>NC_089262.1:47028911-47336673 GCF_963930625.1 Muntiacus reevesi
ACACAAGAGACATTAGAGGAAAGCTTAGTGAGCCTTAACATTTCATTTTTCTTATTTTTCCCTTGTACAGTTCATTTAAAGGATGAAATCAGATGCTTCTCTCCTCTGGAGAAATAAAGACATGACAATTTTTCCCTTTTGTCTCTTGCTGAGACTTATTCAAGGGCCCCAGGAGAGGCAGAACGTGAGGAGTGCAGTAACACTTTGTTAGGTAAATGTTCAGTTCCATTTCCTTATCTCTACACACCTCCACTGGGGGACCCCTTCCCCCACGCCCCCAGCTCAGCCTGTCCTTAGTGTTCATTCAGAACCCAGACGGAAACTCCTGCTGATACTGCCTTTTGTAACTGGAGTCATAAAACACCTTGAAATGTATTGTTCCAGCCACACCCAGCTCTGCTCTGCAGAATTCTGCAGATACCTTTTTAACTCTGTTTTCCAGAGGGCATCATCATGGCCGCCTTTATTAAATGTAGATTTTTGTCATTTCAATGCTTGGATGGGAGCCAGCTATTGTCTGAAAAACCTCTGAACTTATAAAGGGTTTATGCAGCTGGAGAAGCTTATTCCTAGAGAATTTGAAAATGATCTTCTATTGCCTAGTACCTGAGACAATTTTTAAATTATGATCTCTACCTTGGCTGGTTTTAATTTGAATAGAAAGGGAATTTCCTCCGAGGGATTTGCAACAGCAACTTCTCCGAACCCCGACTCAGCCCAGTTTTTCTGTTTTTCTTTTTTTAAGTTCCAATGCTTCTATTTGACAAGTATTTGTTCAAAACATAGTATTTCTTTTTTAAAAAAATTTTATTTATTTATTTTAATTGGAGGTTAATTATTTTATGGTATTGTGGTGGTTTTTGCCAGACATTGACATGAATCAGCCCCAGGTGTACATGTGTCCCCCATCCCGAACCCCCTTCCCACCTCCCATCCCATCCCTCTGAGTTGTCCCGGCTTTGACTGCCCTGTTTCATGCATCGAACTTGGACTAGTGATCTCTCTCACATATGGTAATATACAAGTTCAGTTTCCTGTTCCACGAAAATTCAGGGAACTCCTGTCTGTGTGCCTTTGTTTTGAACCTTAGAAAATCTGTGATAACCTGTTTGCTCTTAAAGAAGTGAGAGTCAGAAGTCTTGAGAGACATTTCCCCTGGATTGTGTAGAGCCTACTGAAGAATTGTCTGGCGTCTTACTTGGTTCTTATTTATAAGCCTAAATGAGTGAATGCATGGAGCGGATTTTTCCATTTGTTCTAAGAATTGATTTATAAAGTACCGCTAACCAGTTCATTTTTTTCCCTTGTACTTGTCTGCATGGGAAGCCCTGACCTAAGTCTGCTCTTCTTATTTTCCTGAACCCATAAAACATGTCAAATAAAATGAATAAATGGCTATGATTTCATTTCCATTATGTATTACTATTGAGTTAGAGTTGAGATTTTGGGGCTTGTTTTAGAGCCCAATGTACATCATTTATCACTCTTATCTACCCTTCTTATAAACATCTCAATAGACCCTGTCTATTATACAACAGGGGACTGTGTACTTCTTGACTCAGAGAAAGTCACATATGTAGATGTCACTGTGGATTCTTTGATAAAGATGTCTAAATGGCAAATACCCAGGCAGAAAAGCAAAAGAGAATCAGATAAAAGAAAAAAAAAAAAACCCAACAACCTCTAGAATAATAAATGATTGATGGACGGTGTTCTTAGGCAAAAGACTATATTCTAGATTTAGATTTATTTTGACCTCTTTTTTGGTCTAATTTATGCTTCTTTCAGTTTACAAAACCTACTTTCAGACTTTCAAGTAAACTGGTCATTGGATTTCACAGACCATCCTTGAATATGTGCTCCCAGAAACACCTTTATAGAGGATGGGTGTTATTAGTTGACTCCCCTTCAGCTAGACTGTTAGGCAGCCAGTTCAAAATGGCCCCACAGCCAACTACTCCCATCAACATAGTGACCCTAAAGTTGGATGCTTGAATCCAGGGTCAGATGACCCTCAATAAGCTCTGGACATCAGAGAGATACCAGCATTATTGAACTGTTAATGTCTGGGAGTTGATGATGGACAGGGAGGCATGATGTGCTGCAGTCCATGGGGTCGCAGAGTCAGACACGACTGAGCGACTGAACCGAACTGAATGTAAGTTCATTTTTCATACATGAAATATATGGATATGCATTTCTATAGGTACATTACATATTTATAGATACATATATATATATTTACAGGACTTCCCTGGTAGCTCAGCTGGTACAAAATCTGCCTGCAGTGCTGGAGACCTGGGTTCAATCCCTGGGTCAGGAAGATCCCCTGGAGAAGTGAATGGCTACCCATTCCAGTATTCTTGCCTGAAGAATTCCATGGACAGAAGAGTCTGGTGGACTACTGTAATGAAGATATTTACAAGTTCTCCTCCAGACAGCGAATGTAACTCCTAGTCTATCAGTATGATGTCTAGCCAACGCTTTCCAGCCATGTTTCATTGAGTTTACGGACTCTACAGAGGTGCCCCAGGTGTGCCACTTTATGGGTGTGTGCATACCTCAAGAAGGTGGATCTTCAGGCTCTTCTACCACAGCTGATCCAGACCTTTTTTTGTTTTTCCTGTTTATACTGAGGCTGTGATGAGATTCGATTGGAAGAGTTAGGTAGGTCAAATTTTAAAAACTACAGATTTAAAATGTCATTTTGGTGTGACCTAACCATCTCTTCTAGCTAGGACATTGATGAAAGCTTTCTTGTTGGAAGGGTTGCCCCTAGTAGTGATGCTGGTTCTGATTCTTTTCTGCTGATCCTGTCTATTGTATCTCCACTTGTGATTGCACACGTCTGTTATACTGCAGAAATCTTTCACACCTGAAACAGCCCTTGGAGGAGACTGAATGTTTTGTAAAGCCACAATTGTCTTTAAAAATGTTTCTAATAGAAATGGATGGTTATCAGACCACCAACCTTGGGGCAGTGACTTAATTTGGATTCTTAGTTCTAGCTTTCTGTAGCTTCTGGCACTGTAGTCTTTTGTTCAGACTGTATTTATATTTACACATACACATATACTTCTGATTATAAAACCATTAAATGTCACTTCTGGAAAAGGTGGAAAATAAATAAAAGCATAATAGGTTATCTGCAGAATTTATATTGATTTATCTCTTTGGTCCTCTTGGTTTTATCTTTGAAGAACTTTGCTCTTCACTGTTAATTTACCTCTCAAATTCTCTTTCTTGACTTTTGCCTGAACCACATTATTTTTCCTACCTAATTAGAATAACAGAGCTTCCTTATCCCTTGAAGTTTTGGATCAGACATGAGTTTCTTCTATCCTCAAGTTAATCCTCTGCTCTTTATTTTTTTTTAAATGTAAGTTTCAGGTACAGTGCGTTATAATTCAACGTCCACATACTCTTCAGAGTGATCACCACCACAAGTCTGGTTGCCATCCATCACCAAATAGTTGAACCCCTTCACTCATCTTGTCCACCCTCTTTCCTCTCTGGTAACCACTAATCTGTTCTCTATATCTGTGAGTTTGTTTTCATTTTATTTTGCTTGTTCATTGGTTTTGATTTTTCTCTTTTTGGTTTTGATTTTTCAAGTTGATCTTTTATTCAGCTCTGGTTTACTTTCTTTCTTTCATCCCGTATGACCAACTTCTTTAGCTCCAGTTAAGGGAATGATTTTTCTTTTTCTTCTTCACTCATACCTCATACTTCTAGCCCTCTCTAGTGTGTACCGTCTTCTAAATGTTTTGATTTGTCTCGCATTCCTCTCTTGATAAATTACTTCACTCACTTTCTTCAAATCTCTTTTGAGAATTTTTCTTTTCATTAGTGGTACTGAAAAGTTCTTTTCTTTTCTAATTCAATTTGTGGTTTTCATGTCATATACCTCACTCCCCAAATGTTCTGAGGCCCATTAAGACAAATAAACAAAACAACTACTTGTGTAAAGTTACAAAAATATTTACAAAGGGTGGGGACTGGACCCTCAGAGCCCCAGATTGATCTCTCCTCAAATGATGGTGTCTTTCATCACTCCCCAATGGAAAACTAATAGTATATGAGGATGAAATTTTGATTAATCCCAAATAACATACAGTATTGACTCATAAGCATTAAGATAATTTGTTATGAGTTCAATTCAGAAGAGGATTGGAACAGGGTGTTCAAAATGAATAGAGGACTGCCTTGTTGTTCCTGAAATGTACTCCTCACTTATCCAGGTATTTTCTATCTTTGGGGAAGATACAAACAGTGAGATATTTTCAACTTTTTTGACATGTTAGCAGTGAGGACTTCCCTGATCCCTCCATTTGAAACAGGAAGTCACTATCACCATGGCAATCCCTATATCCCTTCACACAACATTGTTTGCATAGCGTTTTTAACATTTCGATGTAATATACATTTTGCTTGGTTATGTGTTTACTGTTAGTTCTTCTGTCCCCTCCCTCCCCCATAGCTGGTATAAGCTCCACAGGGCATTTGTCTCTTTATTCACTGCTGAATCCCGTTTGCCCTCCCTGCACCATACTCTCAAATAGTGGCCAGTATATTAGCAGGTAACCCATAAGGATTTATTGAAGGAAAAAAATCTACCAATGAATTGGTTAAGCTCAAAACAAAATCACGCAGGGTAAAGTAATATGTTATCATCATTTAACAGGTGGAGGAATCAAGTTACCTCAACTATTTGGCCAAGGTCTTAGGACACAGATTCCCCTTTTCATCCTATAAACAACTAAGCTTTGCAACTGATGAAAAGATGCAGTGATTTACATAATTCATGGAAATACCGTGGAATTCATTTTACAACTCTATCAACCCAGATGTTCCATGAGAACACTGTTTAAGACTCCAGCATATGCAAATTGGTTAGATTCTTTAGCCAAATGAGAACCATGAGCAAACAGGACACTTACCCTGTTCATGAGAGCAGTCTGTTGGCCACCCCAGACCTAATGAGTCTGTCAACACTTCTGCTGGTCTGTGTGTTGTGGTGATCCCAGGCAGCATCTGTCATGTGCGAACTTGGCAAGAAGAGTCTCTCCATGGGAATAAACTGGGAGGTTAATTTGGTTTCACTCCAGCTGGTTGAAGCTCCATTACCTGCTAAGTCTGTTTAATGTGGTTGTTATTGTTCCTTTGTTCCATAGCTACAGGCTGGCTGTACTTTCTGTGTAGACTGTTACTATTAATAACCATAGTGAGTTTCTGATTTTGAGCCAAAATTGTTTTTATTTTATCACAGTAGGGATTTACTTTTCTTCTGAAATGTTAGTTTGATCTCTGTGCCAACCATCTCAGGGCTGACTTGTCTATTTAAAACCAGTGAGGATGCCTGATGACCTCCTTTTTTTACTCTTCTCACTTTTTTATTGGTACTGGGCATACTCTAGTTAAATTTTATAGTTCTAGTTTAAAAGTAATACTCGGTAGATAAGAAGCATGGTAGAAGAGAAAAAAGCCAACAAGTGGACTTTTTATTGGTAGTGACAAAATCTTTTTGTTTTAGACGTGTGCTGTCTGTTCTATGGAAGAAAACAAGGCTGTGACATTACTGTATATGGTAGTATTTGTAATTACTTCCTATTAGTGGGGAAATCTGGTAGGAGTCTCTGTATTAAACTGAGACCAGTCAACAGAAAGAGGTTATGAGGACAATTACTATTGTGCAAATTTCCAAAAGACAGGAGAATGGACAAGTTTAGTTCTGGAATAATTTGGAAAAAGTAATAAGACCCACTAAAATTGTGCTAGGTCAATAATGATGTATATTCCTTTTATGCTCTGGTCCTTTGCCAGCTTACGTGTACACACAGACATATACTGGTATACTCTTCTTATTTCCGAATTGTCACAAAATCCCCCTGACATGTTTTCTGAATACAGTTTCAGTTGTGCTTTTTATTTAAACAATTTTTTTTTTCCAGTTGTCCCTTTTAGAAGTAAAAGAACACTGAGAGACTATAGCAGTTCCTGGAGGGAAATGTCCTGACAAAGTGTAGGTCTCAGCTTCTGGTCCTAGCCCTGTGTAAACTCACTCTGTGAGCCAACAGCTCTTCTTAGCTGTAGTGTCGCGGTTGCAGACAGAGTTGATAATCTTCGTTGTACCAGATGCACAGGGGTGTATGGAGTTCAAGTGAGATGTGTTGTAATTGAGAATTGCAGAGTATTGTTCACCTAAAGACATCAGGGTTGTTTGGAGTCTGCTTCGCAACCTGGTCAATGCAGGATGACAAGAAGGGGAAGTTCCACGTTTCCTCTCAGGGATTCAGGGCAGCATTGGGGAATTCCACTCATCACCCTTCTTTTTTGGGGGGAGATCTCTGTGGAGGGAGCATACAGTTGCAAGCAATAGCCAAGTAGGAAACTAAATACCACTTGTGATGGTTAATTTTATGTGTTAACTGTACTGGGCTGAGGAGATGAACAAGCAGTTAGCTGGCAAAACATTCTTTCTGGGTGCGTCTGTGAGGGAGTCTCTGGAAGAGATTAGCATTTGGTTCAGTAGACTTAGTTAGACTGCCCTCATCAATGCAGGAGAGCATCATCCAATCCCCTGAAGTTCTGAGTAAAGCAAAAAGGCAGAGGAAGGACAAGTTTGCTTTCTCTGCTTGAGCTAAGACATCATCTTTTCCTGACCTTGGACACCGGCACTCTCGGTTCTAGGGCCTTCAGACTCAGACTGGGAGCTGTACTATTAGCCTCTTGATTCTCAGGAATTTGGATTTGGACTGAGTTACACCCCTGGCATTCCTGTTTCCCAGCTTGCCATCTGGCAGATCATGGGACCTCTTGGCTTCCTTAGCCACATGGGCCAATTGCTATAAAAAATTTCCTTTTTATATGTCTATATATGTCCTATTGCATCTGCTTCTCTGGAGAACCCTGGCTAATACACCGCCTTATTAGTATTTGAGAAACACCCAATACTCTCATTTTATAAAAGTTGTATTGGAATAGGTGAGGCTCCAGGCCCAGGTGAGGCCTCCTGTGTGGTTGCTTTTGAATCTGACAGCCCCAGAGTGAGCAGGAGAGCTGACTGGTTGTAGCTGTGAGGGGAAGAGGTGAGCCCTGCAGCCCAGCCTCACTTGTCACCCACGTGGAGGCAGGAAAGCAGTCAAGGGCTCCTGCTTTCCAGGCACTCCCTGTATCCTGGTCCAGTCTAAGTCCTGGACTTAGGCGGGTTAGATGAACAATTTCCCTCCCTTGGAGTTGGAGGTGACGGGTATCTTATGAAGCAGAAGGCAGAGGGGTGCATGTGTGTGGCCAAGGGGCGGAGTTCCCTCTTTAGCTGTGTCTGTGCAGAGAAGATATATTCCACCCCAGGGAAATATGGGAGGAAAGGATACGAGGCCACACTCATGATAAGGGTCACTCTATAGAACAACAGTGGAGCTGCGAATGTATAATTCCAAAGAATTTCTTTGCCAGTAATTTGGTACCTTGTCAGGATCTTAATGCTAGCCAATCTCAGAAGAAAATCTTGTTAAGTAGGTGGTGGAGGGGTGTGTGTGTGTGTGTGTGTGTGTGTGTGTGTGTGTGTTTGAGCGTTTATTTTCCTCCTGTCTCCTAAAGATGACACATGTGTGAAACCTTGCTAGTAGTTACTCAGAAATTACATCTTATATTTCCATCTTATAAGCAGAAGGACTGCATTGAAGGAAACTACTCCTGGGGCATGGCTGGAACATATCTAAGAAAACGAAATCTTTCTCAACACCTATGACTTAACACTGTAGCTTTATTTCTTGCCTGGAAAATCCCACGGATGGAGGAGCCTGGTGGGCTGCGGTCCATGGGATCCCTAAGAGTCAGACTCAACTGAGCAACTTCACTTTCACTTTTCACTTTCACACATTGGAGAAGGAAATGGCAACCCACTCCAGTGTTCTTGCCTGGAGAATCCCAGGGCCGGGGGAGCCTGGTGGGCTGCCGTCTATGGGATCACACGGAGTCGGACACAACTGAAGTGACTTAGCAGCAGCAGCAGCTTTATTTCTTAAGTTCTCAGAGATAAAATGAAGAAATCAGACTAAAGAAAACAGGGTTTTTTAAGAATTGACAGGCTGTGTATTTCAGTTTTGGTGTTTCTTCATTTAGAGTTGGCTAATAATGGGTAATTGAAGTTATCTCATTCACATAGGGGGGAGAAAATAGAAGTGACTGTCTTCTATCAGTGAATTTTAAGTCTTGCTTATTTTGGACTTTCAAAAGTTAAACATTTAAAATATCCCCTGGTTAAAATTTGAATTTTTTAAAGTCAGATTTTATGGGACTCAAATAGGAAATGTTCTTTTTATAGTGAATTCTGTTAAATGAAAAAAATTGTGAAAGAGTTTCTGATGAAACAACATCTAATGATTTTACATGGTTGATTCCAGATTTCCTGTGGGGTTTCATGACTTTTTAACTAATTCTATCCCTTAACTCATCTAGTAGGTTATATAGAAATTTAAAACCCTGGAAATGAGGGTGGGTGCCACAAAGGGATTTAGACCAGCATGTTCTAAGCAAAATACAGGTCTCCTTGTCCTGAAATTTCAATTCACCAGTTTTAAAAAGTGACAAAAGTAACAAAGCTAACAGACAGCTGCTGCTATAAACCGAGCATAGGATTTAAGACTGTTACCTAGAGTGGCCTCAGCCCACATATCTTCATTTGTTTAGAATTTTGGATGAGACCCTGCACACAACAGGTACTCAGTGAAGAAAAGGAACCAGTCATCAATTTATGATACTAACTTTTACCTCCCATTTCTTCATCTCATTGTATTTTATTTGAGGAATAAAAGTATGTTAAAACTATTGCTACAACCTAGCCATTTGAAAAATGGCTATCATCTTTATCATAAAAATGGTTGATCATTTTTATTTTTTCCAACATCCCAAAGTATAAGTGAATTTAGATTCTAGTATATTAGTGGGAAGAATGATATACTGATACGTTTATGCAGTATCAATAAAATGAATTAAAAGTTGCTTTTAATTAGCATGTGTTTGTGTGTGTGTATAGTGTTTTGATAATCTAATCACATTCTTCTCTTGAACTGCTTGATTATTTTGGTGTCATATGGACGCTGTGTGAATTTCTCAATATCATCATTAGCCATTTTAAGAATTTATAATATTCTTAATGTGTTCCTAATTATGTACTGCTATTTCTTTAAAGAATTTCTCTCTCTCTCTCTCTCTCTCTTTTTTTTTAAGAGGATACTGTGAAATGACTCCAATATTTGCTTAAGTGTTGAATATTACTGGGACATGAAAAGAACTAGTCGTACATTCTGGCTGTCTCTGTATTGGCCACCTCTGCAGAGTTCAATTAGATGAGGTGCTGTGGGCAATAGAGCAAAGCATGGGGTGGGTCTGTAATTCATGAGCCTGTATGTCCTGAATGGTTTGGGGCTTAAAGACTCATTTTCCCCTAGGCCTGCCTTATGAAGAATTTATAGTCTATTTGGAATAGATAAAGCTAACACACAGGAAAATACTTGATAAAAATTCTTAATTACATGTAATTGCATTAGTTGGGGCTCAAATTAAGCTGTTTTATCTAGTGTCTCAAAAGTGCAGTGACTCAAACAAGAAAGAAGCTTATTCCTCTCTAGGAATCAATTGTTCAGCCCTCAAGGTGAGTTGGGCTTCTAGAGTCCAGGTTTCTTTTCCTTGTTGTTCTGCAGTGGGTGAAGCTGGCTTATCCCTGCCCCCTCCACACTCCAGCTCACAGCAAGGCCAGAGGGACATAGCCGAGCATGAGCAATGACTTCTTTAAAAAAGTCAGTATTATCGAGGTATAATTAACAAAAAGTTTAATGTGCCTATTTTAAGCATACAGTCTAATGGATTTTGACACGTGTTTACAGCCATTTAACCATCATCCCAGTCAAGACACCGAACATTTCCATCACTCCCACAAGTTCCCCTGAGCCTTTTGCAGTAAATTCCATCTACTCTTGGCCTGAGGCAGCCAGAGATCTGCTTTCTGTCACTATGGATTAATTTAGCCTGTCCTAGAGTTTCACATAAATGGAACTATACAGTGAGTACTTTCAGGCTGGGACAAGGGCGATGCAAATGAGGTGCCTAAGATGCAAAGTTAAGCAGACACTCACTCTCAATTTCATGCTAGTGACAGCTCAGAAATGTACCTTGTACGATACTCATTTGTATCTGTTTCTTTTGCTGAGGTTCATTAATTTTGTTGTATCAGTAGTTTGTTCATTTTTATTGCTGTGTAGTATTCTATGTTATAAATATACCGTAGTTTATTTATCTATCCTTCTATAGATGGACATTTGGGTTGTTTCCAGGTTTGGACTTCTAAGAATATAGCTGCTCACTGTTTATAATAGCCAGGACATGGAAGCAACCTAGATGCCCATCAGCAGACGAATGGATAAGGAAGCTGTGGTACATATACACCATGGAATATTACTCAGCCATTAAAAAGAATTCATTTGAATCAGTTCTAATGAGATGGATGAAACTGGAGCCCATTATACAGAGTGAAGTAAGCCAGAAAGATAAAGAACATTACAGCATACTAACACATATATATGGAATTTAGAAAGATGGTAATGATAACCCTATATGCAAAACAGAAAAAGAGACACAGAGTACAGAACAGAATTTTGAACTCTGTGGGAGAAGGTGAGGGTGGGATGTTTCGAAAGAACAGCATGTATATTATCTATGGTGAAACAGATCACCAGCCCAGGTGGGATGCATGAGACAAGTGCTCGGGCCTGGTGCACTGGGAGGATCCAGGGGAATCGGGTGGAGAGGGAGGTGGGAGGGGGGATCGGGATGGGGAATACATGTAACTCCATGGCTGATTCATGTCAATGTATGACAAAACCCACTGAAATGTTGTGAAGTAATTAGCCTCCAACTAATTAAAAAAAAAATAAAGTTGCTTGCATGGTGTGAAAAAAAAAAAAGAATATAGCTGCTATGAACAGTTGTGTACAAGTAGTTCTCTTGAGAAAATACTTTGTAGTAGAATTGCTAAATGATATGAGAAGTACATATTGAACTTCACAGAACTGCTGAACTAATTTCAGAAGTGGTTATAGCACTTGACACTCTCACCAGCAATGTAAGAATTCCAAGTACTTCACAGCCTTGTCAATAGTTCTTATTATCAATCTTTATTTGACTAGCTTTTACTCAATTGCCTTCATCGCAAAATATACTTGTGCCAAACTGGTGTATTTGGGGTGGCATATTCTCATCCCCTCCAATATGAAGATGCTTCCCTGGTGGCTCAGACTGTAAAAAATCTGCCTGCAATGCAGGAGACCCGAGTTTGATCCCTGGGTCGGAAAGGTTCCCTGGAAAAGGGAATGGCTATCCACTCTAGTATTCTTGCCTGGAGAATAACATGGACAGAGGAGGCTGGTGGGCTACAATCTATGGGGCCACAGAAAGTTGGACATGACTAATGCTTTCACTTTCAGTATGAAGACAATACCTGTGTATTGACTTTGTATAATGCAGACTTGCTAATTTTACTTATTAATTCTAATAGCTATTAACACAAAACTTGTAGACTTTCCCATTTAAATGGTTGTGTCTTATGTAAATAAAGATGTTAACTTCTTTTACGGTCTGTACAGGTAAACCTCATTTTATTGTGCTTCACTCCATTGTGCTTTGCAGATATTGTATTTTTATAAATTGAGAGTTTGTGACAATACTGCATTGTCAGATGGTGGTTAACATTTTTTAGCAATAAAATATATTTAAGGTACATACATTTTAAAGACATAAAGCTATTGTGCACTTAATAGACTAGAGTGTAGTGTGAGTATAACATATATATATATATACACACACACACAGTGTAGAAGAAAATGGCAACCCACTCAAGTATTCTTGCCTGGAAAATTCCATGGATGGAGGAAACTGGCAGGTTACAGTCCATGGGGTCACAAAGAGTCGGCTACGACTGAGCACATCAGCGTGTATATACTGGGAAGCCAAAAAATTCCTGTGACTCACTTTACTGCAATATTTGCTTTATTGTGGTGGTCAGGAATTGAACCCTCGGTATCTCCAAGGCATGCAGGTATGTCTTGGCTGAATAGAAAGTGGTGAAAGCAACATCCTGCTTATTCCTAATCTTAGGGACAAAGCATTCAGTTCTTCATCCTTACATGTGATAGTAGTTGTAGATCTACTACAACTACAAGATTTACAAAACTACAAAAACAAGATTTACAAACTACAAAACAAGCTTTACTTTATAAGGTTGAGGCAGACTCCTTCAATTCTTAGTTTCCTGAGAGTGTTTACACAAATGGTTTACACACATTCTGTACCAGTACAACCATTCTGATTTTCACTTTCAGGACAGTATTTAAATTTTCACAATTTTTCAAATGCCTTTTCTGCAACTATTAAGATGATCATATGGGTTTTTTTCATGATTTTGTTAATGTATTGAATTACGCTGATTGATGTTCAAATGTTAAACTGCACTGTAATCCTGAAATATTCCGTGCCCCACCATCTTCCCCAATTTGGTTAAGATATAGTATGGTGGTCCCTGACTTACTATGGTTTGATTTACAAAGGCAAAATGCATTCATTAGAAGCTGTATTTTGAATTTTGATCTTTTCCTGAGCTAGAGATGTGCAGTTCCATACTCTCTCAGGATGGTAGGCAGTGCCTACAAGTCTCCACTCCCAGTAAGCCAGAGGATCAGGATGGTAAGCAACCATTATACCTACACACATTCTGTACCAGTACAACCATTCTGATTTTCACTTTCAGTACAGTATCTAATAAATTATGTGAGATGTTCAACACCTTATTATAAAATAGGCTTTGTTAGATGATTTTGCTGGTTGTAGGTTAATGCAAGTGTTTTGAACATATTTAAGGTACGCTGTGCTTATCAATGGGCTTCCCTGATGGCTCAGACATTAAAGAATCTTCATGCAATGTAGGAGACCCAGGTTTGAAGTTTGGTAGGTTAGATTTAATAGACGCATTTCAAGTTATGACGGGTTTTTGGGGACACAACCCCATTATAAGTTGAGAAAGATCTGTATCAATTTTATATATTATGAGATTCAATTTACTAATATTTTGTAAAGACTTTTTGTGTCTATAATCATAAGGGGCTTTGGTCTTTTTTTTTTTTTTTTTTTTTCTTATGATGTCTTTTTGGTATCAGGATTATTCTGGCCTCATAAAGTGAATTTTGACATGTTTCTTCCTTTAATTTTTTGAGATACTTTTGAAAGATGGTATTATTTCTTTCTTAAACATTTTATAGAATTTAGCAGTAAAGATATCAGGAACTAGAGTTTTCTTTATGGAAAGTTTTTTTATTGTAGATTTAGTTTTTAGTATAAAATAGGATTAGTCAGATGTTTTTTCACTTCTTGTGTCTATTTTAGTAATTTATTTCTTTTGATAAATTTGTCCATTTTATTCAAGTTGTCAGATTTCTTGTCATAAAGTCATTAATAATATTCTCTTATGTGTCCCAATAGTGTTTTAGAATCTATAGTCATATCTTCTGTGTTATTCCTGATGTTTTAATTTATTGATATTTTCAAAGAACCAACATTTGGTTTTATTGATTTCACTATTATTTGCTTGTTGTATGATACATTTATTTCTACTCTTTATTATCTACTTCTTTTTATATAGTTTAGGCTTAATCTGATATTCCTTTTCTAGCTTCTTAGGGTTATTGTTAGGTTATAGATTTTAATCTTTTCTTCTCTAATATATGCATTTAAAGCTCTATATTTTCCTATAAGCACTGTATTAGCTTCATCTCACAAACTATGGTATATTATGTTTTATTTTTATTCAGTTAAACATACTTTCTAATCTCTTTCTTGATTTATTCTTTGACCTATTGTTATTTAGAAATGTGTTGATTCAGTTCAGTAAAATTTAGTCACTCAGTCATGTCCAACTCTTTGTGACCCCATGGACTGCAGCATGCCAGACCTCCCTGTCCATTACCAACTCCTGAAGCTTGCTCAACTTCCTGTCCATCAAATTGGTGATGCCATCCAACCATCTCATCCTCTGTCATCCCCTTCTCCCTCTGCCTTCAATCTTTCCCAGCATCAGGGTCTCTTATGAGTGAGCCCATCGTGAGTGAGCTCTTCTCATCAGATGGCCAAATTACTGGAGTTTCAGCTTCAGCATCAGTCCTTCCAATGAATATCCAGGACTGATTTCCTTTAGGATGGAGTGGTTGATCCTCCTTGCAGTCCAAGGGATCCTCAAGAGTCTTCTCCAACACCTTGGTTCAAAAGCATCAATTCTTCAGCGTTCAGCTTTCTTTATAGTTCAACTCTCACATCCATACATGACTACTGCAAAAACCATAGCTTTGACTAGATGGACATTTGTTGGCAAAGTAACATCTCTGCTTTTTAATATGCTGTTTAGGTTGGTTATAACTTTTCTTCCAAGGAGCAAGCATCTTTAATTTCATGGCTTCAGTCACTGTCTGCAGTGATTTTGGAGTCAAAAAAACTAAAGTCTCTCACTGTTTCCATTGTTTCCCCATCTATCTGCCATGAAGTGATAGGACCAGATGCCATGATCTTACTTTTTTGAATGTTGAGTTTTAAGCCAACTTTTTCACTCTCTTTTTTCATTTTCATCAAGAGTCTCTTTAGTTCTTCTTCACTTTCTGCCATAAGGGTGATGTCATCTGCATATATGAGGTTATTGGTATTTCTCCCAGCAATCTTGATTCCAGCTTGTGCTTCATCCAGCCTGGCATTTCACATGAAGTACTCTGCATATAAGTTAAACAAGTAGGGTGACAATGTGCAGCCTTGATGTACTTGTTTCCTGATTTGGAACCAGTCTGTTGTTCCATGTCTAGTTCTAACTGTTGCTTCCTGACCTGCATACAGATTTCTCAAGAGGCAGGTCAGGTGGTCTGGTATTCCCATCTCTTTCAGAATTTTCCACAGTTTGTTGTGATCCACACAGTCAAAAGCTTTGGCATAGTCAATAAAGCAGAAGTAGATGTTTTTCTGGAATTCTCTTTCTTTTTCAATGATCCAACGGATGTTGGCTATTTGATCTCTGGTTCCTCTCCCTTTTCTAAATCTAGCTTGAACATCTGGAAGTTCATGGTTCACATACTGTTGAAGCCTAGTTGGGAGAATTTTGAGCATTACTTTGCTATCATGTGAGATGAGTGCAATTGTGCGGTAGTTAGAGCATTCTTTGGCATTGCCTTTCTTTGGGATTGGAATGAAAACTGACCATTTCCAGTCCTGTGGCCACTGCTGAGTTTTCCAGATTGCTGGCATATTGAGTGTAGCGCTTCAACAGCATCATCTTTTAGGATTTGCAATAGCTCAGCTGGAATTCCATCACCTCCACTAGCTTTGTTCGTAGTGATGCTTCATAAGGCCCACTTGACTTCACATTCCAGAATGTCTGGCTCTAGGTGAGTGATCACACCATCATAATTATCTGGGTCATGAAGACTCTTTTTTGTATAGTTCTTCTGTGTATTGTTGCCACCTCTTCTTAATATCTTGTACTTCTGTTAGGTCCACACCATTTCTGTCCTTTATTGTGCTCATGTTTGCATGAAATTATCCCTTGATATCTCTAATTTTCTTGAAGAGATCTCTAGTCTTTCCCATTCTATTGTTTTCTTCTATTTCTTTGCATTGATCGCTTATCTCTCCTTGCTATTCTTTGGAACTTTGCATTCAAATGGGTATATCTTTCCTTTTCTCCTTTGCCTTTAGCTTCTCTTCTTTTCTCAGCTATTTGTAAGGCCTCCTCAGACCTTACAAATGTGTCGATTAATTTGCAAATATTTGGAAATTTTCCGTATTTTACAATTTTTAAAATTCTCTTGTGGTCTGAGAACATATTACGCATAACATCAATCCTTTTAACTTACTAAAACTTCTTTTTATAGCCAAGCTAAGTGGTCTGTCTTGGTGAATGTTTCACAAGCATTTGAACTGAATGTGTATTTGTTTGTTATTTGGTTTAGTACTTCAATTGAAGAAGGAATTCATAGAGCCTGGACTCCATCTCAGGTCTGTTCATGCTGATCGTGCTCGGCCACCTCTCCAATGGACTCTGCACTCTGTGTTTAAGTGTCTATGGAAACGACAACAGAAGGATAAGACCCCCTCCAGACAGGGAAATCTTGAAGATCGTATCCAGGTTACTCCTCGCCTAAGAGAACACATACAGTAATCACCCCTTCCTCCAGACACGCCATAAATTTTTCTGTCCTGTTGGAGTGTAACCTCATGCTTATTGATTATTGGCTAATTGTTTAACTGAGCACATGGCTCATGAGTGATGGGGTTATTGGGATTGTATTTACCCTTCCTTAGTTTATGTAAGTCTCAAGGAATTTGGAGTGGTGGGTTCGGACACGTACACATGGGGTATAAAAGATTTTCACAAATGCTGGTCGGGGTCCTTGGCTAAGAGGAGACTCTGCCTTGGGCCCGCCGCTGTAATAAACTGCACTCCACTATCTGCATTGTCCTTCTGAGTGAGTTTGTTTCCCAGAATGCATGGCTAAAACAACACAATAAATATCAATTGGGTCAAACTGGTTTACAGTGCTTTAAAAGATGTTCTATATCCTTACTGATTTTCTCTGTGATAGTCCTACTAATTGCTTAACAAGAATTGAAATTTTCAAAAAATTTAAGATAATATCTTTTTTTATAAGATGTATAAAGTTTGTATAATTGATTTCAGCTCACATTAAGTTGTATGTTTAGACAGAAATGAAGAAATGTAGTCCCCAGATGGGCCTCCTATGCTTAGATAAAGAAGAGAATGCTATTACTTAAAAGAAAGAAGAGAATGATGAGAAACTTGGAGAAAAATTACTCCCTGCCACAGTAATTAATTGCAATCTACCTCGAACAGACTATATATTCTGCAGGAATTCAGAGGAAGGGGTCCTCAGTGTGAGAGGAAGTTGTCGGGTGATGGGGCTTCAGTGCTGGAGTAGAGTTTGCACAGACAGTGGACTTAAGGCCGTTATTAGAAGGAAAGTTACAGAAGTAGAAATGAGCATAACGTGTGTAGCCTACAACAGAGAAATGTTGAGGAGTGAATTGGGCTTCGCAGGTGGCCCAGTGATAAAGAATCTGCCTGCCAGTGCAGGAGATACAAGACACATCGGTTAGATCCTTGGGTCAGAAGGATACCCTAGAGTAGGAAATGGCACCCTGCTCCAGTATTCTTGCCTGGAGAATCCCATGGACAGAGGAGCCTGGCAGGCCCTTGTCCATGGGGTCACAAAGTCAGACACGAATATGCACACATATTCTCATTTAGGAGTGAATCTTGCAAATTACTGGGAAATAAGATTGGGAAGGCATATTGGAGTATCAAATTAGGGACACCCTTAAGTACCCAGCTAATGGACTTTAGACTTGCTTCAGCAAGCAGGAATTTACGTTTTTGAGTAGGGAGACCATCTGATTAAAGAAGTGGTTCAGTTCAGAACTTAACTGAACTGAACAACTGTATTCTAATATAAGAGAGCCTAGCAGGTGTAGTATTCCAGGAGTGAGATGTTGAGGCTTCAGGGGGAATGGAGAGAATGCAACAATTAATGCTTTTATTCTTTGCTGGGTATGTGGATATGTGCATCAACTCCTATGCCCACTGTGGCTACGAGGGACAAGTCACATGGATGAGAGAAGTCTATGGGACAAGCGTTGGTAGGACATTTAAGAGCCCATTATCTCATCTTCCTAACTGCTGGAAGGGACTAAGTCTTCTTTTAGGGGAAACAAAGTTCTTTTGGAATCACAGTTGAACAAACACATCAGAAAGATTTCTGTGACTCAAAGTCCAGTTCCTTCCAAATCATCAGACTTTTTTGACTTCTGAAAATGCAATAAGTCACCTCAGAACAGTGAGTAAGCCATCAAGAACAAAAGCTGAGTTGTCTGCCCTGCCTTTTCGTAGTAATCAGCATCTGCTCCCGGGAGCTCGTTTTCCTGGGGAGGGTCATATTTCCTTCCATATGTGGCTGCCGCTCTGTGGGCTTCCCAACCTTCTCTCCACTGGGTTTTTCCATGTGGTAGCTGAATATCTCCAACTCTCTGCTTATTATTCTGTGCTGGAGTTGCCGTGGAAAATAAGGGAAATGTGAAGCAGCTAATGACTACATCATGGATGAGCCACAGCCATTTGAGTTCACATCTCGTTCTTTATAGAGTCTCTGAGGGTGGGTATGGTCTCAATTAGGTTAGGAATGAGGTAGGAGAGATGGAAGAAAGACACAGCCTTTTCTTGATCTATGGCTTCTGGGTGGGATTCAAACCCACATCTCTCTACAGACCTGCACACTAAAGTCAAAACTCTACATGAGTCATCTGTGGGCTGCTTATTTTGTTTTCCAGAGCTTAATTCCCAGGTTGCATTCCCCCCTCACCCTCCTTTCTTCCTTCCCTTAGCTTATCAACAGATAGAAACTGCCCAGGCACATATGGGAGTAAAGAAGGAAAAAAGAGGACAGAAAGAAGGAAAGAAAGGATATTCTCTCATCAAGGAAACTGCAGAAGAGAAACATTGTGGGCAAAAGATGAAAGTAGATACAAACACATTGTGTTCCACTTGTTTCCTTCCCTTGCCCCAAAGATTGTCCTAACCCTAAATAGAAAACAGACAATGTGCTCTGCTTTTCCCTGTCTCAACTCCTAGCCTGGCAAAAACTGCAGCATGAATTTTCGGGTGCAGCTCCTGTGGTTAGGGAAGGTGCCCAGGAAATCAATAAGACTCCAGCATTCCACTTTTGACTCTGATCTGACATAGAGCCACTTCTTTCATATGAATGCTGTTTGGTCATCATGAGGTTTGTTAGGATATGAATTTCCCCCTAAATGACCACTAGTCTGACCAAAATTATCTTTTATGAACAAACATCAAGGGCAATGAGCTAATGAGAGGAGCACATTTGGTTCAGTAAATTTCATTTGGTCTTCAGGAATCTGTTTTATAGATAGATGTGAAGGAGTTCACTAAATACCCTGTGGTTCTGATTAGCTGGCTTTTGGTTAACCCAAACATGCAGTTAAGCAAATGTGATGCAGCTTGCCCTCTAGCCCTGAGGCCAGCTTCCCCAAACTCTGGTGTAGGCAGTAAATCAGCACACTCACAGGGCTTCCATAATGTGGAGTGAATTTGCTTAAAAAGGGGTTACTGCAGATGGACCTCCTCTCCCGGTAATGTGGAACTAAAAGAGAATCCAAGTGTTGACCAAGAATTAAACACATTAACATTTTTTCTCAAATCTGAGGTTTGTGGATGTGAACAAAGCCATATGATTTTATTAAGTTGATGGGATAAAACATGTCTTAAAGTGATTAAGAAAAAGTGCTATATACTTGTTTTTTTCCTGGTGATGTAAACTAAAGCACCTGGAAAATCATACAATTGACTTTGTGATAGTTGTGCTTGGGGTGGAAAGTTCATCCTCTTTGGGGATGTTAACACCCTTCTTAAATTCTATGTTATTGTTTTCTGGTGAATATTGGCCCTTATCACATTCAGCTGTGATGAAGGAAACTGGGCAATCCCCAACTTCTGCCTACCAATACCTTAAGCTGTTTGGGGATTTGTACGGTGGCCACAGAGGCACAACTGTATTAGTGTGAAAGTGGAATAAGCTGAGAGAAAGAGTTGCAGTTTGCTATGGTGAAGTTTGGAAGTGTGAGATCTCAGAAGGGTTGGAGATAACTGATGAGGATCAACTATTAAAGTATGTATGTGGACTCCATTCACCCTCACCCCACCCCTTTTTAACCTGGGACTTCAGTTAACTATTATAAATAGGTTAATGCCTTTGTCATTTGGGAGAGCAGGGTGGTGCAGGCCCTGGAACTAGGTCAGCATGGGTTCATTTCTTGGTTTTGAACTTAGTGGCTTTGGGCAAGTGCTTTAGCTCCTGAATTTTAGTTTCTTCATCTGTAAAATGGATGGAATAATAAAACTATGCTGGCAGGCTAGATTAAGACTGTACTCTATATAAAGGGCCCAGTGCACAGTAGGTACGAAATAAATAGTGGCTGTTATCTGAGGGGCAAGCTGGAATTGCCTCTCTTTTACAGAACAATTAACCTATTAACTAGGAAAGAAAAGTTAGGTGGTCTGTGGTGAATCTGCAGTATTGCTGAGAATGCCTCAAACATCCTTGAGAGCAGTGGGCTGTGATAAAGAGAATAAAAGAGAATGTTTGTATTAAAGAGAATAAAAGCATTAACACAGTACTGTTTCAGGACTACTTAATGCCTTTCAGCTGTGACAGAAGTACTGTCCACAGCAGAGTGCGTAGGACCTGAGAGGCGGCTGTGCTGGCTATTTCGAGGCAAAAATATCTAAGTGCACGTGAATTACAACTGTTTTTTTTTTTAATATTTTATGTATATTTGGGTCTTGTGGAGGCAGCTTTAACACTGCTGATTTCAAATTTAAGAGAGAAACCATTATTCCTTTGTTTGACCCTCACGTGCCTCGCGTGCGCAGTCGTGTCTGACTCTTTGTGACCCTATGGACTATAGCCTGTCACGTTCCTCTTCCCAGGGGATTTTCCAAGTAAGAATACTGGTGTGTGTTGCCATTTCCTGCTTCAGGGGATCTTCCCAACCCAGGGATTGAACCTGCATCTCCTGGTCTACCTGCATTGGCAGGTGGGTTCTTTACCACCAGCGCCACCTGGGAAGCCCACCAAGGGCTGTACTCAAAGGTTTTGTTTCTCCCTGCCCACTCCCTTCGTAAATTCTCTAGATTCTTGGTGTACAAAACAAGGGTTTTCCTTTGTTATTATTTCGAGCAAACTTGCAGGACACACACAAATCTTAATCAAGTTGCCTTGTGCAGGCCAGTCCAGCTCCTCTCAGAAAGCTCTTGAATTTCATTTGCCATTTAAAGAGAAAAGGCTTAAAGCTGTGTGAGGTGGTATGACTTAAGTGTTTAAGAAGTCCGCCTTGGCTGACTATCTGATACTATGAACTAAGGGGAATAAAAAAACTCCCTGTAACTGGAACAATACTGACTCAGAGACTTGTTGGATGAAACACGACCACTTATGCAGCAAATGTGTTGGGGATGGCAGACCCCAAAGTGCTGGGAGACAGTTTGCTAGCGAGGGTCTTGGAGGCCCCAGCGACCCTTGAAAGTGAAAGTGTTAGTCACTCAGTCATATCTGACTCTTTATGGCCCCACGGACTGTAGCCTGCCAGGCTGCTCTGTCCTTGGGATTCTCCAGACAAGAATACTGGAGTGGGTTGCCATTTCCTTCTCTAGGGGATTTTCCTGACCCTTAGATGGAAGTAATTCTGGACAGAGGGAGCTGGTGCAGCCAGAATTTTGGGAGGGCCACTTGTGTGGTATGGAGGAGAACTTAGGGGTTAGAGTTTGAAGACATTTGAAGGTAGAATTTAGCATGCTAGTTGGTGTGGGGTGATGCCTAAGGATATTTTCTCTATCCATCCATCCATCTGAATCCTCTCTTTGGAGGGAGGTAAGACACTTTGCCACATTATTTTAAATAAAAGGGGGAATGTTTTATGAATGTACTTGTACTTGAAACACTGTGGTTCTCCTGAGACAGGCTTGTTTTGTCTCTGACTATTCTGGAGCGCTTGGGTTGGACCTCAGAAAATGCTGTTTTAGGACAAGAGGGAACTTCTTAGAGAAGTTAGGTTTGGGGTGAGCTCTGAGGACACCATCTAAGCTTCTTGAGATTTGTGTGGGTGGTAAGAACTAATCTTACTTGTGATTGAAAATGACTGCCCCTTCATCCCATCGCTGTGGGGCTCTACAGAGTCATTCGCTGATGAGTCTCTCCAAAATGAGGACAAACAAACCTTAGAAAATCACATATCACATGGACACGTAGATGCTTAAATGGACATTTTACCCTTGAAGTTTAGACAAAAAACTCACCCAGGCCTGTCACATTAAGCCCTTGATCTTCCCAGTCACAAGCTTTGCTTCTGAATCTACAATGATTCTTCTACATCCAGTATTGGCCCAGCGTCAGTCATGAGCAGCTATGGTGCTAAAAGTCTAGTTCTGATCTTGTCACTGCTCAGGAATAGTTGCTGTCATTCCGGTTTTTCTTTCTTTTTTTTTTTAAATATAAATTTATTTATTTTAATTGGAGGCTAATTACCTTACAATATTGTATTGATTTTGCCATACATTGACATGAATCTGCCACGGGTGTACATGTATTCTAAGTTTCTAATATCTTTAATTGGTATTCGAGAGCTTCCCCTTCATGAACCCTGTCCTCCAAGTTAATAGAACTACTCACACTGGCCCCCTATGTACCACAGTATTCCGGTTCTATTTTCATTCATTCTAGTCTTGCTCTGGAATGCTTGCCTCCACAGCCTGCTAGAGTCAAATCTCGCTCATCTTTTAAGGCCTATTTTACAGGTTGCCTTCACTGGGAAGCATTTTTTGACCTCTCTGTTAGAGATAATCTCTTCCTAGTCTTAATTCATAAAGAATTTTGTTTCTACCTCTATAATTTGCAATAGTGATTCTCACACTTTTCTAACAATGAGACTCACCTTCAGGTGTTTGTTAAAAATAAGCAACCTAGGCCCCATCACAGACCTATTGAATGAAAGCCTCCAGGGGAGGAAACTGGGAAGAAGTATTTTTAACAAAACACCCCAAGTGACTTCTCTCATCAGAGAAGGGAAATATCTTAGAATACCTGTCACTCAAACTGGCCCTGGGCTAGCAGTGTCTGCATCATCTGGGTGCTTATTAGAAGTGCAGAATCTTAGGGTCCAACTCAAATCTCTGAATCAGGATCTGCCTTGTAGTCAGATCACCAGGTGATTCCTGAGTTTGAGAAGCACTGTCTTATCATACTGTTTGTTTGCTTCTTTTGTAGCCCAGGTGGCCCGATGGTAAAGAATCCACCTGCCGATGCATCAGGCACACGACATGGTTTCGATCCCTGGGTCGGGAAGATTCCGTGGAGTAGAAAATGGCAATCCACTTCAGTATTCTTGCATGAAAAGTTCCATGGACAGAGGAGCCTGGCAGGCTACAGTCCATGGGGTCACAAAGAATCGGACATGACTGAGCATACACACACACACACACACACACACACACACACACACACACGCAACCAAAACCTTCTTATTATCTCATTGATTACTCAAAGCAACTATTATTTCTAATTTTTTTTTAATGGATTTTATAGATCCTGTTAAACTGAATTATATAGAGTGGTGATGATTCATTTTTTTCCCCCTGCCTACAAAGATGGCAATTTCATGTTTCAATTTAATAGTAAGTATTGCTAGCACTAGGATTAGAACTTGGGTAGTTTGACTCTGGAGCCCTCTAGTAAACTTTATACTATTATTATAAGTATCATACTTGCCAGTAAATGTTGGTTTTCAAAAAGAAAACCTCCTAGATTAAAATACACTATTAAATTCCAAGTTTAGTACATGGTAGGGTTCTGGAAATGGAAATGTGCTTATATAAACAGTATGAATATGGGATGAATATGGAGGAGGGGATGAAAGAGAAAAGGAAGCAACTGAAATTACATACTTTTACCTCCACCTCGTCCATATGGACCTGGAGACTACAGGTATTATTGCTAATTTTCTTCCAGACATAAGGGACTGAACTATCCTTTGTTCTGACTTAGAGTGTTCAGCTTGGTTCCAAATTTTAAGAACTGCAATTTCAGACTGTGACTGGAATACAAAGTTGTTCTGTCTATTAATTTTCAAGCAGAGTAAGTTTACAGTAATAGGCTTGTATGGTTTTGTGTGTTCAAGGGCCAAAGTTTGTAAAATCTGTGGGAAATTGGAAAGGGAAGGAAAGATTTCTTGCCAAACTCTTTGATACGTCTGATCCTTTCGAGTGACTAAATACACAGTGAAGACACAACAAAGAAGACATTTCCATCAGGTTGCCTCCCTCCCTCCCAATCAGGGTATAAGAATGTTTCCTATTTGAGAGCTATAATCAACTAATTTTTAGTGTGTGTGGTTCACAGAAAGACTGAAGTTTCTTCAAAGGAGTATTTGTTTCCTTGTGATTTTTGCTGACAACCCTTAGCATGCTACAGCTCTCAGTCTTAACAAAAGGGCTTTATGTGAAAAACCTTTGCTGTATTTTAACACGATAAATGAATCAAGGTGGTGATAACTTAGGCATAAGAGGAAAAACAAGGTTGGCTCTAAAGATGCTTAGATTACCGGTCTGGGACTTGGCAGGAGCAACTGGAGATAACAACTTCATGGCTTGTAGTTGGAAAGGAGTCTGTGAGAATCCCACTGTGGAAGTGGATCAACTTGCTTTGTTAATACAGTGGGGTTATGGAGTGCGTGTGCCTGAGCTGTGGAGCTGGCCCTTGGTATCGAGTGGCTAGTTTAAAATGAACCTGTGGAGAAACATTATTCTGGGCTTCCATGTATTTTTTCCAGCATGTTCTTTCCTCAGTAAAGTTTCTCATAAAATATCTTGCAGTTCCAGAAAACTGGTGTGAAGGTTCAATCAGAAACCATTTATCCCAGTATCATACCTTCTCCTCAACATTTGCTTTGTATACACTGCTCATATACTTTCAGAAGATGATGAATCACAAAGGAAATGTCAAAGAAAATGACAATTTCTTTAGTGACTGAAGCTAGTAGTTACTGATTGCTTTTTCTTTTGAGATGATTGATTTCTTTGCTTCTAAACATGAGACGAGTGGCTTTAAATTCAGATTGCTTTAGGGATGTGTTCTTTAGGAACTGTGACTGAAGCAACTTTGATCAGGTTAAAAATGTTTCTGCATTTCTGTTTTATTTTTCTGTAACTGAGAGAAGGAATGTGTTCTGTATGTTCTGTGAGCATGCCTTTGTATACCAATACCTATCACCTATAATCTTATTAACACAGACATTTCTCTGGGCTTCAAATTTTCTAGTCCTATACTTATATAGAATTTAAAAAATATTGTTCTTGAAAACTCTATTTCTAAAAAATATTCTAAATAAATTGTTCCTAAACTAAAGAATGAATAAAACGTAGGAACATACATTATTTAAGGACTTGATTTCCTGTTCAAATATAGTCTTAGGATGAAAAAGGATCATACAGCAGAGTGGTTCTAGTTCTCCCTTAATAATGTGATATTGGAGGAAGTTTTCCTCCATGTACAGTCTGTTATCACTTCTTACTTCTGGTATATAGTCTTGGAAATACCTTACCTTTGTTCTGACATCACTTGATTAATAGGAATATACAACCAGATGTCATTAGGTCATCAGGATCCTTAATTTACAAGTAATCATAAAAAGAATGCAGAGCAGACTCCTCTAGATGTCTTAGTGTCCTTTGGATTAATAAGAAAAATTTCTCAAAGTCAATCTTGCTACTCCCATTGGAAAGAACATTAACATGAACAAAAATAGTTCATTGGGTTAAATGTGTTTTATTTGTGACATTGAAACAAGAGAAACCTGTGAATACTCTAAAAGTGAAAGGTTGAGGCATGTGGACTGTGAACCCAGCCCACCAGAAATAAAACCATGAGGAGCAGAAGTCTTTCCTTGGAGAGTAGCTGCTATGGGTTAAATCCTGCTCCCTCCCCCACCAATTCATATGTTGAAGTCCTATCCCACCAGTTCTCTAGAAAGTGACCTTATTTGGAGACAGGGTCTTTTCAGAGGTGATATGTTAAAATGAGGTCAGTGTGGGCCCTAATCCGTTCTCCTTTTAGAAACGGGAAATTTGGAGACAGATATACACAGAGCATCATATGAAGATCAAAGCAGATGAAAGCAATGCTCCAAAAGCCAAGGGACACCAAGGATTGCCAGATTCTCCCTGCCAGATCTCAGAAGGAGCCGACCTTAGCAACACCTTGATTTTGAACTTCTAGCTCCAGAACTGTGAGACAGTAAGTTTCTGTTGTTTAAGATGCCCAGTTGGTGGTATTTTCTCTAGCAAGTTAATGCCATAGGGTACTAATTAGATCTTGAGATTCTGTTCAGAGGGACGAGTGCTATTGTCTCTGAAGACCACCATTTCTCGGACCTTGGCAAATAAAGCTCAAGAACTAATAATGTATTGAATTGTTCCAAATGATGGCCTCATTGAGCAATGTCTTAAATAAAACCTTGCCTGATTGCCTCAGCTGCAGCGATAAAGCTAAACAAAATTGACAGGAATGATCTTTCGGTTCACATACCAAAAAATGTGCCTTCTAATGTACTAATGAAATTTAGGCTGATTGAACAAGAATTCCTTATAGAACATAGTTGCTCTCATTTTTCTAGGTCACTAGATTGTAGAAAGAGGCTGATTGATTCACACCTGAATTATGCCAATTTGCATAAACTAATGAAACTGCAACTCAACCGAGATTGTGTGGAATTATCCAATTCATTATGCTGACAGAGGCAGGGCATGAGGGGAGGGGAGTGTCAATCCCCTGGAAAGCCATCAACATTACTCTGCCGTGATCTAAAAAATATGGAGAGAATTAAAGGTAGGAGTCATCTCAGCCACTGGTGAACCATCGGCACTAGTACAGGAAAACAGTGTAAGCAGACATTAGGAACAGAGCTGGTTCTTGAAAGGATCCAGCCAGGAAAACATAACTCACATTAGATACTTTAATACAGAGAATTTAATGTGATAAAATTCACTATAAAGGTGTTAGAAGGGCTATACAAGCAAGCAGAGGAAGGTGAGGCTACCCAGAGGTAGGGCTGAAGGGACGAGGTGAGGTGCTGGTATTTCTACAGCCTGGACCCCTGGGGTTAATGACAAGAAACAGGAGACCAAGGAAAGGAACCAGTGATTGCTGGAGACCTTGTTCAGAGCAGGAAGAGGGGAAGGTAATACCCTGGCTTCTATCATCTTGTCAACCTCATCTTGTTCTTCTCATTGATGAATGGAGCATCATTCAGAAGCATCACGATGGCCAGGAGGTGTAGTTGGCTGGAATTAGGTCCTTGAATGAATGAAAATGGGAACAGGTGGGAGGAGGGGAGAATATCAGTTTCCCTTTGTTGCTATAGCCAATCACCACAAACTTGGTACCTTAAAACAATGCAGTTTCATTCTTTAATATTTCTAGAGTTCAGAAATCCAAAATCAAGGTGTCAGCAAAGCTGTGTTTCTTCTGAGGGAAAATCTATTTTGTTTCCTTTTCTGGCTTCTAGAGGTTACCTGCATTTCTTGGCTTGTGGTCCTTTCCTCCATCTTCAGATTGCATCACTCTAACCTCTGGTGCCTTTGTCACATCTCTTGTTTTTTGTTTGATTCTTTTGCTTTCCTCTTGTGGATTAAGGAGATTCTCCTGTATTATATGAATGGGCCCATCTCCAGTTTCTTAACCACATCTACAAAGTCCTTTTTGCCATGGAAGGCAACATGTTCATAAGTGTCAGGGGTCAGGATGTGGACATCTTTGGGAGCCATTATTCTGCCTATTACAAGACAGAAAGTAATGAAGCTGGGAGGTCAATGAACAAGTGAGTGTCACGAAAGTCCTCTTGCCAACACTTAATAGAATCTTTCTATAATCTCCAGATGCTCCTTTGCACATCATACTGTAGTATTTCAGTTAGCCCAGTTCTTAGAGAATAGTTTTTGGATTGGTTTTTGGAGGCAAAGCAAGTTTGCTCATTTACAAGATTCTGCACTGAAGGATAAATGAAATGTTATCTTAGAATACCTTGCTGGAAACTTCTATTTAATAGAGTTACTTTCAAACTAGACAAATGCTAAGATAGAAGCAGGGTGTGGAGAAGAAAGAAATGAAGTTTACTCTAGTCCACAGGCCTCTGGACATTGACCACGCATATCATCAAATAAGAACCCTGGACCTCAGCTGAGTTGTCAGGAGAAAGGTTCTGGTGTCTTAGTGTACCTCTCATTTATTTATTTCTAATTTTGTGTATGTGTGTGTATCTTTGATGGGAAGAAAACTATTCAATAGTAAGAGCCTTCCTGCCTTTGGTCTTTAAAATGTTCCCTTGGGATGGCTGGAGTAGCATGCCTCACCCACTCCTCCCACCCATCCCAAGTGGGCCACACACAGAGATGAGCTATTTGCCGAGGAGGGCAAGACCCAGTTAGACAATGGATCTACTCTAGGCAATGGGAAGTATTTTTTTCAGAGAAAACAAAACCCAAACTCTGGTAACATAAAATCTATAAATAATTGCTTTTCTCCTTCTTCACTCTTCCATCCTCAGAGAATTGCCTTGCACTTGAATTTACCTCCCATGGGGTAAAAGTGGCAAATGCGGTGCTGCTGTTTAGTCACTCAGTCGTGTCTGACTCTTGTGCGACCCCACGGACTACAGCCCGCCAGTCTCCTCTGTCCTCCATGGGATTCTCCAGGCAAGAATACTGCAAAGGGTTGCTATTTCCTTCCCCAGGGGATCTTTCCAACCCAGGGATAAAACCTGCATCTCCTGCTTGGCACACGGATTCTTTGCCACTGAGCCACCTGTGAAGCCCCCCAGATGCGCTACATTCTCCTATTAACTCTACCTAGAAATTTAGGAATAATGATAACTCTGAGATGAGCTCAGACCCAACTAGGACCAACCTCTTTTTGACTCATTGAAAACAATCTCTTCATTCTTCATCTTCATAGTTGTGGTGGCCTAAACTGTACCAGAGTGTGTTATTTGGGGCTTCCCTGGTGGCTCAGCAGGTAAAGAATCCGCCTGCAATGCGGGAGACCTGGGTTTGATCCCTGGGTCAGGAAGATCCCCCGGAGAAGGGAATGGCTACCTACTCCAGTATTCTGGCCTGGAGAATTCCATGAACTCTATAGTCCATGGGGTCACAAAGAGTCGGACACGATTGAGAGGCTTTCACTTCCACTTTTCATGCATGTGCTGTAAGCAGAGATAAAATTTCTCTGAACAGGGTAGGTCCCCGAGTTTCAGAAACATGATCAGCACTTGCCCAGTCCACCTTCTGCAGGAGTCCCTGTGGTCCCTCTGTCTCATACTTGGTGAGGCCTGACAGAGGGAATGGTGCTGGTCATGGGTACATTTATCATCTGTCTTGGTCTTTGGAAATGGAATTTTGAGAAGAGGAGAGGGGGTTGGGATCATGAAAGTGCTTGGCCCGCATGTGATAACTTGGTGTTTCTATTAGACCACGACCTCCTGGCTGTGGCCACTGGGCTAGGGCAGCCTCTTCTTGATTTCACTTAGGATTGTGAAGATTCATGAGGCGCTGGCAGCACTGTGCAATAACCGAGGCAAGAGTTCTGTTCAAGGTGTGCCACCATCCTACCTTAGAATGAGAATTTTAAAAAGCTTCCCTGGTGGCTCAGATGGTAAAGGGTCTGCCTGCAATGTGGGAGACCCAGGTTTGATCCCTGGGTCAGGAAGATCCCCTAGAGAAGGAAACGGCAACCCACCCCAGTATTCATGCCTGGAAAATCCCATGGACGGAGGAGCCTGGTGGGCTACAGTCCATGGGGTTGTAAAGAGATGGATACGACTGAGCGACTTCACTTAATCATGGTTCAGCCCCCTCATCTGAGTGAGTATAAGGAACATTTTTATTGAAATATAGTTAATTTGTAATATTAGTTTCAGGTGTCCAATGATCACCTCGGGCCATTTGTTTTTAAAGGTGTGTGTGAGTGAGAGAAGGATGGGAGGGAGGGTGGACAGGAAGAAACAAGAGAGAACATGCAGTAGTCTCGGTGTCTGGCTGGCTGGGGGAGAGGGGAGGTATGGTAGGGAAAAGGAAAGTTTGACTATAACAAATACAGCCTGGAAATAACACTTTTCTGCTGAACCTTTCTGGGGTCAAGTGCCCCTACGATGTCCTCCTTCTTGGCTGCCGAGTGACATTGGTCAGCAGCCAAGGAGCTAAACATATGTGTCCGGCTTGATGTTCTTAAGGGGCATGGTCCTATTTGGCAATAAAGATATACTTATGGGTAAAATATTCTTTTGGAACTGCTTCTAACTTTTTGATCCTAGGAGGCTTATTGTACCTGCTGCAACAATGGACCATAATCTTAAATGAAAGGTCATTCAAGACTGTGTGTAACAATTAGTACTCTCTTTTTTGAGCAATTTGAAAGTATATTAACTTTATCTTCTTAGAGACAACTGTATTGTTATAATAACTTGACTGTAGTTTGTAGCACCTGGTTTTCTATAAAGACCCCAGTGTGTGGTATGTTGTGGTGGTGGTGGTGGTGTGTGTATGTGTTGTTCAGTCATTCAGTTGTGTCTGACTCTTTGTGACCCCGTGGACTGCAGCACGCCAGGCCTCCCCGTCCATCACCATCTCCTGGAGCTTGCTCAAACTCATGTCCATTGAGTCGGTGATGCCATCCAACCATCTCATCCTCTGTCCTCCCCTTCTCCTCCTGCCCTCAGTCTTTTCCAGCATCAGGCTCTTTTCCAATGAGTCAGCTCTTAGCATCAGGTGGCCATAGTATTGGTGCTTCAGCTTCAGCATCAGTCCTTCCAGTGAATATTCAGGGTTGATTTCCTTTAGGATGGACTGGTTTGATCTCATTTATGTCCAAAGGGGACTCTCAAGAGTCTTCTCTAACACCACAGTTTGAAAGCATCAGCATCAATTCTTTGGCACTCGCCCTTCTTTATAGTCCAACTCTCACATCCCTTCGTGACTTATGGAAAAACCATAGCTTTGACTATACCGATCTTTGTCAGCAAAGTGATATCTCTGCCTTTTTACTATGTTATCTAGGTTTGTCATAGCCTTTCTTCCAAGGAGCAAGCGTCTTAACTTCAAGGCTGCAGTCAGTGTCTGCAGTGATTTTGGAGCCCAGGAAAATAAAGTCTGTCACTGTTTCCATTGTTTCCCCATCTATTTGCCATGAAATGATGGGACCAGGTGCCATGATCTTAGTTTTTTGAATCTTGAGTTTTAAGCCAGCTTTTTCACTCTTCTCTTTCACTTTCATCAAGAGGCTCTTTAGTTCTTTGCTTTCTGCCCTAAGGGTGGTATCATCCGCATATTTGAGGTTATTGATATTTCTGCCGGCAATCTTGTTTCCACCTGGTGCTTCATCCAACCTGGCACTTTGCATAATGTACTCTGCATATAAGTTAAATAGGCAGGGTGACAATATACAGCCCTGACATACTATTTTCCAAATTTTGAACCAGTCAGTTGTTCCATGTCCAGTTCTAACTGTTGCTTCTTGACCTGCATGCAGGTTTCTCAGAAGGCAGGTAAGGTGGTCTTTTATTCCCATCATTTTAAGAATGAGCCATGCTGTATAGGGTCACCCAAGATGGATAGATCATGTTGGAGAGTTCTGAAAAAACATGGTCTGATGCAGAACGGAGTGTGTGTGTGTAGAGGAGGGTTATAAGGAAGTTTGGAGATAGATTTTAGTCTGTGCATCCCTTGGTCTCCTGTTCAACTTACTGAAAAGGGGTTTGACAAGAATATAATTTTCTCAAAAAGTAAATCTTTCTGAAACTTTTAGCTCTTGTAGTTCTACACAGTGAGCACAGGGACTGTATTACGCAATTCCTGCTCACTTATCTCCAACATGCAGAATGTGCTATGCTATCCTCAAAAGTGAATGGAAACTCAGACAAGGGCTATTGAAAAGATAACAGTAATACAATGTCTTTGTTCAAATAAAAGAATATATGTAAAAATGCTTATTGAACAGAAATAAATTTTCATTTTTGCCTTAAATTTAAATATTTGATATGTTTTAAGGGTGCTCCTTAAAATGAAGTGGTTTAAAATTGGGATCTTAAAGTCAGTGTGTGGACTTGCCATCTTAACCATTTTCAAGGGTACAGTTCAGTAGTATGAAGTATATTTGGATTGTTGTGCTATCAATCTCTAGAACTTTTTCATCTTGCAAAACTGAAACTGTGTATCCAGTAAACAGTTGAAACTCTGCATCAGTTCAATGGCTAGTATTCAGTTCAGTCACTCAGTCGTGTCGGACTCTGCAACCCCATGAATCGCAGCCCGCGAGGCCTCCCTGTCCATCACCAACTCCCTGCTAGTATTATGTAGGCTGTTTAGGAACTTTCATCTGCAAGCATCTGTTGGAAAACCTGCTTTCAATTCTTTTGGGTATTCACCTAGGAGTGGATTTTCTGGGTCATATGGTAACTCTTATGTTTAGTTTTTTGGAGAACTGCCAAACTGCTTTCCACAAAGGTTGAATCATTTTATAAATCCCATCAGCAATGTACAAGAGTTATAATTTCTCCAGTCCTGATTGTTTTCCTTTTAAAAAAAAGTATAGCCATCCAGGTAAGTTTGAAGTATCTCATTGTGGTTTGAGTTGCATTTTTTAATGACTAATATTGAGCATCTTTCCATGTGCTTACTGCCCATTTGTATCCTTATCTTTGAAGAAACATTTATTTGAACCCTTTGCCCATTTAAAAACTGGACTGTGTTTGTTGTTGAGTTGTAAGAGTTTTTTTTATGTATTTTATGCAGATATTTTCTTTGTTCTGAGGGTTGTCTTTTTCACTTTCTTGATAGTATTCTTTGCATGAAAGTTTTATATTTTGATGTGTGTTTGTATGCTCAGTGGTGTCCAACTTTTTGCAACCCCATGGACTATAGCCTGATAGGCTCCTCTGTCCATGGAATTTTTCTGGCAAGAATACTGGAGTAGGTTGCCATTTCCTTCTCCAGGGATCTTCAAGACCCAAGGATCAAACCTGCATCTCTTACATCTCCAGCACTGGCAGGTGGATTATTTACCACTATGACACCTGGGAAGCCATAATGAATTCTTGTTTATTTATCTATTGGTCAGTCACTCAGTGATGTCTGACTTCTCTGTGACCCCATGGTCTGCAGCACACCAGGCTTCTCAGTCCATCACCAACTCCTGGAGCTTGCTCAAACTCATGTTCATCAAGTTGGTGATGGCATCCAACCATCTCATCCTCTGTTGTGCCCTTCTCCTCCTGCCTTCAATCTTTCCCAGCATCAAGGTCTTTTCCAGTGAATCAGCTCTTAACACCAGGTGGCCATAGTATTGGTGCTTCAGCTTCAGCATCAGTGCTTCCAGTGAATATTCAGGGTTGATTTCCTTTAGGATTGACTGGTTTTTTCTCCTTGCTGTCCAAGGGACTCTCAAAGTCTTCTCTAGAGCCAGTTTGAAAGCATCAATTCTTTCAGCCTTTTTTCAGAAGGCTGAAAGAAGCTCAGCCTTCTTTATAGTCCAACTCTCACATCCATACATGACTACCGGAAAAACCATAGCTTTGACTATACTGACCTTTGTTGGCAAAGTGATAGCTCTGCTTTTTAATATGTTATCTAGGTTTGTCATAGCTTTTCTTTCAAGGAGCAAGTGTCTTTTAATTTCAAGGCTGCAGTCAGTGTCTGCAGTGATTTTGAAGCCCGAGACAATAAAATCTGCCACTATTTCCAGTTTTTACCCATGTATTTGCTATGAAGTGATGGGACTGGAATGGTCATGGGGATATTAATAAAGAATTACACTTGGAAATTCTTTTTTCTCCCTCCTCTCTCAGTGTAAACTAAGCAGCAGACAGAAGTAGAATTTTCTCCTAAGATTCAACTCAGAGACTTGTCTTCAAAACAAGATAGCCTCAATAAGAAGCACTACCAATATGAGTGTTGTATCCAGATAGAGAAGAAAAGGAGACTGAAGCAATTTAAAATCTCTGCAAGGAGAAAAGAAAGGAGAAGAGGTGAAGGAATGGAGTAGATGACTTCAGTAATTGCTTCTAGAATAAACTCTAACTCTTTAAGTTGGAAATTCCAGGCTGATCATGTCTTGGGTATTGGAGTCTCAGGGACAGAGCTGGATAGTAAACTGCAGACCATCTCTGAGAGGACTGAAGAATTCCTGTAAGACAGTCTCCTCATATACTCCACCCAACTTCAAATATTACCTCACCTCCCCATGCAACCACAAAGGGCTAGCTGTTGTAAATAGAATATTTATTTATTGACTTGAAAACAGGAATTATCATATACAGATGCAAATACTTAACCAGGAATCACTAAAATCTCAAAGAAAGCCCATACTGTAAAGAAAAGATGTGAGTGTGTGTGTGCTCAGTCATGTCTGATTCTTTGTGGCCCACCGCGGACTATAGCTCACCAGGCTCCTCTGTCCATGGGATTTCCCAGGCAAGAATACTGGAGTGGGTTGCCATTTCCTCCTCCAGGGGATCTTCCTGACTGAGGGATTGAGCCTGTGTCTCCTGCGCCTCCTGCATTGACAGGTGGATTTATTATTATTATTTTTACTGCTCAGCCACCTCAGAAGGCAAAGGAGAGGCACCACACCGAATTTAATAAATAAAAGAACTAATGCATGAGGAATTAGAGTTTAAAAGGCAAACAAAAGAAGGCTTTCATATAAACTAAGTTAAAATTCTCCAAGGACTTCTAGATGGTTTTACTACCATGGGCCAAGAATAGAATGATATGAAGAAACCAATCAAAATTATTGGTATTAAATGCTAAGAGTGAATTACAAAAATCAAATACCAGATGAAATATATGTTGGGATGGTCAGAACTGAAGGTAAAATTCATAAGCTGGAAGACATAGTGCAGGAATGTCCCAGAACTCAGTCCAAATATACAAAAAGAAAACTATGTGATAGAAAGGTTAAGATATTTATTTGGAACTTAGAGTTCTTTATGCAGCAAAACACATATGCTTGAGAGCAAATAAAGACATTTATTAAACAGTGAAGAACTCAATATTACTGTCTACAGACTTTCTCTGAAGAAGTCTTCAGAGAATGTATGCCATTAAAATGAAAACATGTATCTAAGAAGGAGGAAGATTTGGGAAAAAGAAATTCTTTAATTTTTTTTTTTTTTCTGTTTTGCTTATTCTTTCTGAAACTTGACTGTTTTCCTGAAAGGATGTTCCTTCCTCTAAAACCCCCTCACACCACAGAGCTTGAAGTTGGGGTAAATTTTCTTTTTTCTCTGGTTGCTGTTCTCAAAAAATATTCCCCTTTCCTAAAAATCCTAATTATTTTGAAGTGCCTGAACTTCCCTTGTTGCACAAATTCTGTCGTTACTTGACTCTTCCTCATTCATTGAAAGTTTGCTCTGTTCCTCTCTACACTTAGTTATAACTTAGAAAAGTTTCATCATTCAGTTAGTTCCTTAGTTTCTCATTTCCAGTGGTCATTTTTTCCACTCCCTTGGTCATCCTTTATATCTTGTCATAAACAGCAACTGTATCAACTTTGAAATCTCCATGTCAAGCTGTCTTCTGTCTCTCCAGTTCAGTATTTGACCCCTTCAATCTTTTGGGGTCTTCAGTCTTTCAACCTGCCAGTTTCCCTCTGTGTTACAACCAGCTTGCTGTTGCCATCCATTCTTACTTCTAACAGAGCTTCCGTGGTTTCTACCATGATTATACACTTCTAGGCACCCCAAGCCCTTTTGCAACTCTTGTTTTTTGTCTGAAAAAAAATCCTCAACTGCAGGATAAATCCAAATGACAACTTCTCTATATCTAAGTAGCTGAATGTAGCTCTAGTAAAATATGATCTTGATAATTGATCTCATTTTATATTGTTGACCAGAAATTTCATGCTGTCATTATTACTCAGAATTTCTAATATGGATCCCTAATAAGTTTGCCTTTCCATTTTCTGACTAGTATTTCTTTCCCTCTTCTTCTTTAAGCCAACCCTCCAGTCTTCCCCACTCATCCGTACTTAGCTGATATGTTTGACTCTTAGTTTGTTGGAGATAAAAAAAGAAATATAAATACCCTCGAATATTTCTACCTCCTAATCTGTCTGTATCTGTGACTATGTTTTCTGTCTTGCCTCTTGTTACAATAGACTAATCATCATATTCTCCACTCAGGTAAATCTCTTTACTTTCCTGCTAGACTCCATTCCCTTTCCTCCTCTATGACTTCTTCCTAAGGTTTTCCCCATTCTTTTTTGTGTCATCACCTTTCTCCTCCACCAGAACATTGTCCAAAGCTTACTAAAATATAATATTGCTGGTTTTGAAAGATTCCTCCTCTAATACTGTATTTCCCCCAGCTGCCAAGCTCTTATAACTTCCTGTCCCTTGGCAACAGACTATGCTCACTGTTTCTACTTTATTACCTCTTATTAAAACCCACTTTATGGTCAGGGTTTGAACCACATATTCCACGAAACACACTCTCAGTTGGTCATTAATAATCAACAAGTTATCAAATCCAATGATAAGTTCTTTCATCTCATATGGATTCCTCAGCAGTATTGTACAAGGAAAATCCCTCCTTTCTTCTTTATATCTTATCTTCTCTTCATTTCCAGAGCACGACACTCCTTTCTTCTACTCCCTGGCTGGCTTTTACTGTCTTATTCACTAGATCCTTTTCATCTTCCTCATTTCTGTATTTCAGAATGGCCTTTCCCACATTCATTGTATTCCACTTAACATTCCTTTTGAAAAAAGGAACTCATTTTATGGTGGAAGGTGAATATAATGTAAAAATAAATTATGTAAAATATTACAGAAAGGAAATCATTTTATGGTAGAAGGTGAATATAATGTAAAGATTAATTATATAAAATATTACAGAAAGGAAATTACAGAAAGGAAAAGTATACAAATATATAAATTTCAAAATAAGAAATAAAATATGCATAATTATTGCAGTATTTGTTTTATCACAAGGCTGTAGTTGAAATTGTTACTCTCTTCATTCATATTATTTTTGTCCTCATCCAGAATGCCAGTTAATCAGGATATGTTTTTCCCTGATAAAGTAACTATATTGTCTCCTGAGAAGTCTGAGCTCTCTCCCCAACTATATTGGATTTATTTAGAGTCTGAGTTGTTAGGGATCCTATTTATATTGGGTTATTTTAAAACCTTATTATGGAGCAGAGATAGAATGTGCTCCAAAGATTCCCTGGGTTCCATGTGTCATCTTTCTGCCTCTTCATTCAGTAACAACCCTAATATCCTCTGATAATACAGAATAGTCATTCCAGGTGGGAGAGTAATCCCCTTCTTTGATGGTCGGTTCAGTGGCATAAGAGGCCTTAATTGGCCGGGAGATTCGTTGCAACTTCTCACTTAATGGAACACTTGTCATGCCTCCCTGTAGGGATAGCTGGGACCTAATACTTCTGTCTGGCAGACTCCAAACACGTGAGGAAGGTAATGAAAATATCATGAGTGGTTTATAAGTTGTATTCATAAATAAGCCACTGCTATGTCTATTTTTGCCTCCTGGACTTACTGTGACTAGAGTGGAAACAACACTATCCATTGCATATCTTCTAGGACCATAGGTGACAACTTGTAGGACAGCACCTGACCCTTGCAAGGTGCTGTCTCCAGATGGTGCCTTTGCTGAATTTTCAGGAGGCTAGTCCATCATGCCAAAGCACCAACTTCCTCTGGAAGATGGGGTACAAAGTAAGACCAGTGGATCCTGGAGGCATGAGCCTACTTCCTCCCGTGCACACTCTTACATGAGCCCTGTTGGCTGAACCTAACTGCTTGCAGAAATCACTGGCAAGGAAGTCTAAGAAATGAAGATATCCAGCCTCTGTCATATAGTGGAGAGTGTAGAAGGGAGAGGGAGTGGATGCTGAACAGGACTAGATAATACTGGTGTGTGGAGCTTGCACTGTTATGTGATGTGGGTCTCTGTGCAGACTTACTCTTGCTAGAAAGACCTTCGCTGGCCACATTATATGAAATATCATCCTTCTTTTTTTCCCTGTTTCCTCACTTTGCCTTATTTTATGGAACAAGTATAGCTAGGTTAAACACTGATGTTTAGTTACATGCTAGTTTGTTTATTGTCCATTTCTCCTACTATTTACGTAAGCTACATGAGGGAAGAATATGTGGTGTTAAAACAATTTTGAAAACAGAGAAAATATTCAGATCTTTGTTAAGTGAGTGGAAGAAGCAATATGAGCAAAGGAACCATTAATACTGTTAGTTAAGCAAAATTAGGAAATGACACTGATGCTGGGAAAGATTGAAGGCAAGAGAAGAAAAGGGCAGCAGAGGATGAGATGGTTGTATGGTATCATCGACTCAATGCACATGAACTTGAGCAAACCCTGGGAGACAGTGGACAGGGAAGCCTGGCGTGCTGCAGTCCATGGGATTGCAAAGGGTTGGACGAGACTTAGCAACTACAAGTAACGACAACAACAAGCAAATTAATGTGTCATAATCTGGAATTTAATTATAGTTTTACCTGAGGAGACAAAGCAAGGTACAGAAGAAATTTCAAATTGTGCTACGATTCTTGTCTCTGTTGTCTTCTTCTTTATGTGTATATGGGCATGTGTGTGAGAATGAGATATAGATACTCTTTAACACTGGAGATTGATAGAAAAATGTGTTTAAATATGTGTATTAAAATTTAGTACTAAGAACTTTCTAGTTAAAGTTGGTGAATCAAACATATTTGCTAGCCTCCACTCTCTTTAAAAACCCTTTATAATTACAGGAAAATATTTTTTAAAGCTATAATCCCACAAGGGAAAATAGACCTGGAGAGGAGACAACAGCAACAACATTTTGGGAGCTGGAAAGCAGAAAGAAGGTTGCTGATCCAACAGAGCAGAGAGAGCTGACTTTTAAACTGGCAGTGGGAAAGAAGAGAAACTTGATTTACGCCACGGTCCCTTGTTTCAGGAGTTGGCAGTGCCAGGTGGCCCTGGAAGTCGGAGGCAAAGGCAGGGCTTGGTCCAGGGTGGTGGGCTGAAACCTTGTTTATTAGCAGTAGGCTCCTCGATCCTACCTCAGTCCATGCAGTTGCAGACTGTCTCTGTCTCCTCCTCCGAGTGGCTGTGGCTATAGGTTTACTGTCTGAAGTGCATAAACAGAAGGTCTGGACTGGGGTGGGGGGCCATGGGTAGAGTTGAGGGTGGGTGCACGTTGATAATAAAGTATATTAAAGTGTTGAATGAAAGCTTACTCTCTGACCATTAAGATCACCAGCCTTCTTCCCCTCTGTTTGATTCTTTGCCTAGGATTATGCCTTTCTAGCATGGTCCTTTCTATTATGCCTTTCTAGCATGGTCCAAGAAAAGACTGGCTTAACATGTTTGCAAGTGCAGACCTCCCTCATGGTAAAACTCCAGGCACAGAGCTTATCACCAGCTTTGTAGCACTTCACTCTTACATGTGAGTGGATGGTAAGAATCACTAGATGTTTAAGGGAAACCTCTGACATGAAAACCAGAGACCAGTAAAAAAAAATTGAAAAACAAAAATAAAAGAAACCTGGGAAAAACAGATTATGCAGGAAGATGAAACTTAAAAGAAAAAGTAAAGAACAAATGTACTCTTATTAATACCCTGGAAAAACATGGCATTCCATTTATAATATGAAAATCAGGAAACTATAAAAACAAAACATTTAAAGGACCAAAGTAAGATTGTTTGAAAATGAGAAACACAAAAGCAAATTAAAAACAGTAGAAGATGTGGAAGACAAAGTTGAGAAAAACCTCCCAAAAACTGTATTGCAAAAAGACCACAAGACAGACCAGAGAGAGAAGAAAATTTAAAGAACCAATTCAAAATTTCCAGATGTTTCAGAAAGTGAGAATGGAGAAAACAGAGGGGAAGACATTTTAAAAGTAATCCAAGAAACATTTCCAAACCTGAGGGAGTGTTTCTAGATTGAAAAAGTACATAAAACGCTCAGTACAATGGATAAGAAATTTCAGAGCCATGTGAACAAAGAGAAGTGGGAGACGGGGACAGAGGGAGAGGGAGGGAAGTGTGTGTGTGTGGTGGTGGTGGTGGTGGGGGAAATAGGGGAGGATAGAATGCTGAGGGAAGAGAAGAAGAAAGAGGGAGGAAGAGTTTTATGCTTTTTTAAGTTCTCATTCTTTATAATTATGAAGAGATATGAGGTTCAGATATTTTCCCACATAAAACCTCAAAATTTATATCCACAAAGAAACCAACTAATGAATGGCATGCATGAGAAGAGGAGAGGATATTTGCCATACATGACAGAAATGAAGGCTTAATCTGTATTATATAGATAATATCTATAAGTTAATGAGATAAAGACATTTCAGTAAGAGAGTAGGAAATAGTTGAGTGGCAAGTTGAAGGAGAAACACAAATGCTCTATTAACAACTAAAAGATGCTCAATTTAACTGGTAATCATCGAAATCCAAATTAACTATGTTCCAATACCACTTTTGCCTATCCCATTGAGGAGACATTTTCATGATTAGTAGTATCCATTGTTGCACGATGGGTTGGGGAGAGGGAAGAGGACACTCTCATGCACTAAGAAGGAGACTAAATGGCTACAACTTTTTTTTTTTAAGGTAGTATCTATTAAAATAATAAATATGTAAACTCTTTGACCAATCAGATCTAGTCTTTAGCATCTGTCCTACAGAATACTCACAGAGGGGCCCAGAAATATATTTACAATTTTGTTCAATGTAGCATTGTTCAAAACAGTGAAAAAAAATGAAGGAATGAATTTGTGTCCACCAGCAAGAAATTAAAGAAGAAGTGAAACTCTCGCTGTTTGCAGATGACATGATCCTCTACATAGAAAACCCTAAAGACTCTTCCAGAAAATTATTAGAGCTAATCAATGAATATAGTAAAGTTGCAGGATATAAAATTAACACACAGAAATCCCTTGCATTCCTATACACTAACAATGAAAAAACAGAAAGAGGAATTAAGGAAACAATACCATTCACCATTGCAACAAAAAGAATAAAATACTTAGGAGTATATCTACCTAAAGAAACAAAAGACCTATACATAGAAAACTATAAAACACTGATGAAAGAAATCAAAGAGGACACAAACAGATGGAGAAACATACCGTGCTCATGGATTGGAAGAATCAATATTATCAAAATGGCTATTCTACCCAAAGCAATCTATAGATTCAATGCAATCCCTATCAAGTTACCAACGGTATTTTTCACAGAACTAGAACAAATAATTTCACAATTTGTATGGAAATACAAAAAACCTCGAATAGCCAAAGTAATCTTGAGAAAGAAGAATGGAACTGGAGGAATCAACCTGCCTGACTTCAGACTCTACTACAAAGCCACAGTCATCAAGACAGTATGGTACTGGCACAAAGACAGAAATATAGATCAATGGAATAGAATAGAAAGCCCAGAGATAAATCCACGAACATATGGACACCTCATCTTTGACAAAGGAGGCAAGGATATACAATGGAAAAAAGACAATCTCTTTAACAAGTGGTGCTGGGAAAACTGGTCAACCACTTGTAAAAGAATGAAACTAGAACACTTTCTAACACCATACACAAAAATAAACTCAAAATGGATTAAAGATCTAAATGTAAGACCAGAAACTATAAAACTCCTAGAGGAGAACATAGGCAAAACACTCTCCAACATAAATCACAGCAAGATCTTCTATGACCCACCTCCCAGAATATTGGAAATAAAAGCAAAAATAAACAAATGGGACCTAATGAAAATTAAAAGCTTTTGCACAACAAAGGAAACTGTAAGTAAGGTGAAAAGACAGCCCTCAGATTGGGAGAAAATAATAACAAATGAGGAAACAGACAAAGGATTAATCTCAAAAATATACAAGCAACTCCTGAAGCTCAATTCCAGAAAAATAAACGACCCAATCAAAAAATGGGCCAAAGAACTAAACAGACATTTCTCCAAAGAAGACATACAGATGGCTAACAAACACATGAAAAGATGCTCAACATCACTCATCATCAGAGAAATGCAAATCAAAACCACAATGAGGTACCATTACACGCCAGTCAGGATGGCTGCTATCCAAAAGTCTACAAGCAATAAATGCTGGAGAGGGTGTGGAGAAAAGGGAACCCTCTTACACTGTTGGTGGGAATGCAAACTAGTACAGCCACTATGGAAAACAGTGTGGAGATTTCTTAAAAAACTGGAAATAGAACTGCCATATGACCCAGCAATACCACTTCTAGGCATACACACTGAGGAATCCAGATCTGAAAGAGACACGTGCACCCCAATGTTCATCGCAGCACTGTTTATAATAGCCAGGACATGGAAGCAACCCAGATGCCCATCAGCAGATGAATGGATAAGGAAGCTGTGGTACATATACACCATGGAATATTACTCAGCTGTTAAAAAGAATTCATTTGAATCAGTTCTAATGAGATGGATGAAACTGGAGCCCATTATACAGAGTGAAGTAAGCCAGAAAGATAAAGAACATTACAGTATACTAACACATATATACGGAATTTAGATAGATGGTGGCGACAACCCTATATGCAAAACAGAAAAAGGGACACAGAAGTACAGAACAGACTTTTGAACTCTGGGGGAGAAGGTGAGGGTGGGATGTTTTGAAAGAACAGCATGTATATTATCTATGGTGAAACGGACCACCAGCCCAGGTGGGATACATGAGTCAGGTGCTCGGGCCTGGTGCGCGGGGAGGACCCTGAGGAGTCGGGTGGGGAGGGAGGTGGGAGGGGGGATCGGGATGGGGAATACGTGTAACTATATGGCTGATTCATGTCAATGTATGACAAAACCCACTGAAATGTTGTAAAGTGATTGGCCTCCAACTAATAAAATAATATTTAAAAAAAAAAAAAAAAAAAAAAAACAGTCTTAAGTTCATGTGATGAAAGAGTACCTCCTCATGAAAAACAATGAAGTTGATCTCTATACACCAAGTCTCAGTTCAGGGAAAATTCAGGCAGTGCTAATAGGCATCAAGGATCCACAGTGTTTTGCTGACGAGCATAATTGCTGTGGAAATTTCAAGTAAACCAAAACTCCTTTGGGGAATGAGTTAGTTTAAACAGGATTTCTTGAAGAAATGAGTAGGTGGAAAGTAACTGTTGAGCTAGAAGAAACTAGTAAAGCAGGCAGGATAGTGTGCAAAAGGATCAGGAAAAAGGTAAAACAGATCACTTACAGAGGATGGAACAGAGACTTTCTTACCTAAGGTGGAAAATCTTGGTAAAGGTATGTCTGCAAGTCAGGGAACAGCCACTTGCAGAATGTTGCTGCCATGCTATTCTCTTTCCCTGAAGAAAACCATGAGATCTAAGTAGAAGACACTTTGATGAATAGATGTCTCATATGAAAGAAGAATATTCTTGATTGTGTCTTCAAACTATGGAAGAAGTTATCTGCAGGAGTTCTGCGATTTCTGCCCCACCCCAAACATAATGTAAAAATAGGATATTCACTTGCCTCTCTCTAACATAGTTTAGATCAGGCTTTGGAAACTTGTAAACATAGTTGGCTGAAGTTCTAACTTCTTATCTACTGGTACTAAGAGGGCGGTAGATCACACCCTGCATCCTTACTCTGCCTTAAAGGGGTGGGTGGGAAAATGAGAAGGGAATTAAAAAAAAAATACATTTATTTGTTTATTTATGGCTGTGCTGGGTCTTTGTTGCTGCCTGCTGGCTTTCCCTTATTGAGGAGCACAGGCTCCAGGGCACATGGGTTTTAGTAGTTGCAGCATGTGGATTCAGTAGTTGTGGCTCTCCGGGTCTAGAGTACAGGCCCAGCAGTTGGGGCACATGGGCTTAGTTGCCCTCAGTGTGTGGGATCTTCCCAGACCAGAAATTGAACCTGTGTCCCCTGCATTGGCAGGCAGATTCTTCACCACTGAGCTATCAGGGAAGCCTGAGAAGGGAAATTTTTATGGCAAAATGGGCAAGGTTATATTGCTTGCCCATTGTCCTTGAATGTAACAGAGAGGACAGTGATGGCCTGTCTTCTGTGCTGGGATCTTGATTGCCCTCCAGATTCAGCTTTCCCCTTTCAACCCTTCTTTCTGCTCTGGGAGGCTGAGTTAATGTAGGCTATTTCAAAGGTCCTCTTGACTTTGGACTTTTGCATGGGTTCAGGTAATAAGGGCATCTGCAGGAGATCAGCGGAGGTGCTGAGAGGGAGTTCAAGGTGTGATTGAATTCCCCTTCTGCTGGGCTGCCCCACCCTGGCTGTTTCCCTCCAGCAAAGGTCCCTGCTCCTCACAGGATGGCCTGTTCTTGTGTGCAAGAGCTCTTGCTTCACTGGTCAGTAATCTTCATGATCCTTTCTGCTATTTACTGTGTATATGACCTCAGACAAATTTCTAAACCTTTCTGAATTTAAATTTCCTTATTTATAAAAGTATTTTTAAAAAATGTTACCTGGGTCCTAGAGTTCTTTTGACAGTTAAATGAGGACAAGGATTAGCATAGTACTAGCAGGGCTGGTATGTCTGATATGTATCAAATGACCTACAAGCTTCAGCTTTTCTTGTCCTCACACCTCCCTCTTATAAGGATCATGACAGCTTTCCATTCTGTCCCTGATCATCACTGCAACAGTTTCAGCAGTGAATTCTGTCTCTTATTAGTTTGTAGTACAAGTTACTTCTCATATTTATGATCACCTTTTGGTGTTTTGGTAGGTTTTTCTTGGAGCCATCTTCTAATTCCATGACTCTAAGCAGTACAGTCAATGTAGATACCCCAGTTGAAAACCTGAAGGACATTGTCAGATCTGGGAATGGTGCTGGTGGGCAAGAAAGCTGTAGTGCAGGTCAGAGAGAGCTGAGTGGAAAAGCGAAAACAATTGATTGCTAGGTAATATTGCCTAAATGCCATGTTTGGAGAAATAATATTAGTATTTCACTGACACATTTTAATATCCCAGAAGGGAAGCCTGCAGAGACTGCTTCCCTAAATCCATCCTCTATTTCCTACGAAGCTGGTGCTAAAGCATAAACTGAGGCATAATAAACATTTTAAGAGTTTATTTGAGCAATAATTTGAATTGGGTAGTATCCAATCTAGCAGATACAAAGGCAATCCAAGAAGCTGTACAGATGAAAAACCCTTGTAGTCAGAAGGAAGCAGGAACAAGGAAGTCATGCTAGGCAAAAAGTGGGTTGGTTATTTTAAGGTGACTTTCCTTCAGGGGATGGCAGGGGTTTATCAGGCAGAGTAGCTAGCTAGTGCTGATCAGATGATTTCTGATTGGTTTAAGGTACCATTTGTGGAATAATCAAAACTGTAATTAAGTCTTTGTTTGGTGATATGAGGTTTAGCATAAGCAACTCCATTTTGGTCTGTTGTCTTGCTTTTAACACTGGCTCTTTGCTACTTGGTAAAAGTCTACCTTTTCTGCTTCCTTGTGACTAAGGTGCGGCCATGGATTAAATTTGGAGAATGAAATGTCATTCAGAGTTATGCTGGGGGTGTCCAGAGTGTTCTTTAAGAGAGTGAGCAAGTTCCTTCTTTACTCCTTCCTTTTCCCTGCTGTTTGGAATGTAGACACAGTGGCTGGAGCTCAAGCAACCGTCTTAAACCACACGTGGGCAGTCTGAGGATGGAGAAGGCCACAAAGTGGAAGCCTGGGCCCCTGATTATGGGTTCACTAGATTAGCCCTTGACTGTCTACCCCAGGCGCCTATTATGTGTTCACACCACTGTTGTTTCTAACTTTTTTATTTATAATGCTGCCCAATCTAGTTTTAACTGATGCATCTCCTCTCTGCATTTTGGATATTGGAGATAAGAGCCTAAGGATGTTTTCATTTTTTTTTTTTTTTGGATCACAGTGAAGCACTTGGAGAGGTAGAACTTGTATTCATGTCTGGATTTTAGGACTTTATTTTTGCCAGTAATTCATGCTTTACTTCCAAAATGTTCTTTCTTTCTCTTTCTCTCCCTCTCTTTTTCTCTTTTTCTGCTGTGGTTAGGGGTTAAGTATTCCAAATCTGGTCCTTATTAGGGTGTGAATTATAGTATTATTTGAAGGACTCTTTAATGTGTTTCCAAATTCACTGCCTAATTGTAGAAATGAAGTGTTAAAAAACAATAGAATCCTGCTATAAGCAAGAGCCCATAAATTATTCAGAGCTTTTAAAGGGTGCTTTATCATCAGATGTTTACAGTTCTATGGGCTGAAGAACAGAGAAAGAATACACGAGTGCCCTCCAAGCTGTCCTCGGGATGATGGTGACAGGTCAGTGCCAGCCCTGCTGATTTGCTCCTGCTGTTTGCTGTCCTTGGGATTTAATGGAGATGGCAGTTTAATTATTACCAGAAGCCCACCCAGATAGATAAATACTGGTCAATTGTAACTCAGTGAAGGAAGGAGTTGCAGCAGCACAGAATGGGGAACAATTAGTCCTCTTTAGACCAGAGAAGAACCAATATTATAACATAAATTCCTGAGCTCTAACACTACCACTTTCAGTAAGTGATCATAAAGTAAACTGGAATCTAAGGAAAACACTGAGATGTCTGTAATGCTGCTACACAAAAGGTCTACAGAGGAGTGTGGATCAAACTAACTGTCAATGCAGGACCATGTGGCTGAATATCAAATGAATCAAGAAAAGAAAAACCCAAACAAAAAACAAACCCCTAAAACCAAACCAAAACCAACAACCCCCTTACTGAAACAATCATGAGAGACGAGATATAGAGGTATTGGGGGTTTTGTTTTGTTTTCCATTTGCAAGCTCAGGGGAAGTGTCTGTGTGTGGCAGCTTCGAAAACAATTGTTTATAAATTGTGATGGCATTACCTCTGTTTATGGACTCATATAATCCCTGCATATCTTGACAGTTAGGAGGCAGAAAATATTGTAAATCAGCCCTCCCATGTGAGCTAGAAGGAGAGCGGATGGTGAGATGTTTCCAAATTGGTTATTTTTGGTGTATTGAGGATGGAGAGGGAAGGAAATGGGTTGAGGAAATTGGGAAACCTGAAATTCCCAAGCGATGCTTGATTTGTGAGTGGAGGGTCTCTGCACTGCTACCTGATCCATCTTTTGAGGTCACTCTTCTGTCCTCAGTGTGATAGTCCATGTTTTTCAGTTCGTTCTATGCCAGTACTCATTTTCATCCATGCTTTCTTGAAATCATCTGTGATGTGCCTCAAAACTAGGAGGTCATAGGGCTTAGGGGCTGAATGATGGATGCAGGAAATAGACTCTGAGAGGTAGAAACTTGACCCTACTTCCTAGCAAGTGATCTTGGGCAAGGGACCTCTTTTCCTGTCTGTGAAATGGAAACATGGATTACAAGGATTAAATGAGTTATTATTTATAAAGTGCTTAGAGCAGCATTTGGAATACAGTAGGTGCCATATATGTGTTTAAGATTTTAAAAACTAATTTTTACAAACTTCAGAGTTAAACTTCAGAGTTATAAATTCCCTAATCCTTTAGCCACCTGATGCAAAGAACTGACTCGTTAGAAAAGACCCTGATGCTGGGAAAGCTTGAAGGTCGGAGGAGAAGGGGACAACAGAGGATGAGATGGTTGGATGGCATCACTGATACGATGGACACGAGTTTGAATAGGCTCCAGGAGCTGGTGATGAACAGGGAAGCCTGGTGTGCTGCAGTCCATGGGTTCACAAAGAGTTGGACATGACTGAGCGACTGAATTGAATCAGAGTGAATAAATGAATGTGGTATTATCAGCTCTCCAATCAATGCAAAAGGAGTGTGTGTGTGTGTGTGTGTGTGTGTGTGTGTGTGTGTGTGTGTGTGTAGTGTGTGTAGAATAGTGGGGATTTGGTAGAGTTGGGAATCATGAAGAATGAAAATGCCTGAGAATCTCTGGTTTACACTTTAATTAGTATTTTGATCATGGCATCGCCAGCAGTGAGGACTTTATCAACTGACACCGGGATTTCAGTGTCACATGTTTGATCAGAAGACCCAGAGAGGAGGCGAGGTGAGGCGTGCCATGAGCTGTTACGTAGTGAATCATGTGGGCAGACATGGCTCATGCTTTGCTGAGACAGGGTGGTCAGAGCAAAAGTTGGAAACACAAAGAGAGACAGGTTCAAGAGATGTGGCCTTGCTGAGAAGCAAGCTTGGTGGTCAGCCTAGTGAAATGGGCACCAGGAGTGGTGGTCACTGAGTTGCCAGCAGACCCCAGCCAGGTCCAACAGACGGGGGAAGGGGGCAGATGCTGCCAGGCGCTTCTGATAGGACTAGAGGGTGCTCCCCGCAAGCCAGTCTTCCAGCAGCAGTTACACTGGCAACAGCCTCTATTTTGAAGGCAGAAAGAGTATAAGTTCCCTGTGCTTATTTCTCTCACCTTCAATTTCACCTGTAAAATAGGGATTTTAATAATTCCTACTTCATTGGTTTATTGCAGGAATAAAAAAAAAAGTGAATGTAAAAGTATAAATACTCTGTAGGGGCCTCCCTAGTGGTTCAGTGGTTAAGAATCCACCTTGCAATGCCGGAAACATTGATTCGATCCCTGGTTTGGGGGATTCCACATGTCGCGGGGCAGCTAAGCCCATGCACTACAACTATCGAGCCCGAGAGCCCTGAAACCCGTACTCCACGACCAAAGAAGCCACCGCAATGAGAAGCCCACTTGTTGCAACTAGAGAGAAGCCCCTGCTCACTGCAACTAGAGAAAGTCCACGTGCAGCAGCCAAGACCCAGAACGGCAAAAAAAAAAAAAAAAACTAAAAAGAGCAATTTATAAACGGAAGTATAGCTTACTATATCACTTATTATTATGAAATATAGATGATATATACGCTTTGCAGTTTGCTTATAATGCAGGATTGACAGCTTTAGGAATACAGTAGAGATATTGCTAAACAGTGTGTAGTGGTTTTTTTTCTCATAGATGTTAGGTCCTTTAGGAGACAAGACCATGATGTATTGATTTCAGTGATCTTTCACTCCTTTGTGCCACAGTACTTTTCCCTAATTAGATGTGGAACAGAGTATCTTGCTCCATGAATAAATCCTGTGGGAAAGAATCATTTTATCAGGGAACTTAGTGCTTCATGGACGTCGGAGCCCGATGGGCTATAGTCCACAGGGTAGCAAAGAGTCAGACTTGACTAAGTGACTGAGCACAAAGTACCTCATTAGGTTTTTGGTTTTTTTTTTCAACCAGGATTCTGCTTAATATACAATTGTGCTGTATCTATACAACTCCTCTCCCTCACCTGCCCCTCTTCTCCCTCCTCCAACCCAGGATCACAGCCCTCTAATGGGTGACAGGGCAAGTAGTTGACTTGCCAAGGCTTGCCAATTTGGGAAATTCCATTTGTAGAGACATTTCACTGAGATAATCCCATGCATTTTCTGGGAATAGTTTCTTTTAAAAAAGCACCATGTTTACAGTGTTTACTAGAGGCCTCTTCTAATCAGTTATCTAATTACGCAGTCTGATAAACTTGAGAATCAATGAATTCAATCTCATAGAAAATTAATGGTAAATTATTTTGAGTAACTGTGTACTATCTGATAATTTAAAAAAAAAAAAATCCCTTAACAACAACAAAAAAACACAGAATGAAATAAGACCTAGGAAGTCTTATTACATTAAAGAGAAACATCTGAGATATTTTGAGCTGTTTCTTTTAAAAATATGAAAGTAGAGCAAAGCCATCATCTATGAAAGATAAAGATAAATCACTGGAAAGGACTTTAAAGGTTTATAACTTTTTGGTGAAATGATTTATGAAATCTAAAAACTAAGAAGAAAGAACAGAATCAATCAAGTATCTCCTTTGACACATGTGGTAAGCCTTGTTTAGAGTTCCTTATGTACTCATTTTTGAAATGCAGTATTTGATGAGCTGTGAAGGTTGAGCTAATTTTTTTAAGTTCTTTCAATAAAGTTCATTTCGTAGGCAGATTTTTCTTCAAATGAAGTACCTGTCTTTATCTTTTAATATGTGTAGGTTTTATTCCCTCTCATGTAAACACAAATTGTAATCTGTATTCCATATTTTACACAGGATTTCTCTTTTTGAAATTTTTTTCCCATTAGAGAAACAAATTTAAAAATAATATATATATGTGTGGGACAGATGCAAAATGTAAAAATTTGTTTCCTACACATATTTAGGTGAAACACATGAATTTACTTCTAAGTGAAAGAAATGCTATATTGCTTTTCTTTCCCCCAAGTTAAAATAAATCTGGATCCTTGATTACATTTGCCAAAACACTGCCATAGCTGACTTTAGTCATGGTTTTGGAATCTATGTCATTCCCTAGCAGCAGAGTCATAAGTCACCCCCCTCTCACCCCCAATCATGGAGAAAGGCCTTGGTTTGGTTTTTGGTGGTCGTTTGCCTCATTCCCTCTGAGGTTTACAGTTGAGTCTCCTTCTCTGTCTTGTGTGGGGCACCACTCCATCCAGGGGCTCTCAGACACTCTCTCACTGATTCAGGCTAAGCCACAGCAGAAACAGGCAGTGCTCAATCCCCACTTCTGGACAGTGCGGACTGGACACTGCAGGAAGCAAAGATTCCACCCCAGTCAGAAAGTGGAAGGAGGTGGGGTGAGGAGAGTTGTCTTTAATTAAGTAACAATGTAGTTCCACATCCTCAGTTCCCTTGCTGATTTGGGCTAAGCCACTGGTACCCTTTTGGGTACTCCATGGCTTCAGAGGTGAATGGCTGGCTGTCTCTGCATCTAAAATGATGCATGAGTACCTTCTTCTCTAGAAATTTCCCCAAATCCGTGTTACCCTTTCAACACATGGGAATTAGCAAACCCTTCCTTCCTTACTCACCATGTTGAGTTCTTTTCTCTTCTTCTACTACTAACTCTAAAACCTCTGGGAGTCTAGACTTTTTAACACAAAGACCTGTAATTCTATTGTGGGATAAGAGAAGCTCAGATTCCAAAGCTTAGAGGTTTTATAGCTCCCTGAAGAGGAGGACAGAAAAATGAGTCTGTACCACAACATTGAGAATAGAACATGGATGGTATCTCCCTCCCCACCCTCCATGCACATATGTGAGGTGGAGAGTAGGATTATCCAAAAGAAGCCACGATGGCCTGGGATGTTTTCAGGAACTCCTGGCCTTTAGTGGGCTCTCAATGATGTTATCTGGCAAGACTCCTTCTCATTTCATAGAGATGCGGCTCTATGGTCTTGCTGTGTGAGACCTGGTCAGAGAAAATTGTGACAGTGAAGGAGAGCATGAAATTCTGACTCTCCATGGGCTGTAAAACCATTCTCATTGCTCTGTAAGTTGCACTGTGGTTAGTGTAGCAACCCAAGAAAACTTACAACCAAATTGATCTGATACATTCATGGAAGATTAGCTCCTCTCATGAAGGTATAAATCATTTAAAAGGATGTTTGCTTAGCCAAAACAAATTTTCACCTTTAATTTTATTTTCTTTTAATGCTGTTAGTTTTCTAAATAGACTTTAATGGTGATTTTTTCCCTTTCATCAGAGATTCAAACGTAAAGACTGGTTTCTGCTTATACAACATTCCAAGAGCAAATTGCCAGGAAAGAAGAGTTTTATAAGCAGAAACATTCAGGGCTGGTTTCTCTATGCTCTTCCCACTAATGCCTATTCCATCTGCAGTTCTCTTTCATGAACATTCTTTTTTCTCTCCCATCCAAGCCAAAGTTTCTCAAACAGTATATCCTAGCCCCAGGTGGGGGCAGTTCTTAAGCCAAGGTAGGGGCAGCCGTATCATGGCAATATACTGGGTGTTGTATTACTAGGACAGAAACAGGGGCAGATCTCATGAATGGGCAGGTGGTGGAGGGATGTGGCAGGGACAGAAGGGGTAGCACCAGGTTACATCATCCAGAAAAGGATTCACAGTGAGACTGAAGAGTTTTGGGTAATAGATATTTAGTGACCTTGGGACAAAGGGATTGGAAAGCATTGGAGAAGAGGAGAGAATATGAAAACAGGTAGGTTAGAGTCTAGGCAGGAAAGGCTCCAGGTTTCAAGGAGCAGCAATGCTAAAGCGTAGTCTGTGGAGCAGGGACCAGCTTCTGAGGTAAGTGGAATAATACACTCTAGTCTTCCCTGACCCCCACTCTTCCTCCATGTCCTAATCCCTGAAACCTGTGAACGTGTTACTGTCCCTGACCACATATTTGCAGATGTGATTAGGTTAAGGCTCTTGAGATGAGAGGATTAGCTTGGCTTACCCTGGTAGGCCCTATGGAATCACAAGGGTCTTTATAAAAGGGAAGCAGGAGGGGTCAGCATCAGAGAAGGAGATGGAAGCAGAGGTCAAGTTAATATAGCTGTGAATCAAGACACGTGGGCAGCCTCCAGAAGAGGATGAAATGGATTCTCCCTTCGAATCCAGAAGAAACCTAATGCTTACGATGGTCTATTTTGAACTTTTAACCTCTGGAACTTGAAGATAATAATAAGCCACTAAATTTATGGTAATTTGTTACAGAAGCAATGGGAAACTATGACAGCTTCTTAAACTTCTTTTGAAGAGGCCAAATATTCTTAGTTCTATGAATAGAGATAGAAGGCTTGAAGGTGGAAATTCAGATGAGAGGGTGAAGGAAGTGCAGATAAACTTCATTCCAAGTACAAATGATGGCATGGGTCCTCTCCTCATTTTGCCAGGAAAAGAAGAGTTTTATAAGCAGAAACATTCTGGGTCACTGAAGTTGAGAAGAGTTTGAAAAGGGAGGGCTGAAGGCATCTTTGGTGGGCTTAATGAACCATTTTGTCTCACAGTGGCCCTGGTACAATTTATTTCCATGTTCAGGCAAATAGAAGCAGGGCTGGAGGCTTTTGTGTCACAGCCACCAGACCCTTCTCTTCCGTCTCCTACAACCTTTGCAGAGCAAACCACGTTCTGAGGCTGAAGGACATGCCACTTGTGCCACGGGGACAAGTCGGCACAGTTACAAATGGCTTCTGGTTGTTTTGGGCACCTACCCATCTCTTCTTCCACTCCATTTTTTTAAAAATTCAGTTACAATTATCTGCTTTAAGTGCTGATTCCTTATCTTTAAATATTAAATTTAAATCACTATTTCCCACTGAAGGGAAGAATGTTGACTTTTTAGTGGTATTGACTTTGAATTATTTATGTTCATTTATTTCCTTTGCATGAAAGAAAATACTTAGAAACTATGCACTTTGAATTTAGAAGATGAAGTTTTTTTTTTTCCTATGTAATGAGCTACAATTAGCCCTAGTAATGATACTGAAGTTTGGTTTCGTTAGTCCCTGTATTTTGCCCTGAGCTTTCCTGACAGTAATTCTGTTGTTCAGTCGCTCACTTGTGTCTGATTCCTTGCAATCGCGTGGACTGCAGCACACCAGGCTTCTCTGTCCTTCACTATCTCCCAGAGTTTGCTCAAACTCATGTCCATTGAGTTGACAGTAATTTGAAAAGATATAAAATGAAATACATTTTAAAATCTCTCCAGATTTGGCATCTTACAGTTTTTCAATTAGGAATAGGATAAATATCTCCAATTAAGAATAAAATAGAATTAGTTATTTTCTTTGCTCTTTTGCAGAAAAAATTGTGAGGTTTTATTTGTGTTTGAAAGTCTCATAGTAAGTGCCTGTCACACTATGAATAGGGCAGAAAGTAAGTGTAATTGTCAAATTTCATTAATGTGTATAAAGTTGGGGAGAAAAGCCAGTGTGAATTACAAGAAAAGACTGACTCACAGAATAGTACAAATAAGTAGGGACATATATATTACTTTGAATATAGAAGGGACATAATACTGAAGTGGGTAGCCTTTCCCTTCTCCAGGGGATCTTCCCAACCCAGGGATCAAACCCAGGTCTCCTGCATTGCAGGTGGATTCTTTAATACCTGAGCCACCAGGGAAGCCCATAAGGGACATGGAATAAAACTTGTACTTAATAACAGCAGTGATGATGGTTATGGTGATGATAATAATAATAAAGTTGTAGTTGTTCAGTCACTCAGTTGTGTCCAACTCTTTGTGACCACATGGACAGTGCATGCCAGGTTTCCCTGTCCTCCACTATCTCCCAGAGTTTGCTCAAACTCATGTCCATTGAGTTGATGATGCTATCCAAGCAACTCATTTTCTGTCATACCCCTCCCCCTGCCACTCCCCCCTCCCCCAACTTCTGCTCTCAATCTTTCCCAGCAACAGGGTCTTTTCCAGTAAGTCAGCTCTGCACCTCAGGTGGCCAAAATATTGAAGCTTCAGTTTCAGCATCAGTCCTTCCAATGAATATTCAGGACTGATTTCCTTTAGGATTGACTGGTTTGATCTTGCTGTCCAAGAGACTCTCAAGACTCTTCTCCAGCACCATAGTTTGAAAGCATCAATTCTTTGGCATTCAGCCTTGGTTATGATCCAACTCTCACATCTGTACATGACTTCTGGAAAAACCATAGCTTTAACTATACGGACCTTTGTCAACAAAGTGATGTCTCTGCTTTTGAATATGCTGTCTAGGTTTGTCATAGCTTTTCTTCCAAGGAGTAAACGTCTTTTAACTTCATGACTGCAGACATCATCTGCAGTGATTTTGGAGCCCAAGAAAATAAAGCCTGTTACTGTTTCCATTGTTTCTGCATTTATTTGCCATGAAGTGATGGGACCAGAGGCTATGATCTTAGTTTTTTGAATGTTGAGTTTTAAGCCATTTTTTCACTTTTTTCTTTCACTTTCATCAAGAGACTGTTTAGTTCTTCTTCACTTTCTGCCATTAGGGTGGTGTCGTCTGCATACCTGAGGTTATTGATATTTCTCCTGGCATTCTTGATTCCAGCTGGAGCTTCATCAAGCCCGGCATTTCACATGATGTTCTCTCCATATACGATAAATAAGCAGGGTGACGATGTAAAACCTTGACCTACTCCTTTCCCAATTTGGAGCCATTCTGTTGTTCCGTGTCCAGTTCTAACTCTTGCTTCTTGACCTGCATGCAGATTTCTCAGAAGGCGGGTAAAGTGGTGTGGTATTCCCATTTCTTTAAGAATTTGCCACAATTTGTTGTGATCCACACAGTCAAAGGCTTTTGTGTGGTCAGTGAAGCAGAAGTAGATGTTTTTCTGGAATTCCCTTGTTTTCTAACAATCTATAATGTTGTAGTAGCTAAGACTTAAATAGTATTTATTGTGTTCCAGGCATTGTTCTGGAAGTTTTACATTTATTAAGTAATTTGATCCTCGCAAGGAGTCCCTGAGGTAGGTATTGTTTTTACCTGCATATTATAGGTTAGGAAAACAATGCACAGAGAGTAACTTGCAAAGAGAAGGGTGGTTTTTTTTTTTGTATTTATTTATTTATTTGGCCATGTCAGGTCTTAGTTGCAGCACCAGATCATCCTTGTGACTCATGGGCTTCTCTCTAGTTGTGGGGTGTAGGCTCCAGAGTGCACGGGTTCAGTAGTTGTAACATGTAGGCTTAGTTTCCCCGAGGTAAGTGGAATCTTATTTCCCCAACCATGGATCAAACCCATATCCTCTGCATTAGAAGACAATTCTTAACTGTTGCTGGACAACCAGGGAAATCTTGAAGGGTGTTATTTAGTTATCTTGCTTTTAGTGAATTAATACTTATTTTAAATGAGCATTATAAATGTTGGTGACATGAAATAAAGAGGCACTTTCAAGACCAAATCTAGCTTGAGTAGACATGTGATCCTGTAAGTAAACCTTTCTCTGGTCATGAAGCATTGCAAAAGGGTGCATATTTCCCAGGGAATAAGTGTGGGAAACGCCATTTTTTCCAAAACCTTCAAGTAGAAAATTTGTAATGCTGAAATTTAGAGTGATTGATAGGTTGGCATTTACCTTTCTGCATCCCATGGAGTTCAAGTATAAAGGAATGCCTGGGGCATAAATCATACAAGTTATTTTTAAAATACTGGAAGAAGCATCAGTTGCAAAAATTGATATGCAAATTTGAAATCATACTTTTTTCATGATAAGTTTGTTCTTTTAGTCCCTTGATTTGGCAACAGAAGTCTTATTCCTAGCCTTCAACTTCACGGAATTATTCAGTCACTGTCACTGCTAAATTCAAATGTCTTTTTTAGAAGAAACCAAGAAGTACTCAAATTGTCAGTTAAGTCATGACTGACGTGACTTAGCAGCAGCAGCACCACATTTTCAGGGTTTGCGATTAACCTACGTATAATAAAATGGATTTAAAGAGTAGAGTCATAGGTGCCTTGAAACATAAGATAATGTCAAGCATGTCTTTATATAATTCAAGCTACACATGGAAAACCTACTATATATTACGACTATGATTTGAATTACTTGCAGCTGTTTACTTGACTACTCAGAATTTTGGTTGGAATGAGATTTGAAGATTATTATATACTGCTGTAGAGCTGTGAAATATGATATGAACTAAAGCTGTAACTTCCTGTACTTATGATAGCTATTTTGTATTTTTGTACATTATTTTTTTTTAACTAAAGTATATGCAAGAGTTAATGTAATTCTGAGTACTTCTGATGGTCCTGAGAAGTAAAATAGGCTGCCTCGTTGGATGGCTGTGAAGATCGTCCTCATGGTATTTTCTATATAGCAGGTATCACCTTTACACTATTGAACTAATTCAATCACAACCCATAAGAAGTAGGAATCAATATTATCCCCACATGATAAGTAAGACAACTGAAGCCTAGAGCTCTGTGCTAAATTGCTTCAGTCATGTCTGGGTCTTTGCAAGCCTATGGATTATAGCCCACCAGGCTCTTCTGTACATGGAATTCTCCAGGCAAGAATACAGGAGTGGGTTGCCATTTACTTCTCCAGGGGATCTTCCTGACCCAGGGATTGAACCCATGTCTCTTATGTCTCCTGCATTAGCAGACAGGTTCTTTATCCCTAGCGCCACCTGGGAAACCCAAAGCCTAGAGAAATTAGGTAATTGGGTAAGTGATGTATCTGGGCGTGAACACAGACAAGTTCTTGGCTCCAGAGCAATTGAAAAGCACGTGTTAGGTTCTCTGTAAGTGTTATGTAGTTATGAGTAATGTAGAAGATGTTAGTGATAATAGTGAGTGGATTGACACTATTCGTGAGTGGATTGACAGTGAACAATTTAAATTCTCTTAAGCGTTTGTGGACTTCCAAGTTTTAATGATGACCAGCTTAGCTCTTATTTCATTTCAATAAGGAAAAGATGCTCTGCCTGTCTTGAGTTCCCAGGAAACACGTTCTGAGATGGAGAGTTGCGTGCAGAAGGCTTGTTGGAAAGTGCTATCTGAAATACACATGAAAATTAGTGAGGCAGACAGATGACAAGGAGGGAGGCAGTGATTCACAGAGTGGCTGCAACTGAGTGCTCATCAAATTTACTAGGAACTCAATGGGTTTCGGAATTATCCCGAGTTCAGGCTGAGGGCCAGGCCTCATGTTACCACCTTAGACAGTCACTGGTTATCAGCTGCCCGATGGAAAGGGGAGTGGAGTACCTGTGGGTGAGACAGTTTCCTGGCGTGGAGGCACACTTTGTGATGGATGCATCTGTGAGCCGCCAGCAGCTGGCAAATGATGGCTCCAGCTCATAAGATGGGATCTGGGTGGGATACCACACCCACTAGAAAAAGTAGAAAAAGTCACAAACAGAAAATTGACTAAAAATGAAAATACACATGGCAAAGAAAATTATGAAAAGCATAATGCTCATTAACAAGGAGATGTAAGTTAGGACAACTATTTTCTCCTGTCACATTGGCACAGGGGAAATACAACTCCATTTCAACATAGAGTGCCCCAAGTTAGGCATACTTTTTAAATAGTCTATTTCAAAATAATTTCAAACTTATAAAAAGTTGCAGGTGCAGTACAATTAAACCTCATATCTCTTTTCTCAGATTCTCTTAAGTGTTAACGTTTTACCCCATTTGTGCAATAGAGACATACATATGTCTCTATAAGTTACCCCCTGTAACAGAGTTTTCATCTCTTAAGTTAAGGTTTTAAGTGCAGAGACTTGGAATTCGGACCTGAGTTTGAGTCCCAGTTACTCAACGTTTTATGAAACCTTGCAGAAGACAGTTTTTACTAGAACCTCTGTGTCTTTTTTTCTTTTTTAAATGGAAGTATAGTTGATTTACAATGTTAATTTCTGCTCTACAATAAAGTGACTCAGTTATACACACATATATATGTATATATTCTTTTTTATATTCTTTTCCACTATGGTTTGTCTCAGGATACTGAATATAGTTCCCTGTGCTATACAATGGGACTCTGTTGTTTATCCTCTGTATATGTAATAGTTTGCATCTCCTAACCCCGAACTCCCAGTCCATCCCTCCTTCCCACCCCGTCCCTTGGTAGCTACGTGTTCTGTATGTCTGTGAGTCTGCTCTGTGGTTACTCATTCAGTTGTGTCTGACTCTTGAGACCCCAGGGACTGTAGCCCGACAGGCTGCTCTGTCCATGGGGATTCTCCAGGCAAGAATACTGGAGTGGGTTGCCACGTCCTCCTTCAAACCCCAGACTCCCAGTCGGTCCCTCCCCCACGACCCTCTTTCTCGATAGCCACATGTTCTCTGTGTCTGTGAGTCTAGATAGGTTCATCTGTGTCATATTTTAGATTCTGCGTTTAAGTGATATCATATGGTATTTGTCTATTTTTTTCTGACTTGCTTCACTTAATATGATAATCTCTAGTTGCAACCATGTTGCTACAAATGGCATTATTTCATTCTTTTTTGCAATAGAGTCACATTTCATTGTATTGATGTACCACGTCTTCTTTATCCATTTGTCTGTTGATGACTATTGTGAATAGTGCTGTTATGAACATAAGGATGCATGTATCTTTTCGAATTCTGATTTTCTCTGGATATATGCCCAGGAGTGAGATTGCTGGATCATATGATAGCTCTATTTTCAGATTTTTAAGGAACCTCCATACTGGGCTCCATAATAGCTATACCAATTTAAATTCCTACCAACAGTGTAAGAGGATTCCCTTTTCTCCACACACTCTCCAGCACTGGCTATTTTTAGACTTTTTAATGATGGCCATGCTGACTGGTGTGAGGTGGTACCTTACTGTGGTTTTTGTTTTCATTTCTCTAATTACTAGTGATGTTGAGAATCTTTTCATGTGCCTGTTGGGTAACTATATGTCTTCTTTGGAGTAATGCCCATTTTTCAATTGGGTTCTTTTTTGTTTGTTTTGTTGTTGAGCTATAAGAGCAGTATAGAGCTTCTTTTTTTGGGCGGGGGGTGTTACAAACTGAAGATGATACTCTTCTGGTTTCTTCTAGTGTTAGATTAGATCCTCCAAGCAGACCCAGCATGTGGTGTGGTCTCAGTAACTGCTAGCTGCTATCATTACCTTCATCATTATCATTGCCTCCTTGAGCAGGGACTGTATCTCACACACTGCTTTGAGCCCTGAGAGTTGAGTGCATCCTGTGATAATGTGTTGCCCAGAAATGTTTTGGGATTGATTTACTTTTGTACTCAACACATTGTGAGGTACAGGGACATGATGTAGTGAATGGGGCCCCTTTCCGAGGGCTGGAGCCTTCAGTGGGAGAGGCTGGAAAGAATGAAAACAGGACTCAGAAGCTGGAAACTTTGTTAATGACTCTGCTTCAGCCAAAATAGGGGATTCATTGCTTGACCAAGTAAAGGGTATTATTCACGAAATTCCCCTCCTTCCCTCTTTGAACCTCCTCATGAATGTTTGGCTCATGTCTATGATCTGCCACATAATATTCTGGAACAGCAACAACCAAAGCTGGTGAAATGGATAAGAGGAGAAAGTTTTGATTAGCTCAGTTTTTAGCAAAGGAAGTATTTATATAGAAAGAAATGATCGTAGCCCACCCCCCAAATTTCCCCCCTTGTCTGTCTCCTGCTGCAGACTGTTTTCCACATTCTGTGGCCCTGGGGACACTAAAAATGTGGTCTTGGCAGCATTTGCACATCATGGCCAAGAGGCTGACCCAGGAGGGTGAGGACAGCTGCCTGCAGATATAAAGTGATGCATAGGAGGGGAGGCTCCCATTCAGAGAACGTGGTGTGAGGCGACGCTGGAGACGACACCAACTTTGTCTTGCTTGGTTGTACATACACCCAGAGTGTTTGCCAGGCATTCCTCTAACAGTGACAGGGCAACCGATTTCAAGCAGAATGAGCCCCAGGCAGAGTTATTGGTATAGTTCACAGAGTTCAAGGAAGAGTTACACAAATGAGGGCAGCTCCTGGGACCTTTGAGGGCTCAGGCCTGTCCAGGTCTCACTTTCATTTCTGCTTCTCTCTGAGGCTTGACCCCATAGTCCTAGCTTCTTGTGGGCGAGGGCAGGAGAATGTGGCTTCAGGCAACCTGGTCACCTGACAACCAGCACCCAGGAGAACGGAGATTGGTCTCCCCCAAGGTGCATCTGAAAATCCTTGGGGAGGGCCCCTGGCATAACTGGTGTTAGGCACTCAGGCTTAGTACAAAACCCTGGGGGAAGCTGTGATTCATGGAGTCCATGTTATGTCCAAGGGGACAGGTCTATTTTCCAGATGAAGCTGAAGATCCTGGAAGCCACTGCAATTTGGAGAATATTACCCATTTCTGCAGAGAAACTTGAAGGCTCAGTATCACCTCCTGATACCATTTTGGTTGCTCGTACAGCATTTTGACCCCATAGCTATACAAACGTTGAGGCCTTCTCCTTGACTCTGAGCCCTTCCTTCCTCAGAGTTGTGCCCTGTGTCCCAGCCATTAAAACTGGCTCTCCTCCCATTTGTCTGGACAGGATGTGATTGAAGTGAGCCTGGGCTTTTGGAGCCCCTCATGGGAGATGTCTTTGGCCTTCTTACTTCTTTTGTTTTTATTTCCTGATTCTTTCCAGCTCACAGATATCTGAACTTCTCTGGTGGCTCAGACAGTAAAGAATTTGTCTGAAATGCAGGAGACACAGGTTTGCTCCCTGGGTCAGGAAGATCCCCTGGAGAAGGAAATGGCAACCCACTCCAGTATTCTTGCCTGGAGAATTCCCTGGACAGAGGATCCTGGTGGGCTACAGTCCATGGGGTCGTGAAGAGTTGGACATGACTGAGCAACTAAGAGACACACACACACAATTTACTAGATGATTTTTGTGGGTCAGAAGTCTGTGTTAGGCGTTATTAGAGATGAAAAGAGGATTTGTGCCCTGGAGATGCTCATAATCTAGTTAGGCAGTAAACAAAAATACTACTGTAGTGCAGTAATAGAAATGAAAGAAGGAAGCATAAGTGACGTAAGATAGCACAAGTTTGTTCTCTTATAGTTCTAGAGATCAGGAGTCTAGAATGCAGTCACTGGCAGGGTCACATTTCTTCTGGCAACTCCAGGGGAGGATCAGCTTGCTTCTCTTTTCTGGCTTCCATGGGTTGCCTGCATTTCTCAGCTCAGGGACCCCTTCCAGCAGCAATTGCATCCCTCTGACCTCTGCTTCCGTCAACATAACCCATTTCTGACTCTCCTGCCCACCTCTTTCACTTATAAGAACCTTTGTGATTACACTGGGCCCACCCAGAGAATCTAGGATAATCTTTATCTCAAATTTCTTAAAAATATCTGCAAATTACCCCTTTCCGTGTAAAGTAACATGTTCACAGGTTCACAGGATCAGGCCATTGAGTATTTTGGTGGGGGGTGCATTATTTTGCCTGCCACAGAGGGCTAGATTGTCTTGAAGTTCTCTTCTAACTCCAAAATTCCACTGGCTGATTGGAGCCCTGTCAGCATGATTTGTTTCCTTTAATTACTAGCTCTGACTGTGTATGCTCATTGTGTTTCATTGTGCTCTGTGAAGAGACAACTTTGTGGAGTTCCAGTTCCTTCTGTATATCTTGACCTTTGGGCCACCTCAGAAGGAGTCATGTGGGGGAATTAGAATATTTAATGCCAAGAGTTAAAAAACCTAAGCTGTTTTTGTGATAAACACAACAGTAACTAAAGGATGTCTTTTGTCCCCTGCTCAGTTAGGAAGCAAACCCTGACCCTACAAGTTAATTCCTTCCTCTTAGATTATGGCCTATCTATATAAAATGAGGCTTGGAAAATAGTCACAAGAGAACACACTCTCATTCCTGTGGCCTGAAAAGCTTGGGGGAATATGTAAAGACAAAGAGATGGAACATAAAGATGGGTTAAGCATATCTGCTGGAAGTGGAGCGAGAAACTAAGGATTATTTGATTCTTCACCATTTACAGAGGCAGAGGAGGTCCAGATAGTACCAAACAAGTGTTCTGGAAGTCCTTTATCTTCAGCTTTGAAATAGAATCTTTGTTTTTACATACTCTTTCACAATGACCTGTTGCTTCGGCCACTTAAAATTAGGTGGTTTTCCCTGAGCCAAACTAGTTGCAGGGTTGATGCAAGGCTGAGGGAAGTTGGCTCAGGAGAATAATTGGCTATAAGTACTATTCCCCCTTTTGTGTTTTTAAACTTTCTCCCCATTGGATTCTTCTCTCTCTTTCTTTCTTTCTTTTAAAGAATTGAGATATAAGTGACATATAACATTGAATTTAATTTCAGGTGTGCAGCATAATAATTTGATATGTATATATTGCCAGATGATCACCACAATTACTTTAGTTAACATCCATCAGCAGATATAGTTAGACAAAAATTTTTTTCTTGTGATGAGCCTTTTATGATCTAATCTCTTAGCAACTTTCAAATATACAGTACCATATTGTAAACCATATTCATTATACTGTACATTACATCCCCAGAACTTATTTGTTATCTACTATCTGGAAGTTCGTAACTTTGACTACCTTCACTCATTTTGCCCACTCCCTACCAACCATCTTTAGCAACCACCAATCTCTTTTCTGCATCTATAAGTTCAATTTTTTTCTTTTGATTCCACATAGAGCTGAGATCATAAATATTTATCATTGACTTATTTCACTTAGCATAATGTCCTGTAGTTTCATTCATATTATTACAAATGGCAGGATTTTCTCCTTTTTTATGATTTAAATATATTCCAGTATGTGTGTATATCTCATTTTCTTTATCCATTCATATATTGATGGTTATCTAGGCTACTTACATGTCTTGGCAATTGTGAATAATGCTGTAATGAACATGAGGGTACAGGTACATTTTCAAGTTAGGATTTTGTTTCCTTTGGATAAGTACTTAGAATGGGATTGATGGATCATATGGTAGTTCTATGTTTAATTTTTTGAGAACACTCCATTCTATTTTCCATAGTATCTGCACAAATTTACATTCCCACCAACGATGTGCAAATGTTCTCTTTTCTCAACATCTTTGTCAATGTTTGTCATTTCTTGTATTTTTAATGATAACTGATCTAACAGACATGAAGTGATATCTTAACGTGGCTCTGATTTGCATTAGTGATGGTGAGCACTTTTTGTATACTTGTTGGCCATTGTATGTCATCTTTGGATAAATGTCTATTCAGATCCTCTGCCCATTTTTCAATCAGATTGTTGGTTCTTCCTGTTGCATTGTATAAGTTTTTCATGCATTTGGGACATTAAACCCTTATCAGATGGCTCCTTCTTAAACAGTTGCTACAGATACTATGGGTTGCCTACCCAGTAGAATTCTTTAATCCTGACCTTCCTAAATGGACCTGAATTTTGTCCAGTCAACCACCTCACCCTCTTGCAAGGCAAGTTGCTCAGAGGATGCTACCCTACCCTTCAGCTCTGGAAAAGGAAACCCGATTGGTCTAAGTATAATCCCATCACCCTGGTCAGTGACTGGTTCAAGAATGGGCATGTGACCCAAGTCTGGCCAATGAGATGGGAGGAGAGTTTCCTGGTAGCTGTTATTGACTAAAAAAGATGCACAACTTGAAAGTTAAGTTTTATTTGGGGCAAAATGGGGACTGCAGCCTGGGAGACAGTACCTCAGATAGCTCTGAGAGACTGCTCCAAAGAGGCAGAGGGGGAAGGTCAATTTGTAAGATTTTGGTGAAGGGGGAGTTAATTAAGCATTCATTTTTACAAAGGGTTTTCTGGTAGTCACAAGGAGCTGATTTCATCATGAAAGGATTTAGCGCTTTTCTAGATACGAAGAGATGCGTGAATTAAGATCATGAAATCAGTTCCTAAGAATATCTAACTATCTAAAGACCTATTCCACCAGACTGGAGCACAGAATGCCACTCCACCCTGAAATCCCTCAGGGAGTGCTGAAGTTCAACAGCTGCAGCAGTACGGGGTTCAGTCTCCACAGAGGCAGATGCCCTTGTTGTTCAGTTGTTGACAATGCTCTTGGCAAGTGCCGATTTGTAGGTGACAGGCAAGTGCCAATTTGAGGTTGATACTGTGGAGAACATTCTTATTTGCTTTTAAGAATGAGACAGGCAAAGTTACTCTTTCTCTCTAGGGGTGGGAGTAAATGAAACATGTAGTTTCAAATACCACCAATGAAATTATACGACCATGAGAAAAACCCCAGACAAAACAGCATTTCAAGGATTGGAATGGTATATTGGATTGGAATGAAAAAAGGGAGGGACAAAAAGAAACAATATTTGCTCACCATTTTAAACTTCCTTGATCAACAGTTTCTCTATCTTGTTTTGTCTCTGAATTTTCTGTTATGTAAGACATTCTCCTGTTGTTTATGCTACTTTGAATTGTTTTCCTATGTGCAGCTAAAGGCATTTTAAGAGGTATACTCTTGAAGTAGTCACTGTGCCTCTTATGTCCTTTGACTTCACTAGCCTGAGGCTATGAAAAAGGTCCCATTAGTTCCAAGCCTTGGCCTCCTAACAAGGGAAACCCAGATCCTTTTGTAATCTCCAGCTAGTGTTATTTTTTTTGGGGGGGTTAGAGGTTCTTGAATCAACATGTACAGTTCCTCAATGCCGTCCTCCTGATCTCTGAATGGTACTATCCCTAGAGGGCCTCAGCTGTTGCTTAGATGCCTTTTTTAAAGTTAGGAGGAGAATACTCTCTCTTCCTGTTGGACGCTCACTTGTGGCAAGAGTGGTCCCAAGCAAGGTTGCTTAAGCTCCAAAATCTTAAAGAGATTAATAAACAAACTTCATTAAAAAAAAAAACAAAACAACTTAGATATACTATTTTCTATTGACCTTCAGTCTCTAGCTAAGTTTGGCTAGACCAGCACTGTCATTTAAGTTTTCTAGTCTTTAAAAGGTAAAAGAATCATATAGAATTAATTTTAATAATATATTTTTAATCTATTATATCCAAAATATTGTTATTTTAATATGTAATCAGTATCAAAGGCCATCTCTAATGACCTCATTTTAATTATCTCTGTAAAGACTATCTCCAAATTAAGCCACATTCTGAGTTATGGGGGTTAGGACTCCAAAGTAACTTTTTGGGGGGAGACACAGTTCAACTCATAACAGCTGGGAGAGGTAGAACTTCAAGGACCCCTCTGAGAAGGTCTCAGAGTCTCCCAGATGTCCTCGGACCACACTTGGGGAAACACTGCTTTCATCCTCGCTGTGAGTTTCAGCTTCAGAGTCACTTCTCTGCAAGGCCCTTCCTGAACTGGTCGCATGTGAGCTTCTTCTCCTGTATTCTCTGCAGCCTCTGGGCTTCTTCCCATTTTCATAGCATTTACCATACTGTTGTGGAATTCCTTGTTTGGGGTGTATTGGTCAGCTTGAGCTGCCATAATAAAATGTCATAGACTGGTGACGTTGGCAACAGAAATTTACTTTCTCACTCTTCTGGAGGCTGGAAGTCCAAGATCAAGGTAGTTTCCAGTGAGACCCCTCCTCCTGGCTAGTAGTAGCTGCCTCTTGCTATGTCCGGAGAGCAGGAGAGTGATATCCCTGCTATCTCTTCCTTGTTTTGTAAGAACAGCGATCCTGTTGGATGAGGACCTTTGGACCTCATTTAACCTGAATTACCTTTGGCTTTGGACTTCCCTGTAGCTCAGACAATAAAGAATCTGCCTGCAATGCGGGAGACCCAGGTTTGTCCCCTGGGTTGGGAAGATCCCCCGGAGAAGGGAATGGCAACCCACTCCAGCATTCTTGCCTGAGAAATCCCATGGACAGAGGAACCTGGTGGGCTAAAGTTCATGGGGTCACAAAGTCTGACCTGACTGAAGGACTAACACTTTCAATTCACCTTCACCTTTGGCTTTATCGCCAAATACTGTCACACTGAGGGTTAGGGCTTGAACACGTGAATTTTGGGGGATAAAATTCAGCCCGTAACTAGAGTCACTTTCTTTTACTGGACCTAACTATAAAAATCGATGATCAATTGACCAATGGTCAGAGGTCACCATTTTGAAGTTTTATGTTGAGCAATATGGCAAAGTAATAACTTGCTCTTTGTGAGTTTTAAGTCTCTTATTAAAATGAATTCCTTAAACTTTCTTTGAGAGAATTGTTTAAAATAATCCTCTTGGTATAGATATTCTTTAAGGCACATGCTTTAGATCAGTGATAATAAAGGGTAATTTAAAAGAGTAAGTTATTAATGCAGTCATTAAAATACTTAAAACCACCCTGTGGCAGATATATTTGCCAGTGTTTATAAAAAAAAAAGTTTTTATAGTCTCATTAGAAGTTTGTAAAATATAAACTGTTTAGAGAGATAAGTGAGATTGTAGCTCTGAAGGGACTCTGATTTTCTACACAGTGTTTGGGACATCACTTTACTAAAAATAAGATAATTTATATGCTTTTTAACAATGGGTTAATGAACAACATATAGCAGTACAATAGAAGAAATATGATTTATTTATTCTGGACCAAAAATGGTGGAAGAGATTTTGCCTGTACACAGATAATTCTAAACATTCTGCTCCTGTTCTTCCCCTCCTTTCTTATATGGGAATGTGTAAAGTAGTTACATTTCTGGGCAGCTTGGTTCATATTAATTCTATGGCTACCTGCCTGCCTCCTCAACTCTGTTCTTGGGCCTGCCTTCTTTAGAGATAAAACCCCAGCGCTTCCCAAGCCAAGAATGTCAGCATCAGTGAAGATCTATGAAAACACACTTTTATTAGAAACACATTTATTTGGAACTGAGCTTCAAGTGATTTAAACTTTATTGGCCGTATTTGGCAAGGCTGTCTCAGGCCTGCGGTTACACCTCCTTTTGCGGCCTCCTTTTGAAGTCAGGAGCGGCTCTTGTGGCTGATGTGGATGGCAGGGAGTTCTGCTTTTGAATTATTCTGACATTCAGGAGAGGAGCTGTAACACGTGTGATTAAGACTGAATGTGGTAGGCTCTTCATCTTGTCCACTGAACTGATTTAGATTTTCTTTGCTGCCATGGCCTACAAATGAAATGGGGGAGTGTTCTGGAGGGGTTTTCATCAAATTCCGATAGCCTGAGTCACACTCCTTCTCCAAGCCAATTTGTCATGCTTTCCTGACAGTAAATACTTTTTCTAGGATCACTTACCTTGGAAAATGCCTGGACTCATATGCATGTCACGTTGGTGCTTGCTATTTTAGGTACTGGGATTGTAAGTGACCTTTGGAATCTTTTTTTTTTTTTTTTGTATTTTTTAATTGGTTGAAGTTAAAAAAGGCCACTAGCAGGTATTGTTGTTACAAAAATAATAGTAATTCTACTTTAAGAAAATTTACTGAATTAGTGTGTTTTTTCCAACAATTGCTAACCTATTGTGTGTGAATCCTTAACATCATTTAGACAAAGGAGCCCTCTGAGTTCAAAACTGTTAAAACTTGCTAACCTATGAATCTGAGAGATTTAATTAGTGAAAGTATAAAATTAATTAAAAGTAAAAAATAGTAACAGATACAGATGAGTAATTAAAATGTTTACTCAGGGTTTATGTGGGGTATTATTGAGTAAATAATGATGTTAATAGCAAGACTGGCCCTTGATGCAGTGTTCCTTCGATGCTAAGTGTGTATAACGCTTACAGCAGCCCTTGGTGTAATTCCAGCATTCTCTCCGTTGTGCATCTGAGGAGGCAAAGCACAAGGCAGTTATGTGGCTTGCTCAAGATTACACAGCTAAGAAGTGACCAGGCTGAGTTTCAAACCCTGGCAGCCAGGCTTCTGAGTAAGTGCCCTTAAAAGGGCAAACTACCAAGCATTCACCAGGGACACATTTGTGAGAGAGGCAGAGTTTTATTCCATGCCTCACTATCTCAGACTTGAGGCGTCTTCCAGGGGATTCTGCAGGGTCCTCGGCCTGACCTCCTGTTGCCTGGGCAAACCTGCCAGGCTTCCACTGTGTGTGCCGCCCTCCTCCCTGTCTTCCTTGTCAGAAAGGAAGAAAGCGTGTTCCATCTGTATTCTTCCTTCTCACTTTCCTGTCATCACAGTTCGTCAGTCTTGCTTCTCATCTTCAGAATTCTGACATCCTTATGTTGGCTTTGATTAGCAAAAGCAAGTCTGATAACATGTTGCTGGAGATGTATAATTTCTCCGAGAGGGAACGTCTGACAGTTTATATTGTGAATGTGTCCGAAAGGCCCCTAGCAAATAAGAATGACATAAAGCATGATGAGGATTTCAGGTCATATCAGTAGCTATCAGACACTTTAGTGGGTGTGTGGACTCCTGTGCTGTGCTTGGTCAGTGGTGTCCAACTCTTTGTGACCCCGTGGACTGTAGCCCGCCAGGCTCCTCTGTCCATGGGGATTCTCCAGGCAAGAATGCTGGAGTGAGTGTTCTAAACCCAGGGACTGAACTCAGGTCTCCTGCATTGCAGGTGGATTCTTTACCATCTGAGTCACCAAGGAAGCTGAAGCATAGTGGAATGGGTAGCCTATCCATTCTCCAGGGGATCTTCCTGACCCAAAAATCGAACCAGGGTCTCCTGGTTCTGCAAAAGTTTCTTTTCTTTTTTTTTTTGCAGGCAGATTCTTAACCAGCTGAGCTAGCAGGGAACCCTGTATGGGCTGTTACAGTGTTAATAATCCTTTGAACATTCAGTGAGTTCAGCTTTATATGCTCAATCTATAAGTAAGGAGACAGGCAGGGCAGCCGGGTTCCTTGTCCACGGTTACAGAGGTAACCAGCTCAGGCTTTCTAACTCCTGCTTCTGTCCTTCTTTCACTCTGACTTAACTTCTGCCTGCTCCCACAGGACTCTTGAGTCAGGGATCTTAATGTGCCAGGTCTGGGGCTCCATCTGAGGTGTTCAGTAACCTCTCGGCTGAACACAGCATATCTCCTTTTTATTTCCCATTCTCCCACTTCCTTCTTTAGCAACCTCTTTATAAAAGAGGTTCACAGTATGATAGTCTTCTTACTTTTACATGTTACACCTACCATCTCCTTTCGTCCCCCTCCTCCCCTCTTCCCGTCTTCTTCACTTTATATGGAATTAACATTATAGAAGTATTGCCTTACTTATCAGTGTTTTAACCATTTGCTTGCATTTCTTTGGAACAGTTGTAGTTATTGCTTTGAAACTTCTGGCAGTAGTCTGAATTTTCTTGAAAAACCTTAGTTCTATTTGAACAATAGGTAAAAATGGCATTTTGTCATTTATCTTTAGTTTTGCCTGAGTGATTTGAAGCTTTCATACCTGAATTCAATATTGTTGCAGCCATCTTTAAAGGATGAATAAATGACATGGAAAGGGCCCTTTCCCTCTCTGTGTCCTTTATGGATACCTAATCCTGACTCTGACATACTCTGCCCAGCACAGCTAAACAAGAGCCTGCTGATCATTTTCTAATTGTTGCACCTCTGTGTTGAGTTAACTGCTGGTCTGTTAAATGTGTTTTGAACAGAAAGTTGGATATTTGGGGTGGTGGAATGGCTTGCTCCATTAGTAAGTACTTTAGGGATGTCACATCCCCCCTTGTTAACACCCATGCTACAATTCTTAGTGGGAATAGGAGCAGGCTGGTCTATCCTTCAGGAACATTAGGGACATCTGACCATTAATTTTTATATGAAGAGAAAAAGGGGTGGTCCTTTATCTGTCCCAAGGCACAGTGATCCAGTGTAATGTAGACCCCCCATCTGTGCTCTTAGTCACAGCTGCCTCCTGAGTGCCTCTTGTGTTCCCACTGGGCTCAGGGCCCCCCAGTTTAAAGTATCCTTTTTGACAAGGCTTTGCTTCCTTTCTCACTGTTTGGCCTCTTAAAATTGATCTCCTCCTGGCTTTATTCCTTTCCCTGCGTCAGTCCCCTGGACTGGGGTCTGGAAGCCTCATTATTGAATCTAGTGGTGCAGAATTCTAAAATTCTTGAGTTGAGGGAAACTTCAGAGATTATTCTAGCCTAGCCACTGAGCCAATGAGAACGAGACTCAGAGATTTAAGTAAACTGTCACTGAATCTTCTCTCCAGGACTGCTTAATGGAATCAGTTTATGTTGATCCTTCCATGGCTCAGATGGTAAAAAATTTGCCTGGGTTTGATCCTTAGGTTGGGAAGATCCCCTGGAGAAGGGAATGGCCACCCACTCCAGCACTCTTGCCTGGAGAATTCCATGGACTGGGGAGCCTGGCAGGCTATAGTCCATGGGGTCACAAAGAGTCAGTCACGAATGACTAACACACACCCATATGGAAAATGTCTTTGTTTATATTTTAGCAGGGTCTTTAAGTGCTTAAAATAATGTTTACTAAACTTGGCTAATTACTCAAATCACCTCCATTGTGGTTCTGATTCTCAAAGTCTGGTCTGGGAGTCGGAAACTGTGCCCTTTAATAGGCCCAGGTAATGGTGATGATTAGCACATGTTGGAAAACTGCATTGATTCCAAAGGCTGACTTAATAACATTGCACATTCCAGCTAACCAGTCAGGCTAACGGACTGTGCAGTTCTAGGCAATCTAGTTCCCTAGCTTACATTGCTCCCCTTAGAAAGATGATGTTGACTTAAAAACAGAAGTGCTCTCTTATATTGAAAAGTGGAGGTGCAGGATAAATGGTTTCCCAAATGGTAAGGACCCAAAGGAGTATTTGTTGACATAGAAAATGTTAGCATAATCATGGAATGGGTGAAAAATAAGTGTTTTTCTAGGTGGCACTAGAATCCTTCATAGAGAAGGGCCTGTTTTTGTTGAGGGCTGTATCTTGGTAAGTCATCTCAGATAGAAGATGAGAAAGCAACTGTAGAGTTGCTAAACCATACCTCATTAGAAAAAAGTGGGAATTTGGATTTGGGAAAAGGAGGATAGACGAGGAAGAGACTAAACAATTAAGTGAAGTGACCATTAACTGTGTAGTACAAGGTACCTCGTATTCAATCTTCGGTTGTTTGTGTTACTGTAATATTAATAGCCTCCTTCTCAACCCCCCAGTAAAATCACTTACCCACAAGGGTGAAATTAAGGGCAGAAAGTGAGATGTATGTATGATTTCATGTACGCAGAATCCTGACAGAACATATAGGATTACAAGTAGACTAAATAAATCAAAGCAGTTCAGTGAGAGAAAAAGTTTGTGTTGTAGAGTGTCCATGGGTCATAGAGTTGCCAGGCATTCTCTCCATACAGAACACTGCCTTGTATTTCATGATTTTATCCTGAAGCATGTATTGATTTTTGTCAAGATGCCCTAAGTGTCCTATGTTCAGTCTTTTTCAATAGATTGAGACATTCTGCTATTGAACTGGGTATCCTTTATTTTTATTTGCTAAGTCTGGCAACCTTACCATAGGACTATAGGACTATAAGTGCCCCAGTAAATGTGCAGAAATCTTAGCAAGGACATTGGACTACCAACAAGGAGATTTCAGACAATCTCATCTAGATTATCTAGGAAAGAATGATTTTAGTTGACATTGCAGTTAACACTGCAGCTCCATGGCAAAGAATCCATCTGCCAATGCGGGAGATGCAGGAGATGCAGTTTGATCCCCTGGAGGAGGAAATGGTAGCCCACTCCAGTATTCTTGCTAGGACAATGCCATGCACAGAGGAGCCTGGTGGGCTATAGTCCATGGGGTCGCAAAGAGTCAGACATGACAGAGCAACTGAATACGCAGCTATGATTACAACTGGCTAGTAAGCCTGAGTCATCTGTGGGCTGTTACAGTCGTGTCTGATTCCTTGTGACCCCATGGACTGTAGACGGCCAGGCTCCTCTGTCAATGGAATTCTCCAGGTCAGAATACTGGAATGGGTACCCATTCCCTTCTCCAGGGGATCTTCTTGATGCAGGGATCAAACCTGGATCTTATGCATTTTGGGCAGATTCTTTATCACCTAAGCCACCAGGGAAGACCATTAGTCATCTGGGAGCTTATAAACAGTCATGCCCAGACCCCATCCCCAGGATTCAGGTCCATGTGGTATGGTGTTGGGCCAGTCCTTCACTTCAGAGGATTCTTAAGTGAAGCCAGAAAAGAGAGCCCATCTTTTGTGAAGCCTTATACATGTATAGCTGTGATATGCACCTGTCAAAGGATTGAGTGATGAGGTAGAAAAGAGGGAGGGGGATGGACTCCAGTGAGGGGAGTGTTTCCACTGGGCTCTAACTACCTGCTGGAAGGTCTGGACGTGGCTAGGTCTCTAATATATTTCAGTTGGAAGCCTATGACATTATATAATTATACAATAAAAGGAAAGAAAAGCCAAGAGTTTTTGTCCCTACTTTATCAGTCAGGGTTTAATCAAGAAACAGACCAGTGAGAGTTCTATATTAAGAGATTTATTGTAAAGAATTGTATGGTTGTGCAAATGCTTATGTGATTGTGGTGGTTGATAAAGCAACTTTGAAATGTAAACATGTCTGAAATCTATGTGATTGGCCTTCAGGAAGATTATCCTGTAACTTCTGGACATTAGGTGAAGCTGCTGTCCACAGGCTGACTTTCTTTTTTCAGGAAGCCTCAGATTAGCTCTTCAGGACTTTCATCTGATTGAGTCAGGCCCTCAGATTATTTAGGATAATCTCCATTCCTGAAAGTCAAATGATTATGGACTTTAATCACATCTGCAAAATACAGTCCCCTCATTATCTGAGAGGGGATTGGTTCTAGATCCCCCATGAATGCCAAATTCTGTGGATACTCAAGTCCTTCACAGAAAATGGCATAGTATTTGCATATAGTCTACACACATCCCCTCATGTGGACGAGGGGATCTCTAGATTGAAAGATGATTGAAATCATCTCTAGATTACTTACGATACCTAATACAATGTAAATGCTGGGTAAATAGTTGCAAATACAGTGTAAATTCTATGTGAATTATTGTGCTTAGTCACTCAGTCGTGTCCCACTCTTTGGGACCCCCATGGACTATAACCCACTAGTCTCCTTGGTCCATGGGGATTCTCCAGGCAAGAATACTGGAGTGGATTGCCATGCCCTCCTCCAGGGGATCTTTCCAACCCAGAGATTGAACCCAGCTCTCCTGCATTGCAGGCAGATTCTTTACCTTCTGAGCTACCAGGGAAGTCCAAATTGCCGCTGGCACACAGCAAATTCAAGTTTGCTTCTTGGAATTTTATGGAATCTTTTTTACTGAACATTTTTGCTCTGTGGTTGTTTGATTCTACAGATGCAGAACCTGTGGATACAGAGGGCCAGTACGAACATAGAAACACCTAGGTTATTGCTTGACTGAACAACTGGAGACTGTAGCCCAGCCAAGTGGACACATAAAACTAATCATTACACCTACCTCATGCTTTTAATTCTTTCCTAAAACTCCCATTGCTTGGCTGTAACAGTTCAAAGCAGAAGGAGGAAATACACTGCGAGGGAGTTTGACTGAGGTGGCCATCCTTTCTTATCCCTCTTCCCATCAGTGTGATCCTGGAAGCAGCGTGGGAATGACAAGGATACTCGAGTGGGTACCTGTCACCTCTAATCACGGTGGAGAGAAGCAAGGGAAGAAAGAAAGACATCACAGAGGGATAGAGAGCTGAGCTCCTGCTCAGATCCTGTGGATTAGACAAGAAACAAATACACCAAGGAAGCTGGAGACACATTGTAATTTTGTTTGGGCCATGGGGTGTAAGGCCCTAGTTTCTTCTTCTTTTATTTTTTAAATTGAAGCATACTTGGTTTACAATACTATATTAGTTTCAGGTGTACAACACAGTGATTCAATATTTCATAGGTTGTACTCCATTTAAAGATTCATGTCAATGTATGGCAAAAACCACTATAATATTGTAAAGTAATTAGCCTCCAACTAATAAAAATAAATGGAAAAAAATAAAGTTATAAAATATTGGGTGTATTTCACGTTTTGACAATATATCCATATATCTTATTTATTTTATACATAGTAGTTTGTACCTATTAATCTGCTACCCCTTTCTCTTCTCTCTTCCCACTGGTAACACCTAGTTTGTTCTCTATGTCTGTTAATTCTGTTTAGGTTTTATTATATTTATTCTTTTGTTTTATGTTTTTAGATTCTACATATAAGTGATAACATACAGTGTTTGTTCTTCCTCTGTCTTATTTCACTAAGTATAGTACCCTCCATCCATATAGTGGCAGATGGCAATATTTCATTTTTTAATAGCTGAACAGTATTTCACTGTATATATACACATTCCACATCTTTATCCACTCATCTATTGATGGACACCTAGGTTGCTTCTATATCTTGGCAATTGTAACTAATGCTGCTATGAACACTGGGGTGCATATTTCTTTTCAAATTAGTATTTTTTTAAAGTGTAACCAGGAGTGCAATTGCCAGATCATACAGTCCTGCAATTTTTAGTGTTTTGAGGAATCTCCTTATGGTTTTCCAAAGTGGCTGTACCAATTTATGTTCTCACAAAGTGTACAAGGGTTTCCTTTTCTCCATATCCTTGGCAATATTTGTCTTTTGTTGATAGCCGTTCTGACAGGTGTGACGTGACAGCTCATTGTGGTTTTGATTTTCATTTCCCCAGTGATTAGCGATGTTGAGCATCTTTTGATGTGCCTGATGGCCATCTTATGTCTTCTTTGGAAAAGAGACCTGCCTATTTACATCTCTTGTCCATTGTTTAGAATTAGGCTGCTTGGATTTTTGATATTGAGTTATTTGAACTTTATATGTTTTGGATATTAACCCCTTATTGGACATAGCTATTTTCTCTCACTCAATAGATGGTCTATTTGCCTCATTTCTTTGAATTGAAAATGAACTTGTTTCCTTTCTTAAATGCATAGGAGCTGTTAATGAAATTGAGGTTGTGAGTGTGATGTCTCTGTGAGTCATAAAGCTTTACTGTTCACAAGAACAGTTAGCATCCCTTACAAGTAGAGTCTTCTTAAATGCTGGCATACCTGCTGAGCATGGAGGAATGTCAACAGCTCAGTTTAACGTGTATTCTGATACTGAGATTAAAAACCTCTTTCTCACATTCTCACTCCTTGCAGAAGAAAAAATGCCCCGGATCAAGAGTTAGGAGGCACAGCTGCCTGTGTCTGGCTCCATCATCAGCTAGTTGTGCCTTAGTTTACCCATCAATTAAATGCTGGAGTTGCTTGACTTGGTGGAGGGTCTTTTCTAGCCTGTAAGGTATATGATTTTAAAGGGCAGTATTTTTTGTTTTGGAAGAGTTTGGTGTGAATGGTGGCCAGGGTGGTTAGTTGGTCCTCAGACTTTACTGGGATTGCAGTCTTGTGCTTAACACATTTATATCTGGAGCAATTCCTGTTCTGGATAGGTAAGTATGAACTTTAAGCCAAAGAGTTTCGGCTTTCCCCTACCTTTGAACAGTAAAATCATTGTCCATACCTGGAACACCCTTGATAGTGAAAGGAATGCTCTTAAGAATTGTATCAGAACAGTGGATATAAGCTGTGTCTATCCAGGGCAGATTGAAACTCAAAGTCACCTTGGTTGTAAGCAGGGAGGCATCATGGATTGTTGACTAAATTAAAACCATCATGATTGATTTTAATCTGGGAAATTACCTAGTTTTTCTCAAATTAATAATTGATGATAAAATATGTGTTTGCATATGGGGCAAAACAGAGTATACTTACTAGTTTTGCTTTAGGAAGATTCATCTGCTGCTAAGCATTAATTGAGTAGAGAGAGAGAGAGACCAGAGACCAGCAAACCAGTAAGAAGCTACCAGAATAATCTAGGCAAGAGATAATGAGGGCAGAACTGTTTGGGAAAAGGCCTGGGGATTATTATTCTTAGGCAATCAAGAGTCACAGTAGTAAGGATGAAAGATGAAACCTACTGCAGCCATTCAGAAGAAAATCTTCATGCAATGAATGAAGGGAGAAGTTTTATTGTTCAGTCATCAAGTCCTGTCCAACTCTTTGTGACCCCATGGACTGTAGCAGGCCAGGCCTCTCTGTCCCTCACCATCTCTTGGAGTTTGCTCAAGTTCCTGTCCATAGTCTTATTGGTGGTTATTAAAAATCTCATCCTTTAGCGACTTTAAAGGGAGGGGTTGGTTCTGAATAATCACCTATTGCTCAGTAGCACAAGGAAGGTATCAGCTCCCTGAACCTTGAGATTCAGCTCTTACCTTTTCTCAAAACAGAACCACCTGGTTGTTTTCTCAGCTGAATGCTCTCATTTTGAGTTAGGCTGGTCTGAGAGATGAACTGGATAAATGTTTCTGGAGGTATTTGGTCATGGGGCTGTATCATTAGGACTTGTAATGCATGTCTAATTTACTTAATGGATTATAATGTCTTGGAAAAGGCTATAATGATCTATTTACACAGAATGCCTGGGTGCACAGATCATTTGAATAAATAAGCAATTATGTTCCCTGCTGTCAAGTTATTTTTGGTCTGAAACTCAGTTACCTGATGCCTTTAGTCTATATTGTTAATTCAGGTAGTAATTATACCCTCCTTATTATAAATCTTCAAATAATCATTATGAGTAGCATTTGCTTGGACCATGGCTGTTTTTACCCAGATACAAAGCCTGCCTTCAAAATCTCATTGAAGGTAGGAAATCACATGGAGGAGTCCAAAGGAACATTTCTGGGTCGGTTTTATCTGCAGTTTGTTAGGCTCTGTAGTATATGTGTGTTCTTGTCTTTTTCAGGAAAAGAAGGAAAAATATCTAGGTCAGTGCTAAGAACCACATCTGAGTACATCCGTTCATTTGTTGTGAGTGCCCCACCCCCAACGGGGATTTCCCAGTGTCTATGGCTCTTCATCACATGCTGGCAGTTCTTCTGTCTGTCTGTCTGCAGTCCTGATCAGAGAACCGAGGGAGATTTGGTGGAGGGATGATAGAGAACCCTTGGCTCCTTTGTCTGACTTGCATACTTCAAAATACATCTTTACTTAACTGAAAATGCGTTTATCTCAATATTGTCCAGTCTCAACTTCACTTCTGATTGCCTTAGCCATTTCGTCATGTATCATTCATGTCGTTCTCTCCTTCCATTCTCTCTTGCCAGTAGCATCCATTGTAGATAACTGATTTGTTTATTCACTTATTATATCCTAACTTGTGTCAAAAGGGTCTTCATTTTATTTTGATGGGTATGCAGGATAAAGCATGCAGGATAAAATAAATTTAAAATAAGAAATGTGAGGAAAGGTAGGAAGGGACAGGGGAGTCAGAAGTGAGGTTAGTCCACGAAAGGCATCTCATCAAGTCCTGGCCTGTGGTCATAGGTGAAATAATTTTAGCCTTAAATGTTCTAAGAGTCAAATGAGAAGGGGAAGTATGGCTTGAACACATTTTGCAAAATCTATTAAGTAAGATCAAACTAGTCAAATAGATGAAACATAATGGTTTCTGATACTGAACTCAGAAAATTTCCCTGGCATCCTTACAGAGAGGACACTGTGAAATGGAAGAGCAGGCAGCTCCAGTAACATTGTTACATCCATCAGGTGTTTGCTTGTCATATTGGCTCTGAGTTGAATTTTGTCATTCCTTAGTTTGTATTAAGACCCCCACATATGCTCCTGTTGAGACTGGTGCTGAGAATTGTTACCCTCAGTGAAGGGGTTATTGCTTTTTCCATTCCTTTTCTTGCCTGTGAGCCCACAATGCCCAGGATTCTCCCAGGAACATCTACAGTTTCTTTCAGTGTTCTGTGCTCCCTAGAGTAGGTGACCCTTGCAGAATGCATTAGTTTCCCATTGTTGCTGAAACAAATTAGAACAAACTTAATGGTTTTAAATAATGCAGTTTTTTTTTTGTTTTTTTTTTTTTGTACATGTGGTATGTGGGAGCTTCGTTTCCCAACATGGGGTTGAACCTGTGCCTCCTGCATTGGAAATACAGAGTGTTAACCATAGGAATGCCAGGGAAGTTCCTAAATAACACAAATTTATGATCTTACAATTCTGGAGGTAAGAAGTCCAAAATGGATTTCCCTGGGCTAAAATCAAGGTAACATGAGGGGCTTGAATGCTCTAGGCTTTTCCTACAATCTAGAGACTGTCTGCATCCCTGGCCTCTGGGCTTCTCCGGCAATCATATCACTTTGACTTCTGCTTCCACCATCGTATCTCCTTCTTGGATTCTGAACCTCCTGCCTCCCTCTTTCACTTATAAGAGCTTTGGAATTAGGTTGGGTCCACTTGGATAATCCAGGATAATCTCCCCATTGCAAGATCTATAGCTTAATCATAGCCGTGAAGTTCCTTTTATCATGTAAAAAACAACTCACAGGTTCCTAGGATTGACTAAGAAGTGGGTACCTTGGGTGGAAGTTGATATGCCTACCTCATAAAAGAGTTGAGAACACGAGGGGTGGGCTGTGTGTCATTCTATACCACTGATTTTGGTTGCAAGTGTATCAGACAGGCTCCAGGCAGGAAACCTGGGCTGTGCGCAGTAGGGGGAACTGCAGATGGGAACCTGGAAATAGAGGTGATTTAGGAGCTGAAGACAAGGGGAGGCAGGTCAGTTCAGAGCTGACTACTGAAGACACATCGAGCATCTCTAGTTGGAGGGAAAACAGGAGGAGGTAGGGCTACTAGCGCCTAGGAGTCAGGGCCACTGGACTGCAGCTGAAAACTTGGAGAAGGCGTATCTGGCAGGAGCAGAGGTCAAGCAAGAGTCATAGGCACCCCTAGAGACACGGCCTCCAGTGAGGAGAGTGGGGACACCCACCCTGGCTTCTCTCCCTTTCCAATCCACTAGTGCCTCCTATTCATTGACTGAACGGACCAGAAACTAGTCGGCAGAGGGATACGAAGCTGCAGTGAATCTAAAGCTAAGAGGGGACAGACAGGCTCTGGATCTGAGAGCAAGTAAGAAAATGGCCCACATATCACATGTGGTGATGTCTGTGCATGTGAATAACATCGGCAGGAGGTGGGGGGACATCTGGTACCATTTACTTGAAATCTGTATCTAAGCTTTGACTGTCTATACAGTGAAGAAAAAAAAGTGTGTGTGTGTGTGTGTGTGTGTGTGTGTGTGTAGAGAGAGAGAGAGAGAGAGTGTTAGAGGAGGTGGGAAGAGTAAAAGCAATTGATTTTCACTTTGATAGGATTTCCCAGAGGAATAGACTTGCAAGCCACTTTGTAAGGGGAAAAGTTATTTTTATGAAACAGAATGGATACTTTGTTCCTTGTGCTCTGGCATCTTAACTCCCCCTTCCTCTCCTCCATCTTCTCACATCCTTCCCCCCTCTCCTCTTCCTTCTCCCACTTTCTTTGCTTTCCCATCTATTTCTTACTTTCCACACGTCCTCCCTTTCCTCTTCATTCTGTTTCTCTTACCTCCCCTCTTTTTTCCCCATTCCATCACCCTTGTTTTTGCATTCCTTTCTTAGAAAACTGCTTTAATTAGTCAACAGGCAGATTCTTGTGAACAGTGGTTACAATCTCATCCTCCTTTCTCACCTTTTCTAGCATTCTGTTTACTGATTTCAATGTATTCAAGGCCAGAAACTCCAGAATTATTTTCATTAACATCTGTTTTTAACCTTCTGCCTTAAGAAGCATTTTTAGAACCTCTCCTAGGACCCAAATCAATGTGTAGTATTGAACCCCACCTAAGTCCAGCTACCTGGACTCCTCTGTACATTCAATTTTCTGATATTTTCCTGGACATTCCACAGTATCTTTTATTTTTGTTCTTGTGAGTTCCCATTCTCTGAGGGGAGCTGTGAGCCTTGACGTAGCCAAAGATCATGTCTTTGATTCTCAAGTAAAAGAAGCATACAATATAAACCATATGCTTCTGATGAGAATATAATCACTGTTCAACTCTGACTATACACTTCAAATGATTTAGACTCTATGCTGAAGGAAAATGAGGAAAATACTTTCCATGAAAGATGAGCTTCTGGTGGAAAGAAATCGAAACCTTCAATGCAGTCAGCCTTACCAGATGTTCTCATCTAGTAATAGATAAGTAATCAGTTGATTAATTTGGGGACCTCTGGGGTGGAGTGTTGAAGTCACCATATTCCTTAGCAGCAGTACTGCTGTTGCTCTGAAGCCTCCCAGGAGAGGCAGCATAGCATAGCCTCTCGTTCCAGTTTTCTCAGGTTTCACCTCTGACTCTACCACTTACTAGCTATGTGAGCTCGAGTAAGTTGCTTATCCACTCTATGCCTCAGTTTCCTCAACTATAAAAAAAAGATAATAATAACATTTGTCTCCCCACACTGTTGACAGGATTTTAGTCAATGCAAAGTGCTTAGAACAATGCCAGGTACATAATACCATCTCTAAAAGTCTTTGCTCATTATTTTCCTGTATTTTTCCCCTTCCTCCTTGAGAGCCACTTCCATAGACACTTATTCTAATGTGTTTGTGTTCTTAAGTATGTATGTATTCTGTATATAATGTTATGTGTGTGTTTGTGTATGTGTGTCTGTGCTTGATTTCACTTTATAGACGGAATAATTTTGTTCTGTTTCTGTACTTTTGAGGTTTCTCCAGTTGGCTATGCAACTGACTTGAAAAATGTGAGTGTGCACTGCATGGGTCCATTTATACGCAGATATTTTTCAACAGTAAATACTATAGTATTACAGAGTCCATGGTCGGTTGAATCTGTGGGGGAACTGCAGATACAGAGGGGCTAAATATACATTATGCATGGATTACCCCCACATTGTCTAAGGTCAGCTGTGTTTCTGTCTAGCTCATTACTTCTCCCCGCCTCACAGCATGTCCATCCTTTGTACTTGTCCAATGACCAAGTGACGGTGACCCAAGATGCCCCCAGGTCCCTGCCACAAACAATTCCATGACTATCGCACTTGCACAAGAAATGAAATCTCTGGGTCGCAGGGCATTCATAGACTTGCTATGAATATGCCAGATTTCCAATTCTCTGTGTTGTTCATAGACCTTGAGCTTTTGCCTCCAGGTATGATTGAGTGGGAAAAGGCAATGGCACCCCACTCCAGTACTCTTGCCTGGAAAATTCCATGGACGGAGCAGCCTGGTGGGCTGCAGTCCATGGGGTCGCTCAGAGTCAGGCACGACTGAACGACTTTACTTTCACTTTTCACTTTCATGCATTGGAGAAGGAAATGGCACCCCACTCCAGTACTCTTGCCTGGAAAATCCCATGGATGGAGGAGCCTGGTGGGCTACAGTCCTCGGGGTCGCAAAGAGTCGGACACGACTGAAGCAACTTAGCAGTAGCATGATTGAGTGCTTACAGCAGCCCAAGGCTCCTACCAAAGGTTAAGGGATTTAGAAAAGCCAGATTAAAAAGCGTATTTATAGGCATTGGAGAACTTTTGAGGCAGTCAGTATTTCGAGGGACAAAATCCCAGGGAAAGGGGAAGTGAATGTTTCTTTCAGCATTTGCCAATTCCAAGTGTGGGGAAGACGCTACAAATCTGGGAAAAGAACTGTTACTAAGAGGGAGAAAAATCAGCAGGGTTTCTATAAGTCCAGTGGGCTTGAAAGGCATCACTTAGAACCTGGAGTCAGAATCCTTTTGAGAGGGGATGGGTAGAGAACTGAATGTAACATATACCTCTTTTCCCCTCAAGACAGTCACTGAATATTGATACTAAAGCCAAGCAGAAAAACTTCAAGAACAGAGTGGCATTTTCAGCAGGGCTGTGGGCTGAGAAAACAAGGATTAGGGTACCAGACACAGAGAGTGAAGAGGGCCATTTTATCTGGAACTCTGGGGCACTTATCTTAGGAGGAGAGAAATACAGAGGTAGGCAGAGCCTTGCTGGAACTGTAACTCATCCATGACACCACTCAGGCAATGGCTGGATTAAGGTGGCCACCTCTATTTCATCTTACAGAGAAAAGGGCTAAACCCTTTCTACAAAAGATAACATTATTCAGAGTCTCTACAGTTTCATGTTCTGGCATTCAGCCAAAGTTTACAAGGCATACTAAATCCTTGACAAATGATGTGTGGAGGTCGGGCAGAGAGGGAAAGAGAATAAATTGTTATAGACCATAGAAACAGATCCACAGATGATACTGATCTTCTTAGACAAAGGCTTAAACAGAGCCATGATTAATATGTTTACATGAATATGCTGTTTGCCATTTTTCTATTAGATTTCATATATTTTTCTTGTTTTATTTTTCTAGATCTTTATATATTTCAGGTACTAATCCATGGTTGAATTTAAATATTGTCTCCATTTCCAGGAATTCCTAGAATCTCCTTTTTAATCTAATATTTTATGAAGTCACAACTTTCATTCAGGTAAAAGCTTATGAAAAGGGATAATATATTAATTTTGTACTTTTAAAGGGAAATAATTAATAAATCTTTTTAAAGTATAGTGCCTCTGGGTTTTGGAGGTTTTGTTAACTCTGTTTTTCTTGTAGGGGTGTTGATTTTCTTTATTTATTGTTTAGTTTAATGGTACACATTTGGGATTTTAAAGACCCTTAGTCTAAATACATTACTGATTTTTAACATTTTTATTTGTAATTACATATTGGATTGTAAAGCAGATGCTTTTGTGAGCTTTTGTTACTTCTTTTAAAGTGTCTATTTTTGATCAAGTATCAACAACAAATATAGACTCTGTATTTGAAGCAAGCTGGTATTTACTCTTATAAATGATTGGAGAACAAGACTTTCAGAATAAACTTTTTTTGTTTATGCTACGTTATAAGCAGTTGTTTTTGTCCTTACTGTTTGCATGTAACTTGGATAAATTGAGCGTTTGTTTTTGCAACCTTAGCAGTGAACTCAGCTTTATCTATAACTAGGAATGGTGGTGACAGAGAGATGACAATGTGAACACCATCCCTTGGTGGGACACCGGAAGGGATAGTTTTGGGTTGACTCTCAAGGAGTGGAATATTTTCATTTGGAATATTTCAAATATTTGGAAAATTAGAAGCATGTTTGAAGTTTAAGACTGCTCCTACCAACAGTGTAAGAGGGTTCCCTTTTCTCCACACCCTCTCCAGCATTTATTGCTTGTAGACTTTTGGATAGCAGCCATCCTGACTGGCATGTAATGGTACCTCATTGTGGTTTTGATTTGCATTTCTCTGATAATGAGTGATGTTGAGCATCTTTTCATGTGTTTGTTAGCCATCTGTATGTCTTCTTTGGAGAAATGTCTGTTTAGTTCTTTGATCCATTTTCTTGATTGGGTCATTTATTTTTCTGGAATTGAGCTTCAGGAGTTGCTTGTATATTTTTGAGATTAACCCTTTGTCTGTTTCTTCATTTGCTATTATTTTCTCCCAATTTGAGGGCTGTCTTTTCACCTTACTTACAGCTTTTTTTTTGTGTGTGCAAAAGCTTTTAAGTTTCATTAGGTCCCATTTGTTTAGTTTTGCTTTTATTTCCAATATTCTGGGAGGTGGGTCATAGAGGATTCTGTTGTGATTCATGTCGGAGAGTGTTTTGCCTATGTTCTCCTCTAGGAGTTTTATAGTTTCTGGTCTTACATTTAGATCTTTAATCCATGGAAGCAACCTAGATGCCCATCAGCAGATGAATGGATAAGGATACACCATGGAATATTACTCAGCTGTTAAAAAGAATTCATTTGAATCAGTTCTAATGAGATCGATGAAACTGGAGCCCATTATACAGAGTGAAGTAAGCCAGAAAGATAAAGACCATTACAGTATACTAACACATATATATGGAATTTAGAAAGATGGTAATGATAACCCTAGATGCAAAACAGAAAAAGAGACACAGATGTACAGAACAGACTTTTGGACTCTGAGGGAGAAGGCGAGGGTGGGATGTTTTGAGAGAACAGCATGTGTATTATCTATTGTGAAACAGATCACCAGCCCAGGTTGAATGCATGAGACAAGTGCTCGGGCCTGGTGCACTGGGAAGACCCAGAGGAATCGGGTGGGGAGGGAGGTGGGAGGGGGGGATCGGGATGGGGAATAATGTAACTCCATGGCTGATTTATGTCAATGTATGACAAAAGCCACTGCAATGTTGTGAAATAATTAGCCTCAAACTAATAAAAATAAATTAAAAAAAAAAAAAAAAAGACTGCTCCTGCACTGTATTCTGGTCCCAGTGCTGTGTTTGTGAAGTGCGTGTAATCGCCAGGAAGTAAAGAAGGAGAAAGAAGTAGAATGGAGTTGGAATTTCATGTCTTCATTTCAGTGTTTCTCCCGAAATGGCTCTGACCACCTGGAGACAGTCCTTTCCATATCTTCTCCCTGTCTCTGCTTTCTCCTTCTCTTTGTGCATTAACACTTTCTAGAGATAATCAAGGGTTGAGAGCGATGCAATGTTGGCTCACATCCTTTTGAATGTTTCTCAGAATAAAACTTGAGCTCACAGGCATATAAATGTAACATGGTACCCTATTTATAATTCCCAAAGCTTTTAAAACTTTGATGCAAATGATGGAGAAGGAAATAATTGTCATTTCTAAACTGTATATAGTGTTAGTTTTAAAAGAGGTTGAAATGTGACCACTATTTTTGGGCAGACTTCTTTATTTGTTCAGAGAAAACTAAATAGATTCCTTAACTAAAGGCCAATGCAAAAGCAAGTGTTCACTTGGGGAAAACTGAGAAGAAACTAGTAATTTGATTGTAAGTACTTTAATGGTTTAGAGATAGCAATTATTTTGGACAATTGAATCAGAGGTACATTTTTGTGCATATGTTTCTAAGAAATACTTTTTTTTTTTTCCCTAAGTATGGATTTAGATATTGCTATGGAAGTAAATTACTGTTTGTTATAATGGAAGGGTATGTAGGTATGTATTTTGTTTGAAGGTTGATGAGAGCCCCAAAACTGAGATAAAAAAATACAGCAGAAGAGATAGCTAAACCTACTCTTCACCACACACTGCGGGAACCATCATATAAAGAAATGGGACCAAAACAAATGAAGCTTAGCCTAGGCTTCCTTGTATACAACTGGGCTTCTCAATGGCTTCTCCAGTGGCAGATTCTAAAGTGAACAGTGCCCGTCCTCCTAACGGTTAGGCTTGGAGCTGGCAAGTGTTCACCTCTTCAGTTCCTGTTGGTCAAAGCATCAAGGACCAGACAAGGGTGAAGGGGGTGGAATATTTTTGACCTCTCACCGTGAGATTAATGTGCATGTTCAGGAAGGAGGGAATTAGTGATGGTCCTCATGGAGACAGATACTATTGTCTTCAGTGAGTGATCGCAAGACTGAATAACCCAAACTCTGAGGAATGAAGAGATGTGGGGCAGCTGAATTTTGATACCATTGCTTTTGGGGGGTACGAGGTGAGGTTACATGGGGTTGAAGATGAAGTTATCTTAGAAAGGTGAGGTATCTCCACTGTGAGTCAGAAGAGGCTGCTCCTGAGAAGGTGAGCTTTAAACTGAGTCAAGGGGGAGATTTTGCTTTTGGTCTTCACGGTTGTTTTGATTTTGGACTATAATGGGGCTACTTAAATTCACTCTAGGGCTTCCCTGGTGGCTTAGATGGTAAAGAATACTCCTGTCAATGCAGAAGATGCAGGAGACCTAGGTTTGATCCCTGGGTCAGGAAGGTCCCCTGAAGAAGGGAGTGGCAACCCACTCCAGCATTCTTGTCTGAGAATTCCATGAACAGAGGAGCCTGGCAGGGTACAGTCCATGGAGTCAAAAAGAGTAAGACACTACTGAGCGACTGACAGTTGGAATGAAGTTGGGACCTGATGGGTGGGGCTAGGTAAAGGGGCTGGTTTTATAGGGGCCCCATGAGAAGGACCACTCACTGTACTACAGAGCCCCCAGGGGTTACCTTTCATGTGGAAAAAAAGTAAATAGAATATCCCCTTAGTCTTGTGCAATGTAGTATGTGGACAGCGAAATCAGCCACATCTGCTAGCAGTTGTAAATAACTCTCTGCGTTACATCGTCTGATACTGGCAGCAGTAGTATCTGCAGGAGAACTGAAGTTCCCAGTTTCTAGGGCAGAGATGTCAGGCCAAGGGATGGCATCATTTGGACCTCACCTCTGGTAACAGGAAAGAGCAAGTGAGTAATCAAAAGCACTTGTTCTCAGACCCCCAGAAGAAATGAAGGGATCTTCAGGGGCATTTAAGGAAACATGCTCCTCCAACCACGAAACACTAGAATGCTTGCTGGTAAAGCAGGCGTTATATAGATGACTTGATGACTATTGCATGTATTAGTTTCCTGTGGCTGCAGTAACAAGTGATCATAAATCAGGTGACTTAGAGCAACAGGTTTATTTTCTTACAGGTCTGAAGGCTAGACGTCCAAAAGGAAGGTACCTGCAGTGTTGATTCCTTCTGGTGGCTCTGATGGGGAGTCCATTCCGTGTCCCCCTTTAACTTCTGACGGCTGTGGGCAGTCCTTGGCATTCCTTGGCTTCTAGATGTATCCTTGGATGTAGTGACAACTAAGGTGACCAAGATGATCTCTCCTCAAGATCCTTAACCAAATTCCATCTGCAAAGACCTTTTCCCAGATAAGGTCACATTCACAGGTTCTGGGTAATGTATCTTTTCAGTGGTAGGGGCATCATTCAACCCACTAGAGAAAGTGAATATAGTAATTGTCCATGTTGATCTTTTGAATGTAGCTACTGAGGCTCCTGTGGTATGAGAGATGATTTGGGGGAAGAACTCTAGACATTTATAAGTAATGGTTGTTGAAATAACTGGAGGTTACGGGTACATGTGCCAGAGAAAATTCCCAAGATTTAGACAATGAACCTATGAAAACTCCCAAATCCACAAAATCTCATACTTTTCCCCTTTCAGTTTCTCCTTATTTTTAAAAAGAAGAAAAGTATAAGAGTGATGAAGAAAAGAGAAAGATTAAAGAAAAAGAAAGAGGGATTTCTTTATATGGGATGAATTCTATATGGGTCAGACTCTTTTTGACTCCATGGACTGTACCCTGCCAGGCTCCTCTGTTCATGGAATTCTCCAGGCAAGAATACTGGAGTGGGTTGCCATTCCCTTCTCCAGGGGATCTTCCTGACCCAGGGATCAAACCTGGGTCTCCTGATATTCCATTTCTTCATATGGGGAGAGGTGAACAAAGAGAGGGAGAGGGAAGAAAAGGAAAGGCTAGAATTCGTGTTTTTCTTAGGTTGCTATCCCTGTTGTTTAACTGCAGGTTTGTTTTTTCTGCCATATCTTCTCTAATATGTTGTCTCTGCGTATCTTGCCTGATTGAAGTAGATAAAAATAGTGGATGCAGAAGCCAGGTCACAGTGCTTATCCCAGTATTGAAACCACTCTAGTTTTATGGTCAGAGTTGGATTCCCAGGGCACAGTTAGTGGGGCTACAAGGAGTGCAGCTCCCTCTGTCTTATTAGAGGCCCTGGCTCTTCTGGGTAGTAGCCTTTGTCCGGAAGGTATTGTTTTTCTACTCAGGGGCTGATAGTGATCTCTGCTTTTCCCTAGTGGCTGCTGCTTGCTTGTGGTTGAAAGAAGGCTTACTCTATAAGTTATTGCAGACAGTGTTACTTTATGGTCCTTATTCACTCTTATTCATTGATTTCCATGCTTAGAGAGTGATTATTTCTGCAGTATAGTTTACATTTTTGTGAGATCTAAGGTCTCCTAGTACTCTGACTTAAATGTAACATAAACTCTATTCAATACAAGCCACCTTCTATTTTCTAATTGAGTCCAAACTATCAACTCCAAGTTTTGCTAAATCATTCTCATAAGGGATTCATGTTCATATAGTACCATCAATTCAATCATTATAACACTTACCTGATTTGCCCTTGATTATAAAATCATTTATTCCCATGTGTTTGCTTGGTATGTTCTATATTAAAAAAAAATTGTTCAGATATTTGAATATGCAGGTTCATTTTCTTTTTTATAATATCTTAGATAGAATGAACATTTTACATGTTGCTGCTATATGCCACCTGTTCAGAGAGAGAGTACATGCTTTGCCCTCAAGAAGCTCACAAATACCTAAGTAGACAGTCACAATCAATACAACACTGTTAGAGAGAGGCATTGGGTGTTAAGAGTCCACAACCTTCTCTCTAGTGTTAAGAGACTGAGAAAAAAGACTCACTGGAGCTGGTGATGTCCGAGTAGAGTTTTGGGGAATGAAGAAGACATATTCAAGTCTGGAGTGTGGATATGGGTGCAGGACACTCTAGGCAGAGAGGACAGCCTGAACACAGGTCTGGAGAAAAGCAGTTGGCTTGAAGTCTTCAGGGTGTGATATACAACTTGGTTTTTTTCTGGTGCAAAGTGAAAGGAAATGATGACCAGTGAGATAGACAGGGTTTTCTATGTAGAGGATCAAGACATGGGCAGTTTTGTGCTGTAGAAAACTCTCTTTGGCTGTGTGGTTTTGAGGCTAACAAGCAGGAGACAGGAGGGGGAGTATGAAGTGATGCCAGCCTGGATGAAGGCAACAGTGGCAGAGTTGTAGAGAAGATTAAAACATACACTTAGAGTGAAGTTGGCATGTCTGGCTGGTGGAATCCGAGTTCTGAGGTCTGAAGGAAAAATGTGCCAAGGTTGATTGTGAAAGAGAGGCACAGAGAGAGGAAAGATGGGCTTTCCTCTGGAGGGAGCAAAGTCCAAAGCAGGCTGGATGCATTGGCTCAGGACCAAGGCAAGGAGGCGTGCCCTCAACAGGAAAGGCAGCACTGCCTTGGATTCTAGCTTCATATCCTCTCTCCTGCCAGGGCCTCTGGTCTTGAGAGATTGGGCAGGCTCTGAAACCAACTCATTTTTGTCCAAAGAAACCCCCCAGTTCCCGTCTTGGTAAACCATGTACTTTATTTTTATGGTCCTGGTCACTGTGCTCAGTGGTGTCTGACTCTTTGTGACCCTGTGGACTGCAGCCTGCCAGGCTCCTCTATCCGTGGGATTTCCCAGCAAGAATACTGGAGTGGGTTGCCACTTCCTTCTCTAGGAGATCTTCCTGACCCAGGGGTTGAATCCGCATCTCCTGCATTGTGGATTCTTTATCGCTGAACCACCTTATAACCACCAGAATGGGGTCATGTGAGTAGAAGTCTCAGGACGGTGCAGCTCTTCATGGTCTGATTCTGGCTTCTTGGTGGGAGAGCTGCTCAAGGCCCATAGAACAGGAGCTGGGAGAAGGTAGGAGGGCCTCTTGCTTATAGTTTATAGCTCTTTGGAGCCAGAGAACAAATTACAAATGACGTCTCTGTGAAAGTGCTAAGTAGCATGTGAGAAGCACGACTGAATAGCTGTCAGAGCAATCTAGGGCTGAAGTGAAAATCAGGAGCTGTGAACTCAGCCTGTGGTTCAGAGAACCAGGCAAGACAGGAATGTGGTGCCCTGACCAAGATGAGGTAAATAGGTGTGGGGAAAATACAGGAAGAACCAGAGACTGGTAGGATGCTTTAGTCATGTGCCTGGCAATGTCATGCATAGATTGAAAAGATCTTTTGCAAGGTCTACAGAAAACCTTTCCCCAGGTTGGAGTTGCCCAGTGATGGTCTAAAAGGCCAGTGGGTGTGTCATCCGAGAATCCGTCAGCAGTCTGGATCACACCATGCTGGGGCTATTGGAGAGGGCTCCATGTAGCTAGGTGGATTGAGTCTCTACTAATTGGAGATGCTCCCATTCTGCCATGTTATAGGAAAAGCTCAGGTTGTGGCTTTGGCAGCATCCTTGGCTATTGCTTAACTCAAACCAAGTTGTTGCAGGAGAATGACAACAGAGGTTTGGACCTGGTTTTTCTTTATGCCTTGGAAAAAAGAGTTACATCGACTGTACCAAGCTTAAGTTCCTTCAAGTGGGTATTACTCTAACAGGAAAATAAAATGTTTTGGGTTTGGAATTGTATATTCCAAAGAGGCTCTTTTAATGTTTGTTAGGAAAAAAGATTTTCAGATCTTCTGCCATGTTCTCATTGTTTGAACAGCATTTATCAGCAGCAATGATTATATTAAATGTTATTTAAGGAACATGAGTGGGCTTTATGGCAAGTTCATAAAGTTGATGAGTTCATTTTGTAGGTAGTTAGAAGGTTTAAGTCTTCCAGAGTGTCTCTAAACTCCTGGGAAATGGCTCAGATAACTTATTGGTTATATAAGGAGGCTTAAACATTAATCCCTTAAGTCATTTGTGTTGGTGTGAACAAGAAAATCTTTAGTGACACATCTTTTCCCGTTAATTGAGATATTTTGATAAATGTGAAATATACATTGAAAAATTTGCAATGTAGTTAATTGGAAAGGGTAATACACATGGTAATATAAAAAAGAAGCAGACATAAAATACACAACCAAAAGCAACAAAAACAAGCATAAACAAAGTGTACTGAAAACCATAGAGCTAGAGACTGATTCGGAAGATTAATGCTTTATAGTTAAGTTCAGAACACATTTTCCTTCTGGTTAACTTGGAGCAGAACAGTGCCATTTCCTAGTGTTATTTATTGTGTATTCTCTCAAGATATCACTGTATTAAGCAATATGAACATATTAAAATTTTATATCAGCTTTGGTTCCTATCCTCAAGATAGAGTGTTTTCTTACTAGAATGACACGAGGGGGACACTGCTGCACTCAGCATTTGGCAGAGATGTAGAGACCTGTGCTTTCTAGTGGATTTACATAATAAAACTCTCACTGAATTATGGTTCAATGAAGGGGAAAGTAATAGCCTAATTTGACTTGACATTTATATACTGCAAGTTTCTAAAATATGTCTCCTCTGTGTTGCCAATTCCTCTTTCCACACAGAGGTGGTCTTGACCTGTTCTGGAATATAGAGGCAGAGTTGAGACATACTTTTCCTTATGATGAAAAAAAAAAAAAAAAAAGAAAAAAAAAAACAGAAAAAGATTTTGTTTTCGTAATCTTTTCATGGGTGTTAAATTTTAGCTGTTTTTTTTTTTTTTTTCATATTCTGCTTTGGATTGTGAGAACTTTGTCATTACCATAAGAAGTTACATGACTGCCATTTAAAAATATGTCTCTTTCATCTTTTTGTGAGCTGTGCATAACCAGGAGCTCTATCCTGCTTCATCAGGGCGCCAAGGCTCAATTCTGCAGTTTTCTGAGTGCTCAGCTTCACCCTACACAGGATTTCTCTCCATACATGTCAGCTGGCTGGAGGGAGCAGACATCCCTCACTCATGTGAAGGCACATTCCCACTCTAAACTCTTCAACATCTGAGTAGACAATAATCCTGGAGATATAGACAAGGTTAAAAAGGCCCTTAAAAATTAGGCTTCATGAATATTTGTGCTTTGTTTTTTCTTTTGTGTTTGATGATTTTTCAAAGCCTTGAATATTTCAACATGGCTACATGTTCATTGGGTTTGATCGGTTTGATGGATTCACCTCATTAGTTGGCATGTTTAAACATATTATCAATCCCTTTAAGTATCTAGGACATCTTGTTTCCTTACCTAAAATCCAAAACAGTAAGTCCTGATCTTTCTTATCTTTGAACTCATTGAGAATTGTTGAGTATAGCCGTGGGGGGTTGACAGATTTTAGAGACCATAATTATAAAATATTAGGGTAAGTAAGGGCTTCCCTGATGGCTCAGACAGTAAAGAATCTGCCTATAATGCAGGAGACCTGGGTTTGATTCCTGGGTCAGAAAGATCCCCTGGAGAAGGGAATGGCAACCCGCTCCAGTATTCTTGCCTGGAGAACCCCATGGACAGAGGAGCCTGGTGGGCTTCAGTCTGTGGGGTCGCAGAGTTGGACACAACTGAGTGACTAACACTTTCAGTTTTCAGGGTAAGTAAGGTCATATTTTCCCTGGAGAAGGAAATGGCAACTCACTCCAGTATTCTTGCCTAGAGAATCCCCACGGGCAGAGGAGCCTGGCGGGGTCCATGGGGTCACAAAGAGTCGGATGTGACTGAGTGACCCAGCGCAGCAAGGCCACATCTTAAGCCCTTCGAACTCCATTGCCAAGACCTCATTTTTACTTATTTTTTTCTGGATAAACATAATTTATTTTATTCATATTTAACATATACTGAAAAGATAATTAAAAATCCTCATGTTTCTTCCTAAGCTCCTGCTCCAGTAAGATGTTTCTACCAAAACCCTCCTTTATAGCACAGATACTAAAATCAAGATGTCTTTTTTTTCTATTTGCTTTGTTTCCAGTTATCACGCTAATGATTAGTACATCTTAACTTGTAGAGTTAGAGCTTAACTTAGAGCTAAAAGAGACCTGAGATTTCTCTGTTCTCTCAATTTATCATTGAAGAACATAGCATGAAGCAAAATTAGGCTGATTGCTACCAAATTCCAAGGTTTAGAATTGAACTTGTAAAATGACCATCATTAGAATCCAAAACATATTTAAGAGGAAAAGTTACACAGTGAGAATGATTCAGCCTGGAAAGGGCTAGTAAGAACAAATAAAATAGTCCTATATACACGAAAAACTGTTTCAGCTCTGCCAATGGCCTTCAATAACCGTGGCAATGTCAGAATGATATTCTGCCTATAAAGCTCACATTGGCTCCTTCTTTGGGGTCTTGTCCCACTTTTCATGCTTTGCATCACTCTATATCAAATCTCACATTTCAGTCTAGACCTTTGAGGTTTATCTGGAGAGGTAAATGGCCCTCGGAACCTGGGACCTAGCTCAAGGACTGTGTGTGATGGAGGGGTATCTAAAGCCATGCCGAGAGACGTCTGCTTGGGAAAGTGAATAGAGCTAAAGAAGCAAAGGGGAGGGGTGAACTGAGGTGTTAAACACGAGGCTTACCTGGAAGGGTGGAAGAAGGAAGAAGGTAGATAAGGCTGGAGTGAGTCTCAGTCCCTTCTCTGTTTATCTCCTTTCTTCCCTCCCATCAACCAGATGACTTTCACGCTCATTGCTTTCTTGTACTTCCCATTCCCTGAAAATGTCAGCTTATATGTGCCGTCATCTTGCAGTGTTCTCTGCGGCTCCTTACTGCCACATGACATGTCCTGATGCCCTTTTAAGCTCTTGCCCCTGCTACTAGCTGCCTCAACCCTACGTTTTGGCATAATTCAGTGCTGAATTCTGAAAAATGGAATTTAATTGGTTCAGGTCATCTTTTCCCACCAGGTCAAAGACTGAAGTCCAGCCTATGGATGGATCACCATATGTTTAAAGGTACAACCCCTGATCCAGTTGACTGTAGGTCACATGGTACAAATGTGATCATTTATATCACAGGGCCTGTGGGTGGGCATATTCCTTCAGGAGGGGTTGTGGATGGTGGGCCTCATAAATCTAGTAGTGATTCAGAGGTTACAAGTCAGAGGCACATAATTATGAATGGTGGTAGTGGTGGCAGGGGTTGGGGAGGAACTCTTGTTTCTACCCTGAAGTTTTTCCTTTCTATTTCAGTGATTCTGCTGAAATAAAGCTGGATATGTTTAAATTTCTCACTTGGTTTCCCAGGGGGTGAAAAAGAGCTTTTCCTATATCTATAGATTTTTTTAGGTGTTGTTAACTTCACAAATGATATGTCAGGGCAAAACCCCTCACATATATTGTATGGTATGAAAAATATACAATAGGAAAGTGTAACTGCTGACTTGGGTCTCTTAGTAAACTTGCTTATTCCTCTCATTCTGCAGTGAGATGGGATTAGAATTCTTATGGGAGACTTCTAAGTGAGGCAGAAGAGGGCGAAAGATATTTCTTTTTCCTTCTGGATCTCTTGAGGGGTTCACAGAAGAAGCTGGGGTCACCTTGATGGCATCCTCTAAGTCAATCTGAGGAGTATCATGTTCTCAGTATGGCATGGATACTAGAGGCACATAGTTACTATTAATATTTTCTCAGACACATTTCTTGTAGTTTGATAATGCTGCTGGCTGTGGTAAGTTTTGTTGATGGAGAATTGAGAACCTGGATCAAAGTTAAAGAGTGTGTGTGTGTGTGTGTGTGTATACATGTGCTCTGGAGACATGAATATTTTATACACATTCTGACTATCAGAATTCTGACATGGAACATCTGACATGGATTTGTACTTACTATATGTAAAAAAAGATTATTTTTTCCATTGGAGTTGAACCTCTGCTTTGTGAAAACAAGTATTTTTAGGATGCATCATAATAGCATTAACGATTGCTATGATTTATTGAATGCTGCTCTAAATTACTAAATGTGAACTATATTCCAGATTTTTGATGCCTCACAAAAAGCAGATGAGTTGATATTTTCCTTTTTACAGATTAGGAAACTGAGAATCAAAATATTCAGCAGCTTGTCTACCTTTCAGATATAACTCACGAAAGGAGTTGCCATTCAAACCTGTTGGTCTGAAGCTAAAGTCTGTGTCTCTGAGCCATGCCATGCATCCGACTTGTGTTCCAGGCCTGGGTATGAAATTCATGGCTGGTCTTCTAGGTAGACGAGATGGTTAAACATTAACACAAAGAATTAAGAGTGATTTTGGAAGATGACTCCTCTCCACCACACACACCTGAAAAATTATCCTTGGAAAATTTGTTATACAGTTAGAAGAAAGTATTATGATGTATCACTCAACAGGTATGTTTAGGAGGTATTCGGCCCACAAAAGTGGGAAATGCTTTTCTCAATGGGCCTTGACTGGAGGGGAAGCTGAGTGAGGTAGAGATGGTAGGCGAGTGTAGCAGGGGCATTGCTTAATCTACAAAGATTCCAGGAAACTTTCCTACAGAGTATCCCCTCCTCTTATGTTTCAGTGAAATTTCATTTATTGACCCCTTCTGAACCTGAGAATTCTGGTGCTCAAGTTAGTGTTCTCTGCTATCATTATTGTTCTTGATATGGAATGATTGTAAAATAGCTCATCCATAGTCACAGACAGAGCTTCTTGTAATCTGAAGGGGATAGAAATAAAAAGATAAAAAAGATGAGAGAAGAGGAAGGAGGGAGGGAGAAGGAAGAAGGGATGGGGAGAAGACTGGAAAGGCAGAAAGGATTGGCTTTAGATCTCGAAGATTAGCTGGTTCAACCTCCTTGTTTTCAAACATAACTTGGAAAGATTTAGTATTTCCCCAGATCGCATGAGGCCAGAAACTCTAGGTTTCTATTTGATCCTAATTCCAGGCTGTCATATATGAGGAGAAATGGCACAAATCACTTCTTTATCAGCAGCTCACCTGTTCTCTGGTGGGAGAAGTAAGGAGACCAAGCTCTTACATGAAGACCCTGAACACTTGGGGAGGAAGAGGATACTTTGGTTCTTTTCAAAGGAGCAGCTGAAGAGGCTTTCTCCCAACAGGAGAGCAAATTCCTATATCCTGGGATATGGGCAGAAGACCAGAAGTCAAGGTTTTAATTTGATTCTATTCTAAGCATAAGACCTGGGAGAGACTTTGTCTTACTAGATCACATGGCATCTTTACCTGTTTCCTGGTGGGAGATGTCCAATCATTTCCCTTCTTTAAGATGTTCATGAGAGTATCATCTCCTGACATTTGTTGAGCCTTTGTTTTCAGGCTTATGAGCCCCTGGCAATTTTTCAGTAATTATCTCATCCTCCATCCAAAGAGGGGATGCTTAAAATCTGTGGGATTTCCATGATGTATAGTTTCTGACTGTTTTTTGTTTTTCCCAATCATGGATGAATGGCCTTAGCAGTATTTTACGTTTATGCATTTTTGGCAACTGCAACTTGGGTTAACTTATATCTAGGCATTTGTTTCCCTTTCTCAGGGATAATGCTATGTTTGAAGGAATTTATAACAGAATTTATTTTACTCAGCTCATTCTTTGCATGGGATATTGTTAACAAATAGTGGAAAGAGCATTGTGCTGAGGTCAGAAGACTTGAATTCTTGTCCTAGACCTGTGACTAACCAACTGTTTGACCATAAGAAGTCACTTTAGCTGAATTACAGTCTTTTTCTGAGCTGAGAAAGGTGGAGTAGATTCCTTACTCAAGGTTCCTCCCCAAGGGCTAAGATTCTGTAATTCTGTGAAATCAAACTGTTGGAGAAGAATATAGCAGTGTTCTCTTGCATGGGTTGTAAATGAAGAGTAGAAAGTTAAAATCTGCTGTTAGGTTACTTTTTAAAACTATTCTCTCTTAGGGGTGTCCATTTTTTCAGGAAGATGGTAGAGAGGAACTTTGGGATAAGCCTCAATTCATTGGAGCCTGTCCCTGACTATTCACAGCTATTTGTAATAATTTGAGTTCAAACTTTTTGGAAAATTCTTTTTTTGAGTAAGGATATTTGTACAGAAATTATATATGAGTAGGAAGTTATTTGTATCAGCCAGAATGTATGTGTGGGGAAAAGGGTGTGAGGAAGACAGAAAGAAAGGCACTAGTTTGTCTATGTAGATTATTTAAGAAAAGGGCGTCAGCTGAAAAAAAGTGTTAAGCTTAAGATGGAAACTTAGATGGTATCTTCTGAAATTTAACTGTACCATAAGTTACAGTCATTTATCAAGTTAGGCACTGAAAGAATAGAGCAGATGGGTGGAGGATGTTTAGGAAGACGCAATTCTCATCCTAGGCAAAGGTCCAACAGGTGAGATTGATATTTCTGAGAGTTTGGTCACTTTCCTCCAGGAAAATAGAGTTTGGAAGAGAAAGAGGAAAAAAATGAAACCTGTTTAAACAAGACAAGGGCCTCTGAATGTGTTTCTCAGTTTGTCCTCCAATAACCTTGTCTATGATGGAATCAAGTTAAAGAAACTTAATTAGGTTTTCAAAATTCAAAGAGAAGACAAGGAATGAAAGTTAAGTATGTCAGAAATCATTATTTAGGCAAACAGTTGTACTCACTAGAAAGGAGGATGGTTTTTCATTTAGGTGGAAAGTCAAATGAGGAAGGTCATTCACTATTGAATGGAAGTTGCGTTAAACGTTTAACTGATTCAACTCTGGAGATGTAGAGTGGGTAGACATCCTCAGAACATTTGACTTTATTTATTCTTCACTTTTCCTTTAGTCTTCAGCACAACCAGACACATTTTATAATTTTGTATATCTCTATTAATGTAGATCTGAAACATAAATCAACCATTTGGCTACTGATAGAATTATTGATAGGATTATTATTAGATAGAATTATTGATAGAATTAACCTAATGAATTTATAGGGCTTCCCAGGTGGTGCTAGCGATAAAGAATCTGTCTGCAATACAGGAGACCAGGGTTCAGTCCCTGGTTCAGGAAGATCCCCTGGAGAAGGAAACGGCAACCTACTCCAGTGTTGTTGCCTGGAGGAATCCATGAACAGAGGTGCCTGGTGGGCTACAGACCACAGAGTTGCAAACAGTCAGACACAACTGAGCGACTAACACTTTTACTTCTTTCTTTCAGTGAGTTTGTAAGAAATCATAAATTCTTTAAAATTTAAAAATAAAACACTTAACATTTTAAATTTAGAAGATTACCCCCAAATAAACCCCCAAACTCAGTTCATCAAGTATCACTTGAGCATTCTACATTTTCTTAGAAAGAGAAGACAAGAACTAAAACGATAAGGAGAAAATTGGTTGCTAGAAATATTTAATCTGGAGATGATTTTTATGATATTCTAATTGGCAGTGTAACATTGGAAGGAATTCAAAGTTATAGTAATAAAAACCAATTCTTTGAGGCCAAAAATTATGCTGAGTGTGCTATAAACATAATGTCATCTAGGGGAAGGGAGATTTTCCTGGTGAAGTGGGATTAGTAGGAGAAGCCTGTTTAGGATGGAGGAGTATTGCTGCTAGTCTTGAAGGAACTGTAGCGTAGGACTCAACAGGACTCTGAGGAGCAGACTTCTAGATCAGGGTGTAGGATAAACCAAGACCTGCAGGCAGGAAGGAAAAGCATATGAAGTACATGTGTGGGATGGAAAGGTCCCTGCCTGCTGAGAGGCTGACTAATGTGGATACAATTTGTCAGGCTCAGGTTGGCCAATTCACTCTAATTTGGAATAATTTAGCAGTAAATCATACATCTTGTTGATGATGGGCTTCTCTTGCTTCTTTCCTAGAGAAGCTACAGTAAATTAACTTTAGTTGCTACTAAACTGGTCATCATGAAAAATATGTCAGAGAGAATGTAAAACAACAACTGTTTTGCTTGTGGATATGTTGCCCAAAGGTGAAAGGACAGATGACAACTCTAAAAACCCTACTGGGAAATACAGAGTTCTCACTGCGGGGGCTCTTTTGTTAACAATCAACACAAACATGGCTGTTTTCTTCTTTTGATTCATGGCATTGCTCAGGACTTTTACATTTCCAGGTCAGGGTGTTGCGATTCTTAGACTCATACTTTGTTTTCTTCCATCTTCTTCCTATCAGAGATTAAATACGTTATTCGGAATGTTTGTGCTAATTTTCTGGTTATATTTCTCCTTTCTGGAACAAAGACATTAAAGACATTTTCAAGAAAAAGGGAGAGAGGTTGCTGAGAAAAATAACCGTCTTGTATAGTTGCTTTTTGTGTTATGAAATTGAAATGTCTTCTTTAGCACAGTGATTCTAGTGCTGGGTAGAGGATCTGCTTCAGAGAGAGAAAGAAAGGCTACTTAAGAGAAAACAAACCTCAATGCATAATTGGGACTTTTGTTTCTTCCAGATTGTTTTGTGAAGAACATGCTGCCAAAACCCGTATTTTTTAGTTTAACTGCTTCTTTTGAAATGCCTTTATTTTTCTTCCATGGAAGTTTATTATCCTCTCATTTCTTCTCTTATTTGTTTTTTGAATTATGTACCCCAACATCTAGATAACTGGGACCATTAGTTTTCCTATTTCCCAGATGATAGTTTTACAGTTCATTCTGCAGGTTTATTCAGAGCACTCCAGCGAAATTTAATCCCCAGATCGTCTTTGTTTGGTTCTAAGAAATTGGGTATGTTTCTTCATAGTTTACCTGTCCCATCTTCTGAAATCATCTTTTGTTCATGTGTAGTTGCTCAGTAGTGATCAAACTGATGCTTTGCTGGGTATTGTGCATTTTTTTTTAAAATACAGCATGTATTAAGAATAATGCTGACACAATAAAACATGGAGCATGGAGGGATAGTAAAAGATTTTCATCCTGACACTGAATATTTAAATAATTTTCAGCTTGCTTTAAGTCATTTGCTCCTTCTTCTTTTTCTTTTTTTTTTTATTGAGCTACAGTTGATTTACAATGTTGTATTAGTTTCAGGTGTACAACCAAATGATTCAGTTATATATAGATTCTTTTTCAGATGCTTTTCCATTATAGGTTATTACAAACTATTGAATATAGTTCCTTGTTCTATACAGTAGGCCCTTGTTGTTTATCTATTTTATAGGTAGTAGTCTGTATCTGTTAATCTTAAATTCCTGTTTTATCCCTCTTGCCGTCTTTCCTCTGATAACTATAAGTTTGTTGTCTATGTTTGTGAGTCTATTTCTGTTTTGTAAATAAGTTCATTTATATCATATTTTAAGATTCCACATGTAAGTGATATCATATGAATTTCTAAGTCATTTGTTTCTTTAACCATGGGAGATGTGGTTTCTGGATTTGAATTGTTTGTGATACAGTGCATGCTGACTCACAGATTTGCCATAAAACAATTTTAAAAAACTAGCAAAAAAGTATTGGGGCATCAACTGTGGGTATAATTTTCCATTCATTTATAAAATTGCCTTTTTTTTTTTTTTTTTTACAAAATTGCCTTTTAAACAGAAAAGCCATTTCAAATTTATAGAGCATCAACTAATATAAAATGTTAATATTTTAGCTGTGTGCTCATTTAAACTTAAAAACAACATTCCATTTTAAAAAAATTATTGCTTGATTCTAAAGCTGGGCATATTAAATTTTAGGATGAAACCAGATTGGACAAATTCTGCCTCCTTTAAAATACTACTAAAATGGTCACTACAAATAGTAACACAAATCCTCAGCATTATAATCTGTAACTGCTTAGTAATGACCTGGACTGGAAACTTAAGTAGCAACATAGTCTATAAAAATAGAGATGATGCAGTGTTTTCTCTCCAATCAGTTTAACTGAATAATGAACAGACTCAGTATTCAGCTGGGATATCACCCACACAACAGGAAAATAGCCAGGCTTCAGGGAACAATAAAACTAAATTTCAGGATGCAAAGCTCAGTGATAGCACCATAAAAATTCTAGCCAGTGCTTTGCTTATTGCAGTGGAAATTTGTATACTGTATAGATGAATATCACTAAAAATAAGGTGAAAAAATAATGAAATGTGTGAACATATACAGAACTGAGAGCCCCCAGATAATCGAACACAGCATGTAGATTTGACTTTCCTATAATTTTACATGTGACATGATTTATGGTTCCTCATTCCCACTTCAGTACTCTTACCTGGAAAATCCCATGGACGGAGGAGCCTGGTCGGCTGCAGTCCATGGGGTCGTGAAGAGTCGGACATGACTGACTGACTTCACTTTCACTTTTCACTTTTATGCATTGGAGAAGGAAATGGCAACCCACTCCAGTGTTCTTGCCTGGAGAATCCCAGGGATGGGGTCGCACAGAGTCGGGCACGACTGAAGTGACTTAGCAGTAGCAGTAGCATTCCTTAGTAGAAGTAGTTTCTTTTACTTATCTGTCATTAATAGTTGAAATGTAGTATATTTATTAAGGTAGTTTTGAATCCAGGTAACAGAAAGCTGAACTCCAGTTAGTTTAAATATATTATCCTACATAGAAAGTCTATTTGTAAGATTAGACATTAGGGTTGGTTGACTACAGGTTAACTGTGTGATAAAGGCCAAATTATTATTTAGAATGCCTAGTATAATATTAAACATACATATTCTAATTAATTGCCATGTAGATTATAGCTTAATAACAAATTGCAAGTATTAGGGGAGGATTTAGCTGTGAAAGGTATAATTTCTGCTATAAATTCTACCCCTGAATCTGACATTAACCATCCCTTTTGACCTCAATTCTTTAAAAAATGAAATAATAGTCTTCTGTCATAAATTTGTCTCTGTGTATACATGTGTACATTAATTTCTTGAAGCTGTAGAATGATTACTAATATTTTATATCAGGCTGTATCAGTTTAGGCTTTGTATTATGAAAAAATAGAACCCACTCTGATTAAGAAAGATCAAATTTTACTGCAAGGTTTTAGAGTGGAATTGACATGAATTGCTCAAAGAATTGACAAGAACTCTGCAGAATCCAAATTTTGTCTAAACCATAGAAGACAAAACAAGTCAAATCATGATAGGACCCCATATATTAATATTAGAATTCTCTTTGCTGCTGTTGATGTCATTATTTTTGTTTTGTACTGGTTTTTTTGGGGGGGAGGGGGGAAAGAATAGTGACTTTATTCAGAAAGCCAGCAGACCAAGAAGATGGTGGACTAGGGTCCCAAAGAACCATCTTGCCTGAATTAGAATTCAGACTTCTTTAATACTAAATGGGGAGGGAGTAAAGTAACACATTTCCTGGTTCTGATCAGCCTCTGGAGGGGATGTGTTAATTTCTTTCTTTGGGCCATCATTCACAGGTGGGCCTGGTGGGGATGTGTCCTGTGAGCTCAAAAAGGTATTTTAGCTTAACGCTTATTACCTGAGAGACTGGGTTCCCAAAGATGGGCCACTAACCTTATAGGCAATATCCCTCTAGTGATTAACTTTAAAAAATTTATAAATTATTTTAATTAAAAAGTGACCATGATTATATTAAGCTGTATTATATACAAGCTATGCCCAAGTTTAAATCAAGTAATGAAACCTGCTATGATTTCAGACTGGCAGGTATACCAGAAAGTTCATGCTTTGGGGTAAGCTGAGACACTGTTTTAGCACAGGGAGCACTTTACTCCACCCCAGTATTGCTAAATCTTTCAGGCTGTGGCTCTCACCACCACACCTTTGGACTTCCTTGCCCATACTTGGTCCACACGACTAGACTCCCACATCTGTGGGAAGCCTTTGGAAGACTTAAATCATTGATCTATGGTGGCATTTTTGGGTCTCATTCTTAAGATTAATAAGTCTGGGTATATCTTATTGGGTGGGCTGAAATTACCTTTTCAAAGAAAGGTATAATTTCTGCTATAAATAAATAAAAGCAATGCATCATCTCTATTTTTACAGACTGTGTTGCTACTTAAATTTCCAGTCCCGGTAGTTACTAAGCAGTTACAGATTATAATGCTGAGGATTTGTGTTACTATTTGTAGTGACCATATATTTTAAAGGAGGTGGAATTTGTCCAAACAATCTGGTTTCATCATAAAATTTGATATGCCCAGGTGATATTTTTCCTCTTTTGATTCTGCTATGGGAGATGCCTCCCATATACATTGGAATTCCCCCCAAATATGAAGAGGGCTTAGATTTTGGGGTGGGTGGACAAAATGACAAGAGTCAACTGCAAAGGAGAGAGAAAGGAAAATTTAAAAATGAAATAAAAAACTTCACTTTCAATTTGTAACATATATTGGACATGTTTACAGTGTCATGTCATTAGTAATATCAAACACATTGAAGAAAAGGCATGGTCCTGTATGTTTATCTGATCAGAAATTAGGTTTTTCATTTTGTAAATGCTGCTGATTTTGTTTTATTACCCTTGGGCAGTCATAATTTTGACTGTAACAGTCATGTAGGGTCCGCACAACTCATCTTTCCATGAAGCAGTAACTGGATGAGGTTCTTTACCTTGGCACATTATGAAGGCATCAAGAGGATTAGCTGAGAATGAGTTAACTTATGTCTTATGTGAGAATGTATAAACACACACACGCATACATAAATACACACATATTACTCTAGAGAGACCTCGGATATACACATACACCATGAAGTTTAAGTGATTCAGAGTAGAGTCCCTGTGTGAATCTCTAATTACTCCTTGTTAACAAATTCATTCCTTGCTCTTAGCTGAGAGAGTTGTGTTTATTCTGGTTCTTATTTTTCTTTTTACAGAAAGATTTTTTTCTGGTTCTCTTTTATGACTCCCACAGGTTTTTTATTGGAGTATAATTGTTTTACAATGTTGTCTTAATTTCTGTTATACAACTAAGTGAATCAGCTATAGATGTATATATATCCTCTCCGTCTGGAACCTCCCTTTCACTCCCCATCCCATCTGACCCTTCTAAATCATCACAGAGCACCAGCTAAGCTCCCTGAATCCCACTGTTTTTGACACTCACTTGTTCTGAGAAGTTACTTTGTTGTTTAAGGGCAATATTACTATTTCCTGAAATCCCTGCACCTATACTTAGGTGCTTCCTCAAAAAGTCTCTTAACGAACATTATCTTTGCTATGCAAATAGCGGGTACTTATTTATATCCATGATATCTCTCTATCTGGTGTTGTTCAGTTTTTTAGCTACACTTCCCCAAGCTTTGATCTTTTCCTATTTAGTCAGCTCTTTCTGTATAGTGTCCTCTGAAGCCATACAGGTGCATACAGGTAGTGAAAGTGGTCATATTTTTTTTTTCCTTTATTTTTATTAGTTGGAGGCTAATTACTTTACAATATTGTAGTGGTTTTTTGCCATACATTGACATGAATCAGCCATGGATTTACATGGTCATATTTTTTAATTGAAGTATATTTGCTTTACAATGTCGTGTTAATTCCTGCTATACAAGAAAGGGAATCAGCTATAGGTATGCATATATCCTGTCCCTCTTAGACCTCCCTCCTTGAGCCCCACCGAGTCCCCCACATCCCATCCATCTAGGTCATCATGGGGCACTCAGCTGAGCTCCCTGGATATATAGCAAGTTCCCACTAGCTATCTGTTTTACCCGTGGTATTTATGTCAAACCTAACTGCCCAATTCATCCCATCTCCCTGCCCCCCTGCCCTCTGTGTCCACAGGCCTGTTGTTTACATCTGTGTCTTTATTTCTGCCCTGGAACTAGGTTCATCTGTACTTATTTTTCTAGATTCCACATACATGGGTTAATATATGTTACTTGTTTTTCTCTTTCTGACTAACTTCACTCTATGACAGACTCTAGGTCTATTCACATCTCTACAATGACCTAGTTGCATTTCTTTTTTATGGTTGAGTAATATTTCATTGTATATATGTACCACATCTTTATCCATTCAAAAAGACACATCTACCCCAGTGTTCATTGCAGCACTATTTCCAATAGCCAGAACACGGAAACAACTGAAGTGTCCATCTATAGATGAATGGAAGCAGTTATGTTTTGAGTTGTTAGAAAGGATGGCTGCTCTCAACTGTGACTTTAGCTGCAAAACTATTGTTTGTGATTGGGAGCAAAGTATCTGTTGCTGGGCTGAAATGCCTGCCTAGTACCACAGTGAAGGTGAAGCACATTCTCTCTGGAAGCAGGTCTGCACTGGGGTAAGCCTGAGAGTGGAAGCCATGGCACACTGAACAGAATAAGGAGTAGACCTGAAGGAGACTTCAGAGGACAAGAAATGGGATCATCTTTCTGTAAACTTTTCCTATGTGCCAATTATCTTTTAATGCCTCACATTTACTGGGGTAGGGAATACTTGTTCGAACAAAGCCGACACAAACATTTATAGCCACAGAGATTCCAGTGTTCTAATAATCCGCTGGCAATAATAATCTTTACTAAAATCTAAATGATTGCTTAATTTTGAATCATAGACCCACTTTTGCCCCTAACTAGTGTGTGGCCTTGGCTCAGTCACCCACCCCTTTGAACGTCATTTCTCAAATGTGCAAAATGAGAGACACAAGGGATGCTGAAGTGACTTCTTGTATAATATACTATGAGCTTGTGAACCCAGAGTCTCATGGAAAATGCTGTCTTTTACCTGTTCTCCCTAAATTGAGTCAGTTAGTCCTCAGTGAGAGATATGGCATTTAAAGTTCAGTTTGCTAAATAATCTAGGAATCAAATACAGCAGTAACACAAGCTTGGTTTTCCTTTATCTGGACCATCTCTAGTCAAGACAGAGCCAATGATGTGGCCTAGATGTGCTCTGGGCCTGTTCGTGCGCTACAAAGGCAGAGTTGTATAGCTGTGACAGAGATAGAATCACAAGACAAAATACAGGAAACTCAGCTAAATTTGAATTTCAGATAAACAGTAAACCTTGCCTGAGATGTACTTGTGAAGCTGAGTGTTCTATGTTTTTCTGTGCATAGTGTGGCCATCCTGGGCAGAGACTGGATGACCTACAAAACCTAACATGCTTACCACTTTGCCTTCTATAGCGAAAGTTTGCCAACTGTTGAAGTGGAAGAAAGATTTGTGAACTAGAATGAAAAATAAAATCTAAGTTTTAGATCTGATTTAGTTCCTAATTTGCTGTTTAACCCTGGATTCGATGTTAATTTTCATGTGTACAAGTTAGTCTAATGATACCTACTTACCTGCTTCCCAGGGTTGTTTGGGAATAGCTGGTGTATTCAGGTTGGGCAGACACTTGGAGGTATGCACAGATGGAATGGAGATGGATTTACCCCAGAAGGAGGCAAGGGTTTATTTTCCAACATTACACTTGTAGATCTTTAGTTTGCTCTTCCATTTCCATTTGACCCTTGCTGTTTCCAGTCTGTGTTTCTCCTGAGTGCAGAGACAAGCGGACACAATAATACACAGTTTGGTGCTAGCTGGAAGGAAGGGTGATAGCCAGATATTATTCTTGAAACCAGCTGGCTGAACAGATGTTGAATGCAATTTCAAACAGATATCTTTTTATTTCTTTGATCTATCTCCACGCTAGATAGTATTTTATTCTGTGCATTAGGAATGAATGTAACTGCTTTTCCTCTCTTGAAAAAAAACCACTCTTCAGGAATCATACACAGGATTAATCTATCCTGCTTTCCATATTGACAACTTTAGCATTGGTGGGAGCAGAGGCTGTATTTCAAAGGTGTGGTGACCCCAGGAACTCATTTCTGTTCAGAGACAGAATGAAAACAGAAAAGAAGAAGGAGACAAGTGCTAGTATTACACCATCTTTAAAGAGTTATTCCATTCTTCCTAGCATCTTGATGTAAAATATTTGGCTGGGAGCTCACCAAATTATGACTGTGTGCTGCATTAAAGTTGTGGCTACTTGGTTTTATTTTTAAAATCTGTGCTAATGAAAACTTTAGGAAGACTTGGGTACTCTCTTCTGCACTCCTATAGAACTTTAAATATAGTTCTATTCTGGCCAAATAATTCATTATTCATTTGTTTTCTTAATAGCTTGTGAGTTTTTTGACATCATGAGTTTTTATTCATCTCCATACCTCCCAGCACTTGACACTGTCCTCACAGGTGTTTGAATGAATGGAATAACTATGAAACTGATGGGAGCATTTATATGCCATGAAATTCTTTGTTGGTTCACTTCAGTCTCTGTTTTTTGAAATAATTTTTCAGTGATTTGATTACAGTTTGATATGAGATGCTTAATTAGAATTGCAATCTGACTTCTATTCCTCATAACTCTTTTTTCTCTGTCCTTAACTCAATATGGATAATTCCTGAGTGGGTAACTCTGAGCTCTACTTTCTTTTCAATTTCCAGTCCTGGATGTGTCTACCTGGATTTTCTATAAACACCACATGCTCCATGTGCAAGACGTGCTAGACAGTGAGGTAATGATGTGGGTTGGGGACAGAAGGCAGATTCTTTTTTTTTTAAATTAATTTTATTGAGTATATTTGCTTTACAATGTTGTGCTAGTTTCTACTCTACAGCAAAATGAATCAGCTATAGGTGTACATATATCCCCTCTGTTTTCTTTCTTTCCCGTTTAGGTCAACAGGGGGCATTGAGTAGGGTTCCCTAAGCTATACACTAACTCCTCATTTGTTGTCTCTGGAAAGGGGGTTGTGGTGAGATGAATGGGAAGTTGGGATTGACATATATACACTGTGATACTATCTATAAAACAGAGGGCCAATTCTTAATTCACCTCTTCTACTAACTGGCTCCGTGACTTGTTAAGAAATTTAACTCTTCTGGGAGCCAATTCCCTCAGGCCAGTATGAGGCAGTAGCTGCAGTAATGGCTTCTGAACTCTACATAGTACAGTTCTACAGTGTTTTGATACACACCAAAAGCCAAAAGTATTTAATGTTGCCTAGGCATTACTTCGGAGAAGGCAATGGCACCCCACTCCAGTACTCCTGCCTGGAAAATCCCACGGGCGGAGGAGCCTGGTGGGCTGCAGTCCATGGGGTCGCGAAGAGTCGGACACGAATGAGCGGCTTCACTTTCACTTTTCACTTTCATGCATTGGAGAAGGCAATGGCAACCCACTCCAGTGTTCTTGCCTGGAGAATCCCAGGGACGAGGGAGCCTGATGGGCTGCCATCTACAGGGTCGCAAAGAGTCAGACACGACTGAAGCGACTTAGCAGCAGCAGCAGCAGCAGGCATTACTTACACTAGGTGATGAAAATGTGGACCTTAAAGGAGATGAATGAAAAATGTATTGTAATTCTGTTAGGCAGTTCTCTTAAGCAGTTAAATGGAGGTTTTGTTTAGAAGGAAATCTGTTTGAACTTTGCCATCACAGCTCTGCTGGTAAAGAAATAGAGCCTTGATATCATGGAAGTGCTGGGGGGGGGAGTCATTGCAAACCATGCAGCCAGCTCTCTTGGGAATAACTTGCGTTACTGTTTGGGCGAGTCTTTGAGACCCTGTGTCAACACTTTCTGTGACGGTCACTGTGCCTTGCCGAGCTGCTTCATCTAGAACAGCCTGCCTCAGGCTGTGTTCCCGTCAGGACACACTGTTCCTCATTACAGCTTCATGTCAGGACTCACTTTTCTTCATTATAGCTTCCAGGTGCCAAGGCCAAGAAATACTCGAGCGGGAACCCACTTGACAGGATATACATGTTATCAAATTAGAGGCCTACAGCTACACTGCCTTTGGGTCAGGATGGGTGGCCTGATTTCAGTGGGACTTGCATCATAGCGTGCAAAACATTAACTTCCTGGAGCCGTGGCTTGGGAATAGGATATTATGTTTCAATGTCAAATATGTCAAAATGTACCATGTTTTAATGTGCATTTTTTTCTAGGTCCCTTTCCTGATTTGTTTTTTTTTTTTTCTTAAAGAAATAAAATGGAAGCCTTTTCACACAGGGCTACCTTGAAACTTTTTGAGCATGATTCTGCCATTCCATGTCCGTTCATAATTATCAGGCCAGCCATCCCCAAACAGTGAACCCACGAACTCATGGAGGCAGGTCACAGACACTGTAGTTTTCATGGTCAATGAGTTTGTAGTCCCACTGATTTGTTCCTGTCTGGATACCACCATGATCCTAGCACAGTCCTACTCTGAAGTTGTGGCTAAAATACCTCTGGTGTGGGTGTTGTTTTTAGGTATGTGTATTTGACATATCTATGGGATCTATAAGTGGAATGCTCAGTTGAAAACTGGAGGTGCACACTTAGAATTCAGGAAAGAGATCTGAGTTGGACATATGAAATTGGGATTCATCAGTGCTAGGGGGTTGTTATAATGATCAAAGTAGATGAGATAACTTAGGGCATGTGTGGAATGAGAGGGGTGAGAAACCTTTCTTAAAGAAGGGTCTGAGAAACCTGGAGCATGAGCTGAGCTAAGATGACCAAAAGTGATCCTCAGAAGTGTTATGTTGCTTCCTAGTAAGGTAGGTTCTGTCTGAGAGCCACTTTTCTGCTTCCTTCAGAACGTAGGCACTGACCAGCTTTACCTTTTTTCCTATTGATCACAGTTTTTTACCTTTTTTCCTATTGATCACAGTTTTAGATCGAGTTGTGTTGAATTCCTTGTCAACCTCTTTTTCTCAGTCCAGAGATAGATAATCCCCTCCTTATTGGCATTGTGGTCATTTGGCTGGATTCCAACAGAGGTATTTTGAAATCTTTCTTAGAAGATTTGCAGCCAGTTGCAGTGGAGACATAGTTCACATTTCAAGTATTGAAGCTTAGATTTTATCACATGGGTAAAGCTGTCATTCTCAACTGAAAGTGATTCTGCTCTCCACGGGACATTAAAAAATTTTCACTGCTGTATGTGTGTCTTAATAATTTTGTTGGGTCTGAGGGTATGAAATTTCAGAAATGAAGTTTAAATACAAGTACACCTTAGTACTATTAACTGTTCAGTCAGTCAGTCAGTTTAGTCACTCAGTCGTGTCTGATTCTTTGCGACCCCATGAACTGCAGCAACCTTGCCTCCCTGTCCGTCACCAGCTCCCAGAGCTTACTCAAACTCATGTCCATTGAGTCGGTGATGCCATCCAACCATCTCAGCCTCTGTTGTCCCCTTCTCCTCCCGCCTTCAATCAGTCCCAAAATCAGGGTCTTTTCAAATGAGTCAGTTCTTCACATCAGGTGGCCAAAGTATTGGAGTTTCAACTTCACTCCTTCCTATGAATATTCAGGACTGATTTCCTTTAGGATGGACTGGTTGGATCTCCTTGCAGTCCAAGGGACTCTCAAGGGTCTTCTCCAACACCACAGTTCAAAAACATCAATTCTTTGGCACTCAGCTTTCTTTATAGTCCAACTCTCACATCCATACATGACTACTGGAAAAACCATAGCTTTGACTAGATGGACCTTTGTAGGCAAAGTAATGCCTCTGCTTTTTAATATGCTATCTAGGCTGGTCAAAACTTTCCTTCCAAGGAGTAAGCATCTTTTAATTTCATGGCTGCAGTCACCATCTACAGTGATGTTGGAGCCCCCCAAAATAAAGTCTATCACTCTTTCCCCATCTATCTGCCATGAAGTGATGGGACTGGATGCCGTGATCTTAGTTTTCAGCACGTTGAGTTTTAAGCCAAGTTTTTCACTCTCCTCTTTCACTTTCATCAAGAGGCTCTTTAGTTCTTTGCTTTCTGCCATAAGGGTGGTATCATCTGCATATCTGAGGTTATTGATATTTCTTGCAGAAATCTTGATTCCAGCTTGTGCTTCATCCAGCCCAGCATTTCTCATGATGAACTCTGCATACAAGTTAAATAAGCAGGGTAACAATATACAGCCTTGATGTACTCCTTTCCCGATTTGGAACCAGTCTGTTGTTTCATGTCCAGTTCTAACTGTTGCTTCCTGACCTGCATACCAAGAGGCAGCACAGGTGGTCTGGTATTCCCATCTCTTTCAGAATTTTCCACAGTTTGTTGTGATCCACACAGTCAAAGACTTTGGCATAGTCAATAAAGCAAAAGTAGATATTTTTCTGGAACTCTCTTGCTTTCTCAGTGATCCAATGAATGTTGGGCTTCTCTGGTGGTTCAGACAGTAAAGCGTCTACCTGCAATGCAGGAGACTTGGGTTCAATCCCTGGGTTGGGAAGATCCCCTGGAGAAGGAAATGGCAACTACCTCCAGTATTCTTGCCTGGGAAATTCCACGGACAGAGGAGACTGGCAGGCTACAGTCTATGGGGTTGCAAAGAGTCTGACACTACTGAGCAACTAACACATTCCACCCCCCCCCCCAAAAAAAAATACAATGGATGTTGTCAATTTGATCTCTGGTTCCTCTGCCTTTTCTAAATCCAGCTTGAACATCTGGAAGTTCACAGTCACATATTGCTGAAGCCTGGCTTGGAGAATTTTGAGCATTACTTTACTAGTGTGTGAGATGAGTGCAATTGTGGGTAGTTTGAGCGTTCCTTGGCATTGCCTTTCTTTGGGATTGGCATGAAAATTGACCTTTTCCAGTCCTGTGGCCACTGCTGAGTTTTCCAAATTTGCTGGCATATTGAGTGCAGCACTTTCACAGCATCATCTTTTAGGATTTGAAATAGGTCAACTAGAATTCCATCACCTCCACTAGCTTTGTTCACAGTAATGCTTCATAAGGCCCACTTGACTTCGCATTCCAGGATGTCTGGGTCTAGGTGAGTGATCACATCATTGTGATTATCTGGGTCATGAAGATCTGTTTTGTGTAGTTCTTCTGTGTATTCTTGCCGCCTTTTCTTAATATTTTCTGCTTGTGTTAGGTCTATACCATTTCTGTCCTTTATTGTGCCCATCTTTGCATGAAATGTTCCCTTGATATCTCTAATTTTCTTGAAGAGATCTCTAGTTTTTTTCCATTCTATTGTTTTCCTCTATTTCTCCACATTGATCACTGAGGAAGGCTTTCTTATCTCTCCTTGCTATTCTTTAGAACTCTGCATTCAAATGGGTATATCTTTCCTTTTCTCCTTTAACTGCTACCAATCATTACTTTTGTTCTTACTCTCTTTTCCATTCCCAGGTCAATTGTACACTAGATATGTTCAGTTTGGGCCCTGAAATCGTCTTCATATGACTGTGTTAACAAGTGTGAACCAGCTGTCACATATAGCTAGTCAAAGCATCTGAACACTAATAGAGAATAAATACCCTATTCTTGTTCTATACAGTACCATACAGATTTGAAAAAATTTCATGCAAAATAAAAAAGACCCTGGCATTTTAGTCAGTCTGATATCCTCATTGTGAGCAAATGTTTCCATTCTTTTTTTAATATTAAAAACATATCATGAATGCTATTGCTATATTTATTGGCCCCAAGTTGGAAAACACTGGACATGATGTCTAGGGCTCCTGGCTTTAACGTCATTTAATTAATATCATTTTTATATTATATTCTAGTTTCTGTTCATGAGAGACTTTTAAATTTAAAAGTCATGCAGCCATTTATTTGTTTTGATGCTTGATACTAACTTGTAGCATTGCACCTCTTGCCAGTGAGACTTATCAATAACTCTAGGGGGTTTGCCACTTTGTTCTTAAGCTAAGGTTTTTAAGTCAACTTGTATCAGTTTTTATGAAAAGAATTGTAGAATTCTATATCTTATAAATCAAACAGATATGGAAGGGTTAACTGCAGAGGGATGGGCCAGAGTTGTTGGACTATGATCTGAAAATAATTGTGGTGGGGAAGAGGCAGGCACTGGTGAGGTAGTGGGAAATCACAGATTTTATTGTTAGTGAGGAGGAGAAATCCAGGGAGGTAGAAATGTACAGCATGAGAACATAGAAAGTGCTAGCAGGCAAGCAGGCAGCATAAAGAAATTCCAAAGCAAAACATCATGAGCACTGAACAGGCAGATCTTTGCAGTTCTGGTGGGTTGTTTTCATTGTGAGTCAGGGCAGAGTTTGTTGGAACTCAGCCCTGAAGCAGCTGACCCCTGGGCAGCTACCAGCATGGAGGTTTAGGGGCAGGAAAACAAGTAAGGGACATGCACATAAGATGGCATGTCACCTGGAGAAAGGTCCGCTTATGAGAATGTGGAATCAAGTTCACAGCCAGGGAAGGAATAAGTGTGATGAAATCCCCAACTGCTGACAACAAGGGACGGAAATCCAATTTAGTCTTGTTCGAGAGAAAATGGAAACTGTAGGGTCATAGAATTTGAAAGTCCAAAGGTAGTTGGTAGTGTTAAATATCCACACAGGCTTTGTGGCCATGAAACCTAGTTCCCTTGTCCTCGAGTGCAGACTGGATTTAGAGGCTCACACAATACAGTACAGTGGCAGCACAGTTTGTGGCTCTGGGCGTTGTGACTCTCTTTTTTTTCCTTTATTTTTATTAGTTGGAGGCTAATTACTTTACAGTATTGCAGTGGTTTTTGCCATACATTGACATGAATCAGCCATGGATTTACATGTGCTCCCCATCCTGATCCCCCCTCCCACTTCCCTCCCCATCCCATCCCTCTGGGTCTTCCCAGTGCACCAGCCCTGAGCACTTGTCTCATGCATCCAACCTGGACTGGCAATCTGTTTCACCCTTGATAGTATACTTGTTTCAATGCTATTCTCTCTAATCATCCCACCCTCGCCTTCTCCCACAGAGTCTAAAAGTCTGTTCTCTACATCTGTGTCTCTTTTTCTGTCTTGCATATAGGGTTATTGTAACTTTTTGGTTGCTCTCATTCTTGGTCATTCACTCTGGAGAAGTCATGCTGTGAGGAGACCTGGACAGCCCTGTGGAAGCACCCACTTGGCAATGGACTGAAGCCTTCAGCCAAAAGTCATCTTAGAAGCAGATTCTCTAGTCCCAGACAAGCCTGTGGATGACTGTAGCCTGACCTGTACCTGGACTCCAGTTGCATGAGAGACCCTTAGCTAGAACCACCCAGCTAAGCTACACCCAGATTCCTGACTCTCAGAAACTTGGGAAATAACACATTATTGTTTTAAGTTTGTGGGTTTTAGGGTAATAATGTAGCAATAGATAACTGACAGAAGAGGATGCAGTTTTAGGCATAGTTTGGTCCTGGGTCTCAAATGCTAAAATCAATGAACCATGTTATTCCGCTTTTTAGCTTAGCTTTCTAATTTTTTTCCTTTGTTTGCAAATTAGCTTGCTGTATGTTTTATAGGTGATGGCTTCAGATAATCATAAGCTTGCATCCTTATGGTTCATGATGTAGGAGAGAAATTCTGTTTTTCTCAAGGTCCACATATGATTTAAGAGAGAATTTTTATCAGATTCTATAGAATCATGTGTCTACCAGGTACTGCTTCCTACCCTGCAGGGAGATAACAGAATCATTGCTTGAGTTGACTCTTGTGCCAACATGCAGAGTGTCATTATTACCATTCTCCTTCTAACCACATGGGATGTGCAGAGGTAATTAGTTCCCTCCTAGCAGGGTGTTATTGCCAGAAGAAAGGAGGTAGTAGTGCTGGTGAAGAGAAGACAAGAGATGCCTGGCACAGAGGAATCAAGTAGGATTGCAGAGAATTTTCTGCCTGTTTTCCTTTACAACTATTCATTCAGCGTAACCTCAATTATGTTAAATAACTGACACGTAAGCTCAAAAAATGTCAATATCAACTTTTTAAAATACAGTAGCACCACTGCTATTATTTAGCAATCTTGCCTATTCCAGACAAGCTTAAGAACTAAGAAGTAAATAAGCATAGAAGTAGCATGAGTTTTATCAATAGATATACCCTCTGGCGCTCTTTCTGAGCCCTGATTTTCCTTGTTTTTTTAAACCCACGATTCTTAGAAGCTGAATGCATGCCTTAGGATTGGCCATCTTGGGAGCTCAGTATACCCACAGGCCACTCTTCAGAGAAGCAGCTGCTCATACCTCATTATGCATAGATCGTGATGATGATGATGGTAGTAGGTAAAATCTGCTGAGCACTTTATGCTCCAGGCTTATTGAGGGTTCAACAAGACAGGCAGAACCAGTAGGAGACTAGATAAATGCTACATGTGTATATATACACATATGTGTGTGTGTATACACACACACACACACACACACACACACATATATATATATATATATATATAACACAGTTTGTTTCAAGGAATTGGCTTACATGACTATGGGGGCTAACTACGCCCAGTGAGCCCAGAGTTCTTGGGCAGGTGGTCAAGAAGGGAAGACCATAAGCAGGCTGAAAGTCACTGGCATGAGGTCTCCTTCTTCCCCTGCCTATTGTCTATAGATAAGAGTGTCTCTCTTGCTTTCCTCTCCTCCTTATTCCTCCCTCTCCCAGGGAAGGTCCAAGTTTTCTTTTAAATCCTCCAAATCGTTTAAGTCTACATATACTGAATAATTTTCCTTCCAACTGATTGTGGCCCACATGGGATACTCTCTCTAACTTAATTAACTGATTAAGGACTTTACTATATCTGCAAAATCTCTTCATTCTGCACCTACATTAGTCTCTGAATGAATAACTGGAGACTGTAGTGCAGTCTAAACAAGTTGACACATAAAAAACAAAAACAAAAACCAAACCATTGCAGTGCTTTATATGAATATTATTTTATTCCTTGCAATAAAACAATTTTTTTCCATTCTATGAATGAATAAATATAGACCCATCCATGTCCAATAAACTTGCCTAAGGGCTCATGGGAAGTGACATAACTAAGTTACCAAGCCAGGCCTTTTCTCTTCTAACCTGAGTTGCTTCTGTCAACACAAGGCTCTTTGGTGCTGGCCACATCTGGTTAGACCTTATTTAGAGACCAAAACCATGGGCAAAGGCAGCTATTTCTGGAGAACCAATGGCTATTGAGGCAATGTGGTGTGACATCTTTGTTCAGATGGAATGGCCCAAACTGAATAGTAACAGACACAGTCAGATTCTGAGTGTTGGGGAATTTAAAAGTGAGACTCAGAGAGGGATGGAGACATAAAGGGTAGAAGCCCAGATTCACACACACAGGAAAGTGTTAGCAGGAAATGTGGGGCAGTTGAAGGCATGTACAAGCAGAAACAGAAAGAGGAAAGAGGAAGCAGATTGGCAGAATCAAGAGAGTGAAAGGACAGAAAGTAGGTGGCGAAACATCACTGGAGGAAGATCTTGCATTAAGGTGAAGGCCTGAGGGCTTGGACTGGAGGAGCACCGGCTTCATTCTTGGATTGCACATTTTGTACTTCCCCAAGCTCCCTTGGGCTTCCCTGGCTGCTCAGCGGTAAAGGATCTGCCTGCAATCCCAAGCCGCAGAAGCCATGGGTTCGATTCCTGGGTTGGGAAGATCCCTTGGAGGAGGGCATGGCAGCCCACTCCAGTGTTATTGCCCGGAGACTTCCATGGACAGGGGAGCCTGGTGGGCTATATAGTCCATGAGGTAAGAGTTGGACATGACTGAGTGACTTAGCACAAGCTTGCTTAGTATTGGCATGGCAAACATGTGATTTACTGCCCTTTAAGAGCCAAGTGCAGGATTTTAGGGTTCAGAATTTTAGGGAGAGGGTCTAAAGGGATATTAATCCAGTCAGAGAAGCCACCCCCATCATCTTGACTGTCTAGAATAGGTCTATCCAGCATCTGTGTGGTCCAACCAAGCCTCTTCTAGTGTGATGCTCTCCCTTAAGTTCTCACATAAGGGATACTGCACACAGATGGTATTTATCCCTGATAGGCTACAAGTGAACATGCCTTATGGTCTTCCTACTCAGGGTGGATCATCATAGGTATTGCCTGTGAGCTTGAGGAACACGTAGGCACTCAGTCCCCACCCAAACCTACTGAATCCAAATCTGTAATAAGTCTCAGCTAATTTGTGTGCACATTAAAATTCAACAGAATGCATTATGCATTCATGGTAGGCTGCATCTGAGCATGTTCCAGATCCTTTTACCTGGTGATGGCTGTGCTAAGGGGTCCACAGTTTCATCCCATCCATTCTATGAAAGCCCACTCTGCCTCGCCCACAGGGAATAAGATAGCTGGGCCATGAGAGCTAGGCTGTGTAACCTGGACAACAGTTGAGTTCCCTGTGAGAGCTGGTTTTGGGAATGCTGAGCCGTCTTCAGTATTTTTTGTATATTTATATAGTCCTCCATTAACTGAGGAGCCTGAGTGCATGACTGTTTCTTGCAACCTAATGGATTGTGACAAATAGCCTGGATGATTGAATTTGCAAAGCTACGGGGATTATAACGGTAGTAAATTAAACCTGAGGAGAAGGGCTTTTAGAAATAGGTACACAGAGTGCAACAGGAAGATCTTGGTGCCAAACAACCCCGGAATATAATAACCTGTGCCATTTTCTGTGGGTGAAAGTTGCCCTGCAGGCCTCCCTCAAAAGGATCTCTGGCTCTCTCAGTGTTGCAGAATGTGTAGTACACGGTGATGATAAGGATGGATGAGTCATGAGAGAAAGGTTTAGCTGCCCACAGCATACTGATTAGGAAGGCAGGGAAGTTTAAAATGCAGGTTTAAAAGACTTTCAAAAAGTCTAATGATGATAATACACAATTTGGAGCTTCTCTAGTCTCATCTCTCAGGAAAACAGATGACCAGATGACTCACTCTGCAGGCCTCTGGAGGACAAAGTGTCCTGAAATACTCATCGCTGCTCCCACCTGCAAGGAGCGTGTCTCCCACAGCCCCAGCTGCCAGTCCACCCTCCCCTTGTCACCGGGGTTTCTTTTTCCCAGCTGAGGCCATCAGATCCACTCTCTCAAGAACCTACAGCTGGGACACGGAGCCTTGAGTTGGGGCTTGCCAGGTGCATGAGTTGAGAAGCTGTGTGAAGCTGAGGCTGGGTTCACTAAGGTCTGCGGAAGCACGGATAGCTGGCAGCATAGTGAATATGAGCTAAAAGCCCCTCCGCCCCATGGGCCTGGAGGGAGAAACTTCTCTCAGTTCCTCTCACTCATCCTGATTCTTCTGAGGTTCTATTCTATTACCTTCTTTGGGTCCCTGGAAATACCCTGTGTCGTTCCAGAAAAGTTGGCTATTTTTGATTAAGCTAATTTGAGTAGTGGCTGTTCCTTAAAAGCAGTTATTCTTTGTTGAAGAGAAGAGGTTTTTAAACTCCTAAAACCCATGAAGATCCCTAATATTTTATTTTTTTAAAATGTACTTTTTATATTAGAATAGATTCAGATTCTTTTGCTAAGATAGCACAGTTCCCATGTATCCTGTACCCAGCTCTTCCTGTTACAGTGGTGGCTATGGGACAAGATGGGGTAGGAACAGAGCAGAAAGAGGAGGAGCATGTCATCGTCACATGGACCAGACTGTCTGTAGAGGGAATGAGGTATTGTGGCAGGCCTGGGTGCCAGGCTAGAGTCCCGGGCAGAGGTCAGCCACTAAGGCCAGCAGTAGGTAGGAGGACCTAGGAATGTGCCTGGCCTCAGGGTTCAAGATGGGCATAGGAAATAGGCTGAGAACTTGGAAACAGCACCCTAGGGTGGGGCACAGGTGCAGAAGGGCTTACCTCCCAGCAGCAAGGGTGACCCAGCTTTGCCCTGACCATTCCCAGCAGCTGTTGCAGTGGAGGTGAGATAAGGGTGCCGAGATCACAGCCCTCTCAGGCCCACCAGAGACACCAGGGATCATGACTTCTGCTTTCCCTGAGTCTACCGTTTAGTGATGCTCTTTGGAAAGCAGGCATTTTATTTCCAGGCTAGCACTACAGAGATTATGTATTAGGGGTTAGGGTCCATTCTAGAAATTTGATTCTTTCTGGGGAAAATGCAGCAGATTGTTTCAGTCCCTTTTCCAAGATAAACCTAGACTTGCTTGACCCAGCAATCCCACTTCTGGGCATACACACCGAGGAAACCAGATCTGAAAGAGACACGTGCACCCCAACATTCATCGCAGCACTGTTTTTAATAGCCAGGACATGGAAGCAACCTAGATGCCCATCAGCAGATGAATGGATAACAAAGCTGTGGTACATATACACTGTGGAATATTACTCAGCCATTAAAAAGAATTTATTTGAATCAGTTCTAATGAGATGGATGAAACTGGAGCCCATTATACAGAGTGAAGTAAACCAGAAAGATAAAGAACATTACAGTATACTAATGCATATATATGGAATTTAGAAAGATGGTAATGATAACCCTAGATGCAAAACAGAAAAAGAGACACAGATGTACAGAACAGACTTTTGGACTGTGTGGGAGAAGGCGAGGGTGGGATGTTTTGAGAGAACAGCATCAAAGCATGTATATTATCAAGGGTGAAACAGATCACCAGCCCAGGTTGGATGCATGAGACAAGTGCTCGGGCCTGGTGCACTAAGACCCAGAGGAATCGGGTAGAGAGGGAGGTGGGAGGGGGGATCGGGATGGGGAATACATGTAAATCCATGGCTGATTCATGTCAATGTATGACAAGAACCACTACAATATTGTAAGGTAATTAGCTCCAACTAATTAAAATAAATGAAAACAAAACAAAACAAAACAAAACAAACCTAGACTTGCTTGAGGCTCATGCCTACCTATTTGACCACTAGGTATCTCTCAAATCATGACTAAAGCTGGCTAGCATTTTTTAAACATTTATTTTTATTTATTTGACTGTGCTGGGTCTTTTTTGTGGCACAAAGGAGCTTCAAGCTTCATTTTGGCATGCCATATCTTTAGTTGTGGCATGTGAGATCTGGTTCCCTGACTATGCCCCCTGCATGAGGAGCGTGGAGTCTTAACCAGTGGACCACCAGGGAGGTCCTTGACCAGCATTTTTTTTAAAATGCCTGGAATGGTCCCAGGCAAGTTCTAAATAGCTATTGAGAATCCATTTAAAACAAGTCTATATAACCTCTGCAAACTCTCAGATATTTTTTTTCCCTCCTGTGTGTGACATCATAGTGAAGAGAATGTGAATGTATATATATGTATATGTTGGTACAAAATTCAGAGAACCCAAGAGGGTGTGTTTTTAAAAATTTATCAGAATGATGACCCTATATGTGAGACAGCAAAAGAGACACAGATGTAAAGAACAGACTTTTGGACTCTGTGGGAGAAGGCGAAGGAGGGGATGATTTTGAGAGACTAGCATTGAAACATGTATATTATCATATGTGAAAAAAAGATAACCAGTCCAGGTTCGATGCATGAGACAGGTGCTCAGGGCTGGTGTACTAGGATGACCCTGAGGGATGGGATGGGGAGGGAGGTGGGAGGGGGGTTCAGGATGGGGGCACATGTACACCCATGGCTGAGTCATGTCAATGTATGGCAAAAAACACCACAATATTGTAAAGTAATTAGCCTCCAATTAAAATAAATATATTAATTTAAAAAATTCTCAGAAATTTCAAATTTATGAAATTAGTGGGAATGTTCAATACTGTGACATTTATTAAGACGGAACCAATTTTATGTTTCTGAATACTATTAGAAGCTTATCATTTATGAATTTCTCTGACACATAATTGTCATGTGTTTTATGTATCAGCATCAAATATCTATATAAAAGAGAAATGGGTTCCTGTCTACTTGATTCAAATGACCTATCATTTCTTAAAATTTATTGCAAGGCATTGTTTATCAAACATATATTAATTAGGTTCCTACTATAATATTGGCACTCTGTGCAGTGGCTGGACTAGACCCTTCTGGAACTATAACATTGGAATTAAGAGCAAGGCTTTAGAATCCATTGTAGGATGGGTCCCCCCAGAATCAGATCCTGGGACAAGTACTTGTGTGCAGTTGGCTCATGAAGGACTTGCTCCCACAGGAGACACGTGAGGCATTGGGACAGGAGGAAGAGGGGGTGAAGCAGGGGTTTCATCTCACCCAGAGTGGCTTCCCCAAACCACTTGACCCCACAATAGTCAGATAAAGGCATCTTCAGGGAGCTGGACACAGTATCAGTATTACTCCTTACAGAGTCAAACAGAGCTTAAATGTAACTGAACAGCCACAACAAAGCAGGCAGTGAGGAGGAAGTAAGAGCTGAGCCCTGGGGTCTGGAGCAGGAAGAGGGGGAGTTGCCTTTTGTGGAGGACTGTCCCCCCTCCACCACCTCAAGCGGTGCTAGATGAACGGGAAGAAGAGTAGATGCTAACTTGGCTAGAGGTGCCGAGGAAGAGCAGACCTGTGCGTGGTGCACAGGAAGCTGATTCCCCAGCTGCCTGGCAACCAGGGAGAGGTGGGGAAAGAGACTATTTCTGGCTTCAGCTGCTAGACTGGGACAAGCAAGCTTATGTAAGTAAGGTATGTGAAGTCGGTGTAGGGATGTACGATCATCCTCTATCTTTCTTCTTCCCTTCCTCCTTTAACCACTGAGGATGTGTGCACTTTCTAGGTTTCTTCACATATGGTTTCCTATGAAATTCCAGCCTAGATAAAGGTATTTCTCTTTTTAAAGTAGCCACAGAAACATTACACAACCAAGCATCAGATTCTCAGGCAGGACCAAACACCTATAGCTTAAGAATTACAGTTTTTTCCTTCTTTAGCCTCATGCAGTCATGACCTGTTAAAATATTAAACCCAGTTTAATTCACAAAGTATTCCTTATTCCCTTTCCTGGCTACTGGCTCCTGCCTCTGGTTTTATGGTGTGGGTGTTGTGGGTTGAGGTGTATTCGGGTAGGAGGCACAAGGGGTCTAGAATTTGATGCTGGTTTCAGGGTGGTGAGACATCTGCAGCTCTCCAGCTCATGCTCAGCTCGTGTGAGACTGCAGAGCACTTCTCTGGCCGTGATGGAGCAGAGGGGTGGTGTGCCAGACTCCTTTAACATCCCGGGAAAGGTGTGTTTGTGGATGCTGAGTGACAAGGATCAGAATCAGAGACCTCCTTCTGTGATTGAGCTTCTCTGTGATTAAACAACTTGATGGCAAGTGTGGCTGCCTGAGCCGATCGGGCAGGGAGGTGGTGCCTCTGCTTCGCTCCCTGTGCCCTCCTTGTCTGTACTGTTCTAGTTTTCCAGGGGTCGTAGGTGTCTTTGGCAAGACAGTTCTTCAAAATAAAGGACCAATGATCACACCCCATGCCTCCTGCCACTAAGAAGCACATCATCTGACAGGTCTTTCTGGGTTATGGAGGTAACAGACTCCAAGTTTGGGGCACAGAGTGGCAAATGGTTGACACGGAGGCTTCCAGCTCTGAGTGGGGCCTGGAGAAGAAAAGGGCTCTGTAGCTGGTGCAGGGCGTGGTGCCTGCAGCCCTGCCGCCTTGACCTCATGCACGACAGACTCTGGTGTCAGGTCTGCGGTGAAAAGGATGCATGGTGAGAAGGATGTGTGGGTTTTATGGCAAGTCACACCCAGGGTTCTAGATCTAGCCCCTGCCATTTGCCGCAAGAGCATTAACTCTTTAAAATACAGCTCTGACACGTTACACGGCCCCAGGAGAAAAGGAACGACTGGGCCTCGGACCTCCAGTGACTGTGTTACCCAGTTGCCCATCGTGGACTGTGTTCTGACAAACTCCCCAAGTCATAAATTAAGACAATGCACTATGAGATAGAATAGGTACATGCAGGATGGTCATGGGCAGGGACAGAGAACACAAGGTGCATGAGCAGGCAACCCAGGCCCTTCGATTATTCACTGTGGTCGTATCACTGCCCTCCTCTCAGCTCACATCTACTGCAGAGGAGCTTTCCTTCTGATCAACTGCTGGTCCTCAGCTGGGTAGCTGGGTCTGTAAGTGCAGGTGAGAACAGACTTGCCCACGGCAGGGGTGGCCCTGGAAGACAGTGGTGAGCAAAGGTCTTCCCTGTGGGTGCCAGATGGACTATATGTTCAAACCATGTGATTAGTCATTATTGTCTACAAGTTAATAGAAGTGGTGCATAGTGGGTTGCGGTTTAGACAGGTCATCTTGGTGTTAAGAAAGAGGGGGAGCTTTGGTTGATGAGAGCGTAGCATGGTAGCACTGGAGAATGTTGTGAATGAGAGTGTCAGATATAAAGAGAAGTCGTCCAGGAGGGTTTTAAAGGTAAATTTCTCTCCCTTCAGTGTGATGCACATAGATGTCAACACAGGCTCTGGTCATCATTCCAGCTCTGGAAAGGCCTAGAGAGATTGAGGTAAAATTTTTCTTGGTGTGGTATACGTCATGTGAACTTATCTATCTTATCTATGGTGAAATAAAGGTTTCAGGAAACACAAAACAGTTTGGTGGCTCCTTTGCAGAGCCACCAGATTATCCTCCCATTGAGGACAGAATGGGATGGAGGGAACCTGAGGATCTAAAGAGGGAGAAAGGAGAAGAGATTAGGGAACTCAGGCTCAAGTGTGTACCTACCCATGTCCACGTGTGGTCTTGGGTGGATCTTGTCTGGGGAAGCGATGTTAAGTTTTCAAGGTTGACTTTTGGTTTTGTTTTTATTAAAAAAGCAGTAAGGAGAGAAAGTGCTATAACTTTGGTGCTAGCTAGTTTTTTCACTTTGGGCACATTCTTTCTGGTCTTGGGGTTTACTTTTTTCTGTTTTGGAGCTTTATTTTATTTTAAATTTTATTGGAGGATAGTTGATATACAATGTTGTGTTTCAGGTGTACAGAAAAGTGGATCAGTAATACATATTCCTTCTCATATAGGTCATCAAGAGTATTGAGAAAAGTTCTCTGGGCTATACAGTAGGGTCTTATTAGTTTTCTACTGTATGTATAGTCTTGTGTATATGTCAATCCCAATCTCCCAAACTATCCCCCTCTACCCCCCAACTCCCCCCATAACAATAAGTTGTTTTCTGCATCTGTGATTTGATGTAAAAAATCATATAATTTGTACCATTTCCTTAGATTACACATAAAGCAATATCATATGATATTTGTCTTTCTCTATCTGACTTTACTCAGTATGATAGTCTTGTCATGAAACCTTCTTAATTCTTGGTGCATTTATTTTTCTGTAGATGGTTGGATAGCGTCACCAACTCAATAGACATGCATTTGAGCAAACTCTGGGAGATGGTGAAGGACAGGGAAATCTGGGGTACTGCAGTCCATGGATTTGCAAAGAACAGACATGACTTAGCAACTGAACAATATTATTGCATTTATTTTCTTTTGCAACTTTTCTGTAAACATAAAACTATTCTAAAATTGAGATTTTATATTAAAAAATCAAGCCACGCGTAATTTCATACACACATTTCATAATAAATTGACCCTGTGGATCAAAAACAGAAACTCAGAATTCAATCCTAAACAATTCAGGTTTTAGAAAAATAATGAAATTGTAATAATACAGGTTTTACTGTTTTTAATCTAACCTGTTGAATTCTATGAACTCTGAAGTTCTTTCTAACTTTTTCCTATAAACTTCTTTGGTTAAAGCCTCTGGGGAAACAGAGATACTAAATAATTAAGAATGGAAGGGATGGGCTTCCCTGGTGGCTCAGTGGTAAAAAGCAGCCAGCCAATGCCAGAAGACGGGGGTTCTATCCCTGGTCTGGGAAGCTCCCACATGCTGCAGAGCATCTAAGCCTGTGCATCACAGCAGCTGAGGCGTGCTCTAGAGCCCAGAACCACCACGACTGGACTCATGTGCCCTAGAGCTTGTGCTCTGCAAAAAGAGAAGCCACTGCAATGAGAATCCCGTACACCGCAACTAGAGAGTAGCGCCCATTCACTGCAACTAGAGAAAAGCCCATGTAGCAACGAAGATCCAGCACAGCCAATAAATAAATAAATAAATTATAGAATCAACTTCCTGTGATTAAAATCTTAAAAACAAAGAATGGAAAAGGGTAAAGAAAGTAAGTGATTGAGGGTAAGGCACACTTCACAAAAGATGAAGGGCCCATAAGGAGGAAATGAAAAACGCTAGGTTTTTACATTTATAGAAATACAATATTTGATTGATTACATGTTCACAGACATATTTTGAGGGGTGGAAGAATATTTGTAAGTTAACCAAAAGGGTATTGAAAAGAAATTCTTTTCTTTGTCGACCTTTGTTGTCTGAGAAGGAACATCGGCGGGCAGGTACTGACCCATCCAGCAGTGAGGTTAGATTCCTCACGCAAAGTTTTCAAAGGAGATGGTCAGGAAGAAGCTTTATGACCTTTAGCCCAAAAGGCACTTTGAGGGTGGGAAGGATTGATGTTTCAAAGGCCAAGAGAGGCAGCATCTAAGTGATGAGTTGTCAGAACTGGGCGTCTACCCCTGCTCCCAGCACCAGCAGGGTATTGGGGGCTTGCCTTTCACTTCAGTCTAGTGAGAGGGGCCATGAGGAGGCCAGTCAGAACACTTGATGTGTGCCCCTGGGTTTGGGGCACATACTGGAAGTATGTGGAAGATAGTCTCAAGATGAAAGACTGACTGAAACCAGGCGTGAAGGCCAGGCGAGAGCAAAGGCTATGCATCTGACATCTGGCAACAATATGACCTTCCTCTGGGCCAAATGGGGCCATGAAAGGGAATCAGGTTGGAGCCTCCTGGAATGGGCTCTTCAAGGCAGTGGGGTACCAGAAGTAGGAGGCTGTAGGGTTTATTGCTAAGGCAGGAGCTGAGGTGAGGGAGAAACAACAGGTCAGCTAAAGATCACCACGGACCTCCAAAGACTCCACAGACGTGCCCCAAGACAAAGAGTTAGTTTGGTCCTCCATCAGACAACCAAGAACATCAACACTGAACCAGTCAATGAGGTCTTCTCGTGCCTTCTTGTCTTCCTTCCCTCCCTCCTTACAGCCCTGTGAATTTGGGTGTGGGATGAGGAGACGCTGTTACTTCTCTGTCTGTTCTCCCGGCAGGTTTCCAGACCCAGGCAGGCCCAAGCTCAGGGAGAACAGTTTGCTCCCCTCTTAAAATACAGTTCTAGTTTGTTAAGAGGAGGGCTAAGTAGGAGACAGAGCAGGACTCTCTCCCACAGATTCTCTTGGAAGTCACGAACTGAGTATGAACAGGGAATAAACCTGGAAACCTGGTTCTACAAGCTTGTCAGTGTACTAAGCCGCATGAAGCAGTGATCTATCAGTCCTAAATCCTAAATTAGCTACTGGATTTTTAGAAGTACGGGATGAGAGCCAAACTGAGAAGTTTCTTCTAAATCTATAGCAGCTCCAGGCAGCTGAAAGCTAACCAGCCTCTAGTCTCATGAAAAGATATTCTAAGATTCCTATTTATAGAGGCCATCGTGTCATGTGGGCAAGCCATGTTTTTCCGGTATTGTTCCTTACCATGTCATGGATCTTAACTTTTGAGAAGTCCAACTCCTTTCAGTAAGCTTGAGTGGCTTTTTAACCCGGCCAGCTCTGAATCTTGGGATGTAAAGCTTATAGGCTATTAAAGCTCTAATGTCCTCATTTTACAGAGGGGGAATTGAGGACCCTAGAGATGAAGACATTTATTAGTTACAGAGTTCGGAACACATCCATGTTTCTTGACTCTGAGTCTGGTGCTTTAACATATCATAAATTTAAACTAAGGATTTTGTTTTGTTTTGTTTGGGGTGGAGAGTCATGGATATGAGAGGGGCTGAAGGTAGGTTTCTTAACCATAGAGTTAAGCAAGCTAATAATTTTATAGTATCTAAGGTTCTTGTGTTATTTATATAAACCAGAGGAAGAAAAACCGAGCTATAATCTCTTAGTGCTCACCAGCTGTATTAGTAAAAATAATCTAGAATGGCCTGATCTGAGAAACTGAGAGAGACTTCACCCTGCCCATCAAGTATAATCTGAGTGCACATAGGTGTGTACACTCTGAGTGCACATAAGTGTGTCTCTTTAACCATGGATCCTGCTACTTAGGAGGTGTGTGGATCTGTGTTGGTGGTTAAATTTTACTGAGATTGTTTCTTCTGCTGTAAAAAAATGAATGATCCAGATTGGTTCATATGTTAAAGATATTCTAAATTGTAAAACACTTAATAAGAATAAAGTATTACAATTGTTTTCAGTTACTGCCACATGGAAATTCTAGCGGATTGCCCTCTTGCATAGACATTTGTTCCTGGGCCCATTCTGGGGGTGGTGTTTGCAGTCTGCTCTATGAAGTTGTGCGAGGGGTGTCGTTACCATAGATCACAGTATGAATGATGCCCTCAGTGGCTTTAAGCTCTGGGCCCCTGCTAATCTGCATGGGTTTATCTCCTGCCGGACTCTCAGCGTGCACATTGTATATCATGGGTAACTCTGCAGAACCTCTTCCTGGTCAGTGGTAGAATTGCCACTGGTAGAATACCTCTTGGCTTTTCTAAACTTCAGAGAACCTACCTGTGTCTTCATATTTTTGACCCAAGTTTAAAAAATTGTATTTGTATTACTAAATATACAGCCAAACACATTTTGCAAAATGGTATGAGAAAAATTTTTTATTTCTATTTTAAACTTAACTGATGGAAAGTCAGACTCATATGAGGACAGTTTGAAAATGCACCAAACGTCAAAACAAAGGAGCTTGAAGGTCTTAATAAAGAAATTGGTGTGTCGATGGTCCTCAAAGAGGCTGTGATCACAGTGTCATATTTCATATGAGCCACTAACTTTCAGGTACTATTGTGTGTTCTGCTGGTCCTGAGCATGTTTCCACAGTGATTGACATTGCATATCCAGTGGAACAAGTTTTGCACTTAGCAGTTCCTCTGCATGAGGTTTTTCAAGAACTCTTTGACAAGCTTTTAATCCATCTCTTCAAAACCAGATTACTTTGCAGGAGCAACAATTGTTACTTTGTCTTTAACCCTCTCTGCGAAGTCTGACATAGGCCACAAATGATGTGGTTAGCTGTTTACATATGCTTTTCATCTTTTGTGGTGCTGGTGGTTAAGATCCCCTGGAGGTGGCTCAGACAGTAAAGAATCTGCCTGCAATGTGGGAGACCTGGGTTCAATTCCTGGGTTGGGAAGATCCTCTGGAGAAGGGCATGGCAACCCACTCCAGTATTCTTGCCTGGAGAATACCATGGACAGAGGGGTCTGGTGGGCTACAGTCCATGGGGTTGCAAAGAGTCAGACATGACTGAGTGACGAAGCACAGCACAGCACAGTGGTTAAGAACCCCCCTGCCAATGCAGGAGACATGGAAGATGTGGGTTCAATCCCTGAGTCGGGAAGATCCCCTGGAGCAGAGCATGATAACCTACTTCAGTATTCTTGCCCAGAGAATCCCATGGACAGAGGAGCCTTGAGTCCATGGGGTTGCAAAGAGTTGGACATGACTGAAGTGTCTTAGCCACACATGCATGCACTTTTTGCTGAGCTCTAGAATTATTTCTTACTCATAAATATTTGATTCTTTGAGCAGTAGCAAAGTGCCTGGGTAACAGCATATACCTTGAAACTTCCTTGCAGGTCATGCATAGCCATGTGGCAGAATTCTAGCCAACAAGGTATAAATGGAAATTGTTGGAGAAGCTGCTCAAAAGAGAAGTATGTGCTTATTTACTCTAGCTTTCCTTTTGTCTGAAACATGGACATGATGGTTGGAGCTTTGGCAGCCATCTTGAGAACATAAAATTGTGAGAGGTAGGTCTCAAGAATAGAGAAATGGAAAATTCAAGTGTCTAGATCTCTGATGCCATCCAGGGATACCATACCAGACTTCTATCAACTCCCTTTGGATATCTGTTATATGAGAGAACAATAAATCCAAAATATGCTCAATAATACAGTTTTAGGGGGTATGGAGCACAATTTCTAAGTGATGGATATATCTTGTCTGTTTTTGTTCAACTTTTCCACAGATTGTTTCCCTAGCCTTAAGTTGGAATGATATTGCATACCCTGGTCAAGGCCAAGTCCATCATGTCCTTCAGGACATTTATCAAACTCACATTCTGTAAGAAAACTTTTACTTTTCTTCTACCTTTCTGATCAGCCTTATAAATAGTTAACAAAGATACAACTTTTCTGGTGTTTGAATCAATCTCTTCTATGTATAGTATTATTTTCTATGTAGTCACTTCTGTGTGTTTTCTATTCCTCAGCATGTAAAGTCATTGGGAACAGATGTCTACTCTAGTTAATCTTGCTATGTCTCATTACTCTCTAGCATTTGGGACTAGCAAAGCAGTGAATCCCACAAACTCCATGAATACCATGGTGGTGGTTTAGTTGCTCAGTTGTGTCCAACTTGTTGTGACCCCATGGACTGTATGTAGCCTGCCAGGCACCTCTGTCCATGGGATTTCCCATGGAAGGAAACTGGAGTGGGTAGACATTTCCTTCTCCAGAGGATCTTCCCCACCCAGGAGTTGAACTTTGGTCTCCTGCATTGCAGGCGGATTCTTTACCAAGTGAACCACCATATTGACTGAATGTATTTTGTCAAATTAGAGAAACATGGGGTGGAGATTGATAATGGAGCAAGTCTTGATTCTGTTTGTTCAGGTGAATCAGACTTGGATGGCAGAGCAGGTTATGGTCCTGCTGCCCTGTCCTATAACTAACTGGCTCCAACATTCCCCATTCCCCACAAAAGGAACAGTGAGGACTCGCCCTTTTTCAGGGGTGCTCATCCCCATCTGTCCCTGGGCTTCTCCCAGAAATTTTAGGGCATTTTCATTCTTCCTCTTTTCCCTTTCCTTCTTCTTTCTTCCCCCAGCTTCTTCCCTCTTCTTCTTCTCCTTTTTCTTCTTCTTAACTTTATGCAATTCTTTTCACACACAACTGAAAAACAGGAGTTACAAAATTCTTTGAGAAATTAGTTATAAACTGACCTTTTCCAAGGCATTTCTCTGCCTAGAAACTACCTGCTTTGTGTAAACTCACCATCCTGTACTTGTTTATAATTGGATTATTTCTTCAAATAGCAATATATTAATCAAAGAGCAGGTTACAAGCACTTAGATGGGTTAAATTGGGCTACATATTTGGGGAGTGCAACAAGGGCTGACCATAGGCTGTGGTCTTGCCTGTTTTTTCCATCACCTCTTTCAAGAAGACTTTGCTAACTCTGTCCTACCCCTGGCAGAGTGGTTTATTCTGAGGTTCCATAGACGTGATGATGATGATTAATGTTAATTGAGTTAAGTTCCAGATACTGTGCTGAGTACTCATTACCTCATTCAATCCTCCCAACAAACCAAAGAACGACGTACTGATATTACTCTAATTTTACAGACAAGGAAACTGAGGAACAGTTAATCAACCTGCCCAGGGCTTTATAACTAGTAAATGAGAGAGACATTCCTATGTGGGTGGTCTAGTTAGTATAATAACATCTGTTTTAAAGGGAAGGGAACTGCATCAGTCTGCTTGGGCTGATACCACAATGAAATACTGTAACAAAATTCTGTGTGGCCAAGAGGAGATTTGTTTTCTCATAGTTCTGGAAGCTAGAAAGTCCAAGATGAAGGTCCAGCAGGGTTTTGTTTCTGCGGAGAGCTCTCTGCCTGGCTTGCAGATGGTCACCTTCTTACTGTGTCTTCACATAGAAGAGAAAGAGCAAGTTTCTGGTATCTCCTCTCATAAGGGCATTCAGTCTTTTCAGGAGAGCCCCACTCTCATGACCTCCAATAACCCTAACAACCCTCCCCCCAAACCCCACATCTAAATACTATCACACTAGGGTTTAGGGTTTTAACATATGGGAGGGCACAGACATTCAGTTCATAACAGGAACTGAAGCTTGGGGAGATTACATAATACAGCCAAGGGCAGAATTACTGGGTAGAAGGGCAAGTACCGGATCCCCAGATTTCTGGAGGCAGATGGGCCTCTGTGTTACTTTGAGTCAAGAAGGCCAGAGAATAAGAAAGAACAAGTAGGAGGTGGGGGTCCATGGTACTCTCAGATATTTAGTGTTCCCAAACAACACAGGAGGCCAGGGCACCTGAATCCTGGTAACTACAAAAATAAACGTATCTCTTTCTCTTCTGCTATATGAGGTTTAGAATATTTTTACTTACGTAGAAAGAAATCAACCTTCCTTTCTTCATCTGAGTCAGTGCATAATTAACCTCTAATAAATGAAAGCCTGGCCTTCAGAAAAAAAGCTCTCTCTCCTAATTTTTGAGATTCTATCTTAAGTAGGAATTTCACAGAGCAGTAATGTTTTTGTGAAGCTTGTAGGTTCTTGCCAACATTTTCAGCATTGTATCAGTCAAGATTTTGACGGGAAACAGATGGCAGATTAAGATTAGGTGATTTGAGGGGAGTTTGATGAAAAGTCAGTTTAGAAGGATGCAAGCGTGGCTTAGGAAAAGTGACAAGATGGTGTGTACCCCTATGCCATGGTTCTTGTTAATACTGCCAGGCCTGAAGGAACAAATGAAAGGTAAGGGGCTTCCCAGGTGGTGCTAGTGGTAAGGAATCTGCCTCCCAATGTAGGAGATGCAAGAGATGTGGGTTCAATCCCTGGCTGGGGAAGATCCCCCGGAGTAGGAAGTGGCAGCCACTCCAATATTCTTGCCTGGAAAGTACTATGGACAGAGGACCCTGGAGGGGTCACAGAGAGTCAGACATGACTGAGTGACTCAGCATACAAGTGAGACCCAGAGAGAGAGGTGTACAGAGAGGACTGCCTGACTATGGAGGAGGATAGCCAACCCACAGCCCAGCATGGGGATTTCCTGGGGAAAAACCACCCACGCCCACTCTTCTTGCTTCTCATCTCCTGACACTGTGTACCACTGGTGAAATCTGACAAGAGCCAACAGCAAGGGTTATGTTGCTGTATTCTGATCATGTCATCTTCCTAGGGCAGAGAGCAGGGTTTGGAAGAATGGAGAATTCACTTGGAGGATAAAGGGAGGACATTATCCCAAATACCATTTTCAGTACAGTGGAGAGTTAGGAAGTGATTCTGTCTGCTGTTTAAACTGTTCTGCTTTTTTTCTGTTAAAGGCCATAGGTGGTAGATAATCTAGTGACTGGAACGGTTCACTTAGTATGTGAAAGGAGAAAGAAGGGAGATAGACTGATTTAAATATCTTCCTTACCAAAGGAGAATGTGGTGTTACATCCTGCCATACTCAAGATCTGGGTTTAGAGTTACTACAAATCAATAATACTCTTAAATATAAATTTCCATGGATTGGGTAAGTGTAATACTTAAGATCAATTGAGAAATTGAAACTGGTTTATGAGTACATTTTGTAGAAATAGCTTTGACAACCAACCTGAAGAGACTCGATCTGGTAAACTTTGGCTCCCTAATTCTACACTCCCAGGAAGCAATAGTCCCTGGAGTCAGGGGGTAAAATTGTGGGTGTCCAGCTCTGCTACTCACTAGGGTATGTGCGTGCATATTCAAGTCACTTCAGGCCTGTCCAGCTCCTGGCAACCCTATGGACTGGAGCCCGCCAGCCTCCTCTGTCCACGGGATTTTCCAGGTAAGTATACTGGAGTGGTCAGCTATTCCCTTCTCCAGGGGATCTTCCCAACCCAGGATCAAACCCTCATCTTTTACGTCTCCTGCATTGGCAGGCAGGTTCTTTACCACTAGTGCCACCTGTGAACCAGGGCATATCAGACCATCTTAGCTTGAGAACGGAGGAAGATAATCGTGCCTCCCCAAAGGGTCCTTGCGAGGACCCTTAGCATAGTGTCTGGCACAGAGGAAGTGTCTGGTAGATGTTAGTTGTTCTAGCTTGGGTGAGTTAGGGAATCTGGCTAACAGCAGAGGAGCCTTTTATTTCTGTTTGAATAAGGAAGTGATGCCTTTGTTGGAATGCTGACTTTCTGAAAATGAAAATGCTGTTTCAAAGGGGATATGTGCCTTCTCCAGAAAATGATGAATTATGGTTGTTTTTGCCGTCTGTGATAGCAATACAAATAATTAAATCAAAGTGTGGCTGGAATGGGCTCAAAGGCTCATGGAAGTGTCAGGATGGAGATTAAGAACTGAGAAGCAGCTGAGGAGGAGGAGGAGGAGAAACACTTCTTATCTACCAAGGGAATTTTGCTATAGCTGTGGCTGCCTGTTCATAGCTTCAGGGTCAAATGCAAAGAGGACGTGCACAGCTGTCGCTCCCGTGACTATATGAGATCCAGGAAATACGTTTTTGTTTTTGACAGTTTCCATCTACTATATCTTCAATAATGTAGTGAAGTAGAGATGCATGCTCAGATGGTCCCAAACGCTGTGACATATGGAAATGGTTGACCAGCATAGGAAAGGATTTCCTTTTCTTTTTAATTAAAAAAAGATGATCTTTACTAAAACTTAACTAACTTAAATAAGCCTCAAATGTTTAAATAATACAAAATAACAAAAGCCACAATCTCCTGTCTAGACAGTACTTTTGTTTAAGTAACTGGACTATTTTTAAGGATTGTTACCAAGAACACTTTCTCAGACTCCTAGAGTGGACTTTCCCACTCTGATTTCCTCTTTTTATTTGGTCTCAAAGACTCTAGCAGTTTTCTTTTGCCCTGTTCTTTGACCTCCTTTTCTCATGTTTGAGAGTCAAGTCTTGTGACTTCTTGGATTTCCTACCATGTCAGTTCCCTTCCTACTCACCCTTCACCCCCATCTTCTAGTACCATTTCCAAGGCGGTCTACCATTATGAAAACACAAGCAGAGGTTCTTTCTCTCTGTGATTATTAAACCTCCAGTCTAATTCCCCTATAATATAGTCTTCCCTTCTCCTGACTCCTTCCAAATTAAACCAGTTAATTTACCCCCTGTAGAATGAATTTCATTATTTTCTGTATGTCTCATCCCTTTTTTAGAGATTGCTTTTCTGTGCAATGAAGATTTTTAACAGTTTGTGAATTTATAAAACCAGGATTAGAACAAGTTTTCACTTGTTTCAATATCATATACCATACGAGGAAGGTCAAAATGAAACTTTCCTCCATACAGTAAGGTAATAAATTTTGAAAAGGCTCCAAATGAAGTGGCTCTGAAAAACTGAAGAAACTTACACATGACCAGTGCCAAGTAGGTCTAAGGGCAAATATCGCCCTTGAATAAAACACCTCATTGAGGAGCGTGTCATTTGTGATGCCTTCTGGGAGCTGAAAGAAGAGCTTCTTATGGAGGTGGTGAGACTCTGCCTCCTACATAGAAGTGAATAACTGGGGGCAGAATTTCTTTGTACATCACTGCTGGGATGTGGAACTGTTATCTGGGGACATTTGAAGGGAGCCTTAAGGGCTTGCAAGGATAGCCCAGTAATTGGGCTCTATGAGGCCAGATTTAAAGCTTATTTTAACAAAGATTTGGGATCAATAGCTTTGGAATGATATTTTTGTTATTCTTCTTTGATTTAGCACTTATTAAGAGAGCGTTGGTTTACAGAAGAGAGCTGAATGATTAGTTGACCCAGAGGGCTTGGAGCATCTCTGCTGAGCAAACAAAATGATCCGGTCTCTTCCAGTGCTGACTAAGGATATGGAATAAACTGGTGGTAGGAGGGTCTTCCTTTTCCTCTTACTTTCCATTGGTAGCTGGGCTTCCCTGGTGGCTCAGCTGGCAAAGAATCCGCCTGCAATGCAGGAGACCTGGGTTCGATCCCTTGGTTGGGAAGATCACCTGGAGAAGGAAAAGGCTACCCACTCCAGTATTCTGGTCTATAGAATTCCATGTACTCTATAGTCCATGGGGTTGCAAAGAGTCGGTCAAGACTGAGTGACTTGGACTTTGACTTTTCCATTGGCAGCTGGTTGCCTGCAGTGTCTAGAATGCATACTCTATAAGCTGGCCACCAGTAGACAGATAGAACTTTGCTTTATTGCTGGTTCTGGGACAATAACCATACTGAACCCATCTGTATCAGTTTCCTATTAGTAAATGATAAACTATCCCATAACTTAGTGACTTAAAACCACTAATATTAATAATTTTATTATTTCTTAAAATTCTGGGGGTTGCCTGGGTCCAGCTGATCCTTTGTTTCCTGCTCTACATGGTATCAGCTGGGCTTTCTTATGTGGCAGCATCCTTCCGGTGCTTGATGATGCAAGGTGGTTTAGTCATGCATTTGGTGGTTGGTACTAGCTATTGAGTGGGACTTCTTCTACATGTTGCGTGCCTACTAGAGTATAACCAAATTTCTTTGTGTAATAGCTCAGGATTCCAAACAAAAGTGAGGTGAGAAGAGAAACTATCTTATCTCTTGAGTCTCAGAGCTCAGCCTGAGTCACTTCTGTCACATTCTATTGGCAAAGCAAACTGCATAGCCAGCCTAGATGTAGTCTTGAACTCTTAATGGGCATGTTTCTATAAAGATGAGAATATTTACTGATGGCCATTTTGAAGACAGTATACCATACTACCCGTAGCATGTAAGTGACGTCAGAGATGGTGAATTTATTGGTGGCCATCTTTTTTTTTTTTTTTTTTTTTTTTTTTTTTTTTTTTTAATATTATTTTATTAGTTGGAGGCCAATCACTTTACAACATTTCAGTGGGTTTTGTCATACATTGACATGAATCAGCCATATAGTTACATGTATTCCCCATCCCGATCCCCCCTCCCACCTCCCTCCCCACCCGACTCCTCAGGGTCCTCCCAGTGCACCAGGCCCGAGCACCTGACTCATGTATCCCACCTGGGCTGGTGGTCCGTTTCATTGGTGGCCATCTTTGCAGACAACATACCATGCTACCCATGGCAGGTGAGTGACATCAGAGCTGGTGACAATAACAGTACCTCGGATACTGAGCTTAAAGTACAAAGACATGAACACAGGCCTACCCAAACTTTTCTGCACCCCATATACACACTTGGCAGCCTTTTACCTCACTAAAATTGCCAGGTCAAGTTTGAAGGTGATCTGGTTATTAAAGGTACAGAGATCTTTTTGACTCATTAGAAGACTGTCTCAGAGAATAGGAGTGGAACAAGTGGACAAATCATGATTTAATGATCCAAGAAATTCTTCTGCTCAAAGTAGCAACCAAAGCTTTGACCGTTGATTTCAGGATTAAGATACTTAGTTATGGTGGAAAACAGAGGGCTTTGGAGAGTTAGAGCTGGGGTTGAGTCCTGACTCTGTCACTGACAAGTTTGGTGATTGGGGTGAATTACCTAATTCTCTGAGTATCACTGTTCTCATCTATAATGTGGGGATGATATCCACTCCCTTGCAGAGTGACTAAGAATATAAAGTACCTGGCACACAGCTTCTTACATAAAAAGGCTTAGTAAATATTAACTATTTTTATCTTTGAATCATTTGGCTATGAAAATATAGCCTATGACTTTAGGACTTCCTATGGGACAGTCAACCCCTCCCCTCTCACTCACCTCCAGTTTGTGTTAATGTTTTGAAGGAGCATAAATCTTTCCAATTCTGTGACTATATAGGTGGATCCTTCTCCTCTGGGTACATTGGCTCAGTGAAGATAGCCTTTGAGATGACTTTTCCTTCTTCCTATCTTCCTGCCCTTCTATCACTGAATTTACTCTTTCCTATGTGGTGTTGGACTGATGCTTAAGCTGAAACTCCAGTACTTTGGCCACCTCATGTGAAGAGTTGACTCATTGGAAAAGATCCTGATGCTGGGAGGGATTGGGGGCAGGCGGAGAAGGGGACGACAGAGGATGAGATGGCTGGATGGCATCACTGACTTGATGGACATGGGTTTGAGTAAACTCCGGGAGTTGGTGATGGACAGGGAGGCCTGGCATGCTGCAATTCATGGAATCACAAAGAGTCAGACACGACTGAGTGACTGGACTGAACTGAACTGATGTGGTGTTGGAGAAGACTCTTGAGAGTCCCTTGGACTGCAAGGAGATCAAACCAGTCAATCCTAAAGGAAATAAGTCCTGGATATTCATTGGAAGGAGTGATGCTGAAGCTGAAACTCCAATACTTTCGCCACCTGATGAGAAGAATTGACTCATTAGAAAAGACCCTGATGCTGGGAGAGATTGAAGGTGGGAGGAGAAGGGGATGACAGAGGATGAGATGATTGGATGGTATCACTGACTCGATGGACATGAGTTTGAGTAAGCTCTGGGAGTTGGTGATGGACAGGGAAGCCTGGTGTGCTGCAGTCCATGGGATCACAAACAGTTGGACACGATAGTGACTGAACTGAACTGAACTGATGTTAAAAGTTAAGGAATTTAGCAACCCTATCCATTGGAACATGGTTGCATATTGAACATATCAATGTGTAACAAGATTTATCATGTTCCTGTTCTATTTTTCTTGAGGGAGATAAAAACTACTGATTAAGATACAAAAAGTAGACTTACAAACTATCCTGTTAGGAAGAAAAACTATGGTACTTTAACACTGAACCTCCACTTTTGCTTCAGACACTACTGAATTCAGTTGCTTTTCCGTCTTATAAGACTATTTGTCAGATTTTACAGGAATGTGTCCAAATTTGGGGATGCTTTAGATATTGGTTTTAGGACGTGAATTTCCCAACCACGATTTCTTATTGTGCTCTCCTAGGAAATCTTTTCCCCTTCTGCCCCAAAGACAAGTAAGGACTGTACGATCTCTGTGACAATTCTTTCTCAGCTGCCAATCAATGCTTTGTTACCTTTTCTTGATGAACCAGCCTTTTGTCTCTCAGCTGCAGCAACATGAACCATCATCTTACTTTGATTGAGGGAAGACATTAAGATGCCAAAGGAGCAGGAGAACAAACCCATGCTCTTTGTGGGATTAGATAGCAAATTCCTTCCTCTCAGATTATGCTATTTAATCACAATAGCTAGCCACTAGCTGGGGAGAAGCCATTTGAACATTGTGCATTTTCTGTCTTTTAGGAAGAATGGATTTTGCTTGTCTGTCCCTTCAGTACAACTCAGAAAATCACCCTCCATCCTGAAAATAAGTGCATTGCATTTCTAAATGGTTAGGAGTCCTTGCAGCATTCTCAGTATGACCTGTAAAGAAGCTCTCTGCTAAGAGTTCTGTAAAGGTAGAGATAAAGCATGTGTTTCACCTTGCTTCATACTCTAATGACAGAAATGTCTTATTTTTCTGTTTGATCTTTGACTGTGGAAGATCACTGTTTTTAGTCTTCCTGCCCCAGATCACTTCTCTCTTCCCTCAGTTCTTCAAGAACAACAACAACAAAAATGAGTAAACAAATACATCCACAGGTAGAGTTTGTTTAACTCTAAAGTAAATCCTGGGCTTCTCTAGTGACTCAATGGTAAAGAATCTGCCTGCCAGTGCCAGAGATGCGGGTACAATGCCTGGGTCGGGAAGATCCCCTGGAGAAGGAAATGGCAACCCACTCCAGTATTCTCGCCTGGGAAATCCCATGGACAGAGGAGCCTGGTGGGCTATGGTTCATGGGGTCACAAAGAGTCAAATATGACTTAGTGACTAAACAACAACAACAGCAAAGTAAATCCCATTTTATATTTGTAGAAAGCAAAGATCCAATTTTTTGTAAGATGAATAAGCATTACTTGATTATTTTTAACAAGTATTTTATAGTTTTCTTATGTTCAGTTTTTCAGAGTGTTTCTATCATTGCTCTTTGTTGAAGATCAGTTTTCCCAGGAAGTAGGCTCTGAGAAGTTGGTAGTGTACAGGAGATGTATGTGGGAAGGGAATGAAAAAGGATTGTGTAGAAGAGAATCTCACTGTGGTGCAGTCTCAGTAAAGACCTCAGACCAGAGCTCCTCTCAGGGAGTTCTAAGGACAGGATGTCCACTCAGAATTTTCCACAGCTGGGACAAGGGTCCAGGTTGTTGTATACCCCCTTCAATCAGCCATGGGATGCAGGCTGCTATCAGGGATGGGATATGATTTATCTGAGGCAACTTTCTTCAGTCTCGAGCTATTCCAAGAGAGGGAGAGATGGTCACTGAGGTTGAGGGCTCTGAGCTGCAGGACTTCCAGCAGCTGGAGGCATATGTCTTTTTGTCCCATAGAGGATTCTGGGAAGTACCTCACAGTCTCTTAGACTGTGAAATTTTAGACATGGATCCTTGCCTTGGGTTCTGTAATTTGGAGGGTTCCACCCTGACATTTCTTCTTTTTCCAACCTCGCCCCTCCTCAAGGGTCAAGGGCCTTGGAGCTCAAAGCCTGCATCCCTCCTAACTGCACTTCCCCAAACCCCAATCTTTCAAGCTTAGGCCACAGAGGTGGCCAAGGGACAGACATGTGGGAGGGTAGGTGCACGCAGTGGGCCGTCCGCAAGCATCTGAATGAGGACCGTCATATGTGGAACCATGGGAAGTGGGAAGAACAGAACATTTGGAGAGAGGTCCATTTGGACTTGTGCTCCAGGCCCTGTACGTGTTGGATGTCTGCCCTATTTGAAAGTTAACCCTTCCCTACAGCTGGCGAAATGGAGATGACGGGGAGACTCATCTCTGGTTACAGAGAGGCATGAACTCAGAGACATGACTGAGCCTCTGTTTATTGCCCCTAGAGCAGCTGCTCTCCTCAATGAAAGTGTTGAGTCAAATAGAGATGACTAAACTTTTCCTCAGGAGACTTATCCTTCACTTTCTTTATCTCATTGAAATGTTTGTGAGTCTCAGAGCAGAAGTCTATAACTCCGAAATCCCCAGGAGAAAGGTGCTGTAAAAACTCAAGGTGTAATCCCCAGAACACACCAGCGTTAGAGGCCTGGGAGCAGAAACTCTGGATTGTGAGTTCTGCTTGGCTTGTTCAAATGTCAGCTTTAGTATCAAAGCCTTCTATGATTGATAGGTCAGTAGTAACGGCAAGATTATGAACTTTTGTAAATGGGTGACTAGCTCCTAAGGAGAGCCACATATTTTACCTGATATCACCCAAGAAAAAATAGTTATTGCAACTTTAGAAATGTTGCCATTAATAAGTTGTAGAGTTTTCAGTGTCAAAATTTGCTGCCATAATTTCTCTTCTTCTATCACAGCTAAATCTCTTGTTTACTGAAAACACCTTCCAAAGTTCTCCCAAGGTTAACACGGTATCCAGGAAATCGATAACTGGCATTCTTTCTTGCTCCTGAGTCACATTTCCAGTAGACTTCACATGACTATGACTCCTGCAGAAAACCCACAGAAAGCAGGAGGGGCCTTTGCATCCCATACAACTCCACCTAGTTCACCAGGGAGCTGCTCCACTCACCCCCGAACTCAACTCTACTCCTTCCCCATGGAGATATGTGCTGTTCAACTATTCATAGACTCCTTTAAGTTTATTGTCTTCTGGTTTCTTAGTTCGCTTTCTTTGTGAAGATTTTATATTTAGTGAATGAGCAAATGATCTAGAATTATGAAGAAATATGCCCTGTGAAATACCGTCCTTCCTTCCTCTAGATAGGAATAGCCAAGCATTCCATTCTGTGTCCTACTCCCTAAAGTTAGGAAAGCTAAGAAAACTCAAAACTAAGAAAACTCGAGAATTACAGAGACTGTATATATCCTGTGTTTATGCAGGTGTTTAGGCAAACAGTTGCCCCAGGGATTATTTGTTATTGGTTAATTGTGTTTACTTAAATGAGCAGACTCTAGATGCTATCATATCACAGAGAAGTGTTTCTCAGGATGAAGCAGAATCAGGAGCATCCTCTGTTACCAATTGTGTCATCTCTGAATAGAGATAATAACTCAGCCTAATGAGTTTTATTTTTTATTTTTCTAATATGTATGCTTTTTATTTTTCTTGCCTTATTGTAGTGACTAAAAATTCCAGTAATCTTGGATTGACCAAAAAGTTCATTCATGCCATCTTATGGAAAAACCCAAACAAACATTTTGGCCAACCCAGTATGTTGAATAAGAGTGGTGAAAGTATACAACCTTGTCTTGTTCGTGGTCTTAGAGGGTGAGTATTCAGGCTTTGATATATGTATGATGTTAGCTATAAGTTTTTTGGTAGATGCTCTTTATGAGATTAAGGAAGTCTCCCTTTATTCATAGTGTACTAGGCATTTTTATAATGAATGAGTTTCGAATTTTGTCATGTGCTTTTCCTGAGCCAATTGATATGATATTATGGCTTTTATTCTTTGACCTGTTACTGTGGTTGATTATAGTGCTTGGTTTTTAAATATCGAACTTCTCTTGCATACTAAAAAAAAATTATACTTGGCTGTGGTGTCCTATTCTTTTTATTTGCTGTTGGATTTGATTTCCTAAAATTTTATTGAGGATTTTTGCTCTGCTTTAAAATAACTTCTGCTTAACTTCTTAGTCTATTTTCCTGTGTAGCTTAAGGATTGACAAATGCCTGAAGGTAGGAATCTCCCATGTGTAGATCTCATATTAGATTAGTTGTCTGCCTATAACCACAACCACTTTAGCTGGAAAATCACACAAGAATGTAACCTTAGCTTTCTTTGGAGTACATAAAAAGAGAATGATATAATTGGGAAGATAAAATGATACTTATAGAAACACCCCAGATATAGCTTTTCCTACTTATTTATAGGCAGAATTTGAAGATTCAAATTTGAATCCTTGTTGCATGTGAGACCATGGCATGTCTGCATATGGTAGCCCGTAAAGGAGACTTGTACATGAATTCATGTATAATTAGTTTGAATTCTGTGTAGAGCACTAATGTAAGATTACCAAGTGTCAAGCTGTTTAAATGTTTTCCTTTATTATATTAGCATATAGGGACTTCTCATAGTTATTGAAGTGACGATATGTACCACATGTTTTCCTTCGATCAGATAAGCTCGTGTAAATATGTGGCATGATAGGAACCTGAAAAGATAATCAGATTCATTATTTCTTCTGTGTATCTTGGGAGGAGAGTGCTGTAGGAGATCTGAGCCATCTCACATGAGTAGGGTACTGATGCAATCTTTGCAGTCACTTTTAAGTGAAGGAGTCAAGGACCAAAAAAAGTCGTATTTTATAATCTCCAATTTATCATGTTGGCTGTGTCTTCATTGCTTTTAATTCGAGGTCATAGGATTTAATGGGCCTCCGTGTATGAATGGAAATTCATTTATGCAAACAAAATATCTCTTTAGGGGCTGGATGATTTACTAAGCAATTATCCTAATTAGCCCAAGAAAATATAGGTTTTTGGGTGAATTGCTGGTCATTAAAATAATTATCTTTACTGATTAGAATTTATGGGAACATTTTGTCTGTAGGATGTCTGATGAAAAGAAACCATATTTTTGCTTTTTATGCAGCTGGACCTATAACCACACAAAGATGTAGACTTTTCAATGATATATGTTTCATTGATTTGAGTAATATTCTAGTTGTCCTCTGAAAAACACTGCATCCTCCCTAAGCAGAACAGAAAAAATAGCTTTGGCTACACTCCATTTTCCAGGATAATTTTCTTCAAAGAAGTCTGATTTCAGATGACTTTGAAAGCTCCTTTCAAAGTGCTTCCTGGATATTCTCTTTTATGTTGGTGGAAATGCTGTTTGGATTATGTCTGACATTTTTGTACACTATTCACAATGCTTCTACTGTTTAAAAAAATATGTTCCAGGCTCATATTCTTGAGATTCAATATGTTTATTGCATTTTTAATATCACAAGCAGATTTTCTTTGCTATTTAATAACTATAAGAAGAAGACAATCCAGAGATAAAACAAGAACTGTGGATAAACTCAAGTTTTTTCACAGTGAATCAATGCCTGAATTTCCATTTGTGTTTCTGCCTGCCATCTTCTCCTGTAGCCTACTGAAATAAAATCTCTCCAGTTTACCCATGGTGAAGACAAGTATTACTCTTTAGAGTCTTCTTAAAATGGGAACACCTGAGGTCTCCGTAGATTGAACTCTCTTCATAAATTCTTAATGGAGTTGTTCCTGGTATCCACAAGGAGATGACCATTCTTAGCAGTGAAACTTTCTTTTTGTTTCCAGGTTGAGTGGCCAATTAGACTCTTGCATTTATAAAGAGACCTCAATGAAAAGAATCTTATCCATGTGTTCACCTTGTTTTCTTAAGAAGCTGAAGTTATCTCTATTGTTTTTGAAAAGTCTTGAGGTGTTGAATTATAAGTTTGTTGTTGTTCAGTCACTCAGTCATATCTGACTCTTTGTGACCCCATGGACTGCAGCATACCAGGCTTCCCTGTCCTTTACCATCTCCCAGAGATTGCTCAAACTCAAGTCCGTTGAGTCAGTGATGCCATCCAACCATCTCATCCTCTGCCATCCGCTGCTCCTCCTGCCTTCAATCTTGCCCAGCATCAAGGTCTTTTCTGATGAGTTGGATCTTCGCATCAGGTGGTCAAAGTATTGGAGCTTCAGCTTCAGCATCAGTCCTTCCAATGAATATTCAGGGCTGTTTTCCTTTAGGGTTGACTGATTTGATCTCCTTGCTGTCCAAGGGACTCTCAAGAGTCTTCTCTAACACCATAGTTTGAAGGCATCAATTCTTTGGCGCTCAGCCTTTTTTAATGTCCAGCTCCCATATCCATACATAACTACTAGAAAAAGCAGTTTTGACTATATGGACCTTTGTAGGCTAAGTAATGTCTCTGCTTTTCAATACACTGTCTAGATTTGTCATTAATTATAAGTAGCTGTTTCCAACTGAAAGCATAGTTCTCTGTGCCATAATGGTTGATCCTTTTGTTTCAATGACAAGGGCTGTCACCAACAGTTGTTTACTTATAATACAGATATTATTTTGAGTGCTAAGGGTCATATAATTACATTGTAGGACTCATGCATTATACTCAGGATAATGCAGGTATTTTGGATAAGATAGCTCACATTCATCCATACATTGGAGATTAGGTGGTGCTAGTTACTCCCTTCTGGGCTCTGTTCAAATGACAAATAGCAACAAGAATATGATTAAAGACTGAAAACATAGAATTAGGCTTATTTATGGATTAGACAACTTCCTCAAAACCCTCAAAGTAAGGAGTTTTCTGGAAAAGCTGAAGTGTAGAATGAAGTTACTCCTCATTCTAAATCTAAGGGACAGTTGGATTTTCTCATCTAACACTTATCTAGCTAGCCAAAAGGACAATATGGCTTGTTCCTCAAAAATCTAATTGTTCCTAGAACCAGAAATGACTACCTTTCATTTTGTAATGCTGTGATCTCATCCATAGGGTAACACAACCCAACAAAGGGCTAGGCTTTCCTTGGTCTCACCAATTAGATGAATTCAGAAGAGTAAGTGAGCAGGGGAGAGGGGGATTTAAAACATTAATCCCACTTAACTGCTCCTCAACTGTAGGTGAAAAGGAAGTTGCTTCCTCTTAGTGGAATCAGGAAGAGTGCTGTGGCCATGAAAATGTGCCCCTCAGGTCTCCTGCTACAGAGAATGTAGTTAAACAGGTGTTCCATATGTTCTACTTGGAAATTCACTGTCATATTTGTGCCTAGGTCTCACTTTCGAAAGGTTGTTCCTAGCCAGTGCTGAATGCGAGTGAAATACCAAGGCAGGTCCATTTGGGGGAGATAAAAGTCTTCTAGGACAGGTGATTTTGGCTCAAAAGGACTCTACACTAGCTTTATTGAACTTTCTTAGAAATGCACTGCAGTCAAAGACTTTTCTTCCTGCCTCCCTTTCCTCTTCTCCCTTCTTTTCTTCCTTCCCTTTCTCCTTCACAGGGACCAGCCCTGCATTGCAGTCTGATGCTCTCCCAGCCTTCTCCAGTTTCCCCTCTCCCATTGCCTCTCACTGGCATTCTCCTAGTATCTCTTATTCATCTGTGATCCTGGCTTGTTGTCTGCCTCTCAGAGGACCTGAACAAATTCAATGAGCAAAGTCATAGGCTATCCATCAACACCAACCATAGACAAATGCAAAATAATTTCAAGAAGTGCAATACTCATTAGAACTGATTCAAATGAATTCTTTCTAACGGCTGAGTAATATTCCATGGTGTATATGTACCACAGCTTCCTTATCCATTCATCTGCTGATGGGCATCTAGGTTGCTTCCATGTCTTGGCTATTATAAACAGTGCTGCGATGAACATTGGGGTGCACGTGTCTCTTTCAGATCTGGTTTCCTCAGTGTGTATGCCCAGAAGTGGGATTGCTGGGTCATATGGCAGTTCTATTTCCAATTTTTAAAGAAATCTCCACACTGTTTTCCATAGTGGCTGTACTAGTTTGCATTCCCACCAACAGTGTAAGAGGGTTCCCTTTTCTCCACACCCTCTCCAGCATTTATTGCTTATAGACTTTTGGATAGCAGCCATCCTGACTGGCGTGTAATGGTACCTCATTGTGGTTTTGATTTGCATTTCTCTAATAATGAGTGATGTTGAGCATCTTTTTATGTGTTTGTTAGCCATCTGTATGTCTTCTTTGGAGAAATGTCTGTTTAGTTCTTTGGCCCATTTTTTGATTGGGTCATTTATTTTTCTGGAATTGAGCTTCAGAAGTTGCTTGTATATTTTTAAGATTAATCCTTTGTCTGTTTCTTCATTTGCTATTATTTTCTCCCAATCTGAGGGCTGCCTTTTCACCTTACTTATAGTTTCCTTTGTTGTGCAAAAGCTTTTAAGTTTCATTAGGTCCCATTTGTTTAGTTTTGCTTTTATTTCCAATATTCTGGGAGGTGGATCATAGAGGATCTTGCTGTGATTTATGTCGGAGAGTGTTTTGCCTATGTTACTGAAATGTTGTGAAGTAATTAGCCTCCAACTAATAAAAATAAATAAATAAATAAAAAGTAAAAAAAAAAATAAAGAACAGAAACCTCTTAAACCCCCCCCCCCAAAAAAAAAAGAAGAAGAAGTGCAATACTCTGTGAACTTGCACATACTGAAAGCTATTCCTCAGGACTAAGAAAAAAATTGAACTTTCCACAGCATTGCTCCTCAAACGGTGACTCAGGTGGTAAGGAATCTGCCTGTAATGTAGGAGACACAGGAGATGCTTGTTCAGTCCCTGGGTTGGGAAGATCCTTTGTAGAAGGGAATGGTTACCCAACTCCAGTCTTCTTGCCATGGACAGAGGAGCCTGGCGGGCTAGAGTCCATGGGGTCAAAAAGAGTTGGAAATGACTAGCACTTTCACAAATTAACAATGGTAAATGACACTTTCTTTTTAACTTCCTAGTCCATGATTTACTGATACTTCTGTAAAACACAAAAACAAAACTTAAAAAATGAAATAAAAGATGTATAAAATAGAAGCCCCAGTTTTTTATTATGAGAATAAATTAATACAAGATTACAAAGTTGTAATGAAAGTTTCTAAATGGTAATGGTCTATACTTATGATGGACTGGTAACAGCACTTAGCTTGGCACCAGTCCACAGACCACACTTTGAGCTGTTCTGTTCTAAGGTGTGTGAAACTGAGTTATGTCTACTTGTCACTGGCTCAAATGGTAGAAAAGCTGATAACTCAAGCTATCAAGTTTGTTTCTTGAGGTTTTGGGGCTTCCATCTGGTAAAGGGCTGACTTGAGTAGGTCAGTGAATGGACTGGTTTCATTGGAGAGGAGCCATATACCCTGCTGTGAACTTGAAAAGGGGTTTGGTGGTTTAGGCTTTAGTCACAGAGACATAACTGGTGTGTGGTTTACCACAAGAATATTTCTTCGTCTCTTAAGTTGGATTCAGGGCAGATATATCAGAATCCCCACAGGTTTCTGGCAATTTCAGAACCTGGGGTGGAGTGTTTTCCTTCCCCTTTCTCTCTGGCCCTGGATTCTCCTCTCTTACCCTAGCTCCACAGAGCCCTTCACTGGAGTTGGAAGCATGTAAAGTTTATGTTTAGGGGACCCTAAGCTTAGAGAGAACTTCAAGTGGATAAATGGTAGCCTAGGGAAGCATATACCCTTGACGTACTTCCACTTTTCCATTGGTTTTTGAAGTTTATTTAAGTGCTAAACACTTTATACAAACATATAATTTTGGTTCTCCACCTTGTGGTTAACAAAGCTGCAAGTAGAACCATATGGAAGTTTACTGATAATTTCAAAGCATTAGGTGCCTTCACTGGGGCCATGAAATGGCCTTGTCCCTGCAATAAAAAAAAACCTTCCTTATGATTATATCATTATTTTGAGTGAACTCAGCATTTTAGAATATTTTTAATTTTCATAGTGCTTTAAAAATTTTTTTTTTTGGTAAGGTCATTTTTAAAGTCTTTATTGAATTTGGTTACAGTATTGCTTCTGTTTTATGTTTCCTTTTTTTTTGACCATGAGACATGTAGGACCTTAGATCCCCAACCAAGGGTTGAACCCACACTCCCTGCTGTGAAAGGCGAAGTCTTAACCGCTGGCTGCTGCTGCTTCTGCTGCTGCTGCTGCTAAGTCGCTTCAGTTGCGTCCGACTCTGTGCGACCCATAGACGGCAGCCCACCAGGCTCCCCTGTCCCTGGGATTCTCCAGGCAAGAACACTGGAGTGGGTTGCCATTTCTTTCTCCAATGCATGAAAGTGGAAAGTGAAAGTGAAGTCGCTCAGTCCATCCACCAGGGAAATCCCTGCAGTCATTTATATTAGCGTTTGTTCTTTGTTGAAAAGTATAGCAATATGAACCAACAGTCACCTTCTGCTATCATCTCCTCTATTGACTGACTGGCCCAAATACTCCAAACCCATCATATCATATTTGCCACATAGGCAAAGTAAGAGAAATAAACCTAGGAGAAGGGGGAGGAAAGGAATGCAGATTTGGTTAAAAAGAAAACTGGCATCAAACTGTTTTCTTGCTGTGGAAAGGGGCATGGATTCAAGAGTGGTCCATGCCTGCAATTTTCTTTCAGTTTCAAATGTCCCTAGGAGTGCACTTCTTCCTCAGCACCCTGAAGAGTTGATGGCAGCTTGGGGTTCATAACTTTCAGAGCACCATCCTGGGATTCAGAGAGCAGAACCTCACTGAACAGCCATTTAGTAATGTAAGGCTAATAGATAATTTACAGCTCAGTCAGTCAGCTGGTTTTGAAGTTCTGAACTTTGGTAGACCTCACCCTCTGCATACTTTTTCTGTACAAAAAGATTACACAGCTGGAGAATAACTTTTTTTTTTATCATATACAAATAGCCAATGCTATTATATAATATTAAGCAGCATGACAATGTTGCTTCCTTTTATCATTTTGGTTGATGACCCTATAAAAATGCATTAAACCTAATAAAATGCATCTTAAGCACTGCATCCTGAATATCTGAAAGAATATATTTTATTTGTGGCTTCTTCATCTTAAGCTATGATAGGGGAAACTTAACTGGTTATTAACCTTACAGTCTTTTGCTGTTGGTCTTTGTGGAGTTATCTGTATTCAGAAAAGGAATGGTCAAAGGAGAGCAGAATAATTTGCTGGCTTGATAGCTCAGGACATGTGTTTCATATTTAACAGAGATTAAATCTGTAGGCTCTGATACCAGAAGATACCTACTTCTAAACAAAACTAGGCTTAATGAAACAGTGCAGATGATAAACAGGTCATATTCCAAAAATGTTTGGTGTGAGTCATCCTTAGTGAAATATGGGCCACTGTCTTTTACTTCCTTAAAATTCAGTGTTTTAGATACTCAACTGTGTCTTTTAGATGTTTATTAAGAGTGTATGTTCTGTTCAAGCTTTGATTTTCTTGATTCTTCTATATTTATTAGGCTAGTAGGGTTATATGATAATGAACAGCATTAATTAATTATGAACAGCATTATTCTGTGAATTATAGAAAATGATGGTAAGAATAAGTCATAGAAAAAAACATCTTTGAGAGTTTTATTTCTAAACAGGCTTCTAAAATAAACAATTTGGAGGACTTCCCTGGTTGTCCAGTGGTTGAGACTGCACTTCCACTGAAGGGGTCACGGGTCTGAGCCCTAGTCGGGGAACTGAGATGCCACATACTAAGATCCCGTGTGATATGACCAAACAAAAACTAAAACAATATTAGTGACTCAAGGTAAGAGGTGCAGAAGAGATTGTAGGGTGGCTAGAACCTGTTCAGTTCAGTCACTCAGTCGTGTCCAACTCTTTGCGACCCCATGAACTGCAGCACGCCAGGCCTCTCTGTCCATCACCAACTGCCGGAGTCCACCCAAACCCATGTCCATTGAGTCGGTGATGCCATCCAACCATCTCATCCTCTGTTGTCCCCTTCTCCTCCTGCCCTCAATCTTTCCCAGCATCAGGGTGTTTCCAAATGAGTCAGCTCTTCGCATCAGGTGGTCAAAGTATTGGAGTTTCAGCTTCAGCATCAGTCCTTCCAATGAACACCCAGGACTGATCTCCTTTAGGATGGACTGGTTGGATCTCCTTGCAGTCCAAGGGACTCTCAAGAGTCTTCTCCAACACCACAGTTCAAAGGGATCTGGAGGCATGGGCAAACTCTCTGCTTTGACATGTTTTTCTCCTTGTCTCTTCATCCTTCTACCATTTTTACTCTAAATTTGATTTCAAGGAAAACAGAGCCTGTATTTTGTGTTATTCAACAATTATTTTGATTCAAAGAAAATATATCTATCCTAAATAGGAAATGATGCCTTATTTTTGCCATACATTCTTAGTCCATCCTTTCCCACCTTTTTGCCTTACAAAGGAGCCCCAAGATGAAGCCTTTAAATAGTCCAAATAAATAAATAAAAACCCACTCTTCCCACAAGTCTTTGCTTGCTCTCATGGGGGAGTTCTGCTTGCTCCTCCTGACATTTCTGATCTCATGTTTTCATCCCACTGAAGAGACTTGGAAGGTGGGTCTCAGTCTTTTTGCTTTTCTACCCTCAAAGATGCTGGATCATGGGGATGGGGTTTAATTTGAAAAACAAGACTTTTGGAACTGATTAAACATGCATGTAAAAAATCTCTATATTAAGTCATTATATAGTAAAATTTAACAGGACAAGTGAGCAGGTGGTAAATGAACAAAAACTGATGTGAAAAAGTGATGTTTACATAAATAGCAGCCCAACTAATCATTTGAAATACAAAAGACTTCAAGACATCTAAAATTTTGACTATCCCAAGTTCCATGTGTTCTAAGGGCTTCTGGCATCTTTTAAACTTTACCCTTCAGCACTCTTTAAAACAGAGAAGGACAGAATAATTTTCCTTCTCAAGTTGAGACTTTTAAACTACCCTTAGATCTTGCACAGAGTTGGAGTGCATGTTCTCCTTGATCCAGCACAGGAACTATAACTCTCCAAAAATAACAAGTTGTTTTCTTGCAGCTCATAGAACAAAACTCAGTCACACCAGAAAGTTTCTGAAAAGAAAGACTTCAGAGGGCATTTTGGGAAGTGAACAGGAACTTCTTTAATGGTAGAAAAAGGGATGGATCTGGCTCAACTACATAAAACTAAATGTGTGTGTGTGTCCCTGTCATCTCACCTCTGTTTCTAAGCCACATCTTCTTTGAATTTTCAGCACTCTAATCAGATATGTTACATGTTAATTGCAAAAATTCTACTTGTGATGAGAATGAAGTTTTTGTGCTTTGACATACTAAGTGCTGGATAAAGAGGTTTACTTGGAACCTAAAATTATTGAAAAAAAGGTATCAGAATGAGAAGATAGATATCTTTGCACTCTCATTTTTTTTTAAAGAGAAGATATCATTTATAATATTCCTTTCTTGTTATCTTAAGCAGTAGATTTTTACAGTTGATTTTTACGTTTTGCATTTGGTATTCAAGTTCATAATGCAGTATCATAAATACTTGCAAGCTTTTGAATTTAATCAATAAGATAGTTGACATTTGTTTGACTTTTTCTTTGTTTTATTTTTTCCAAACTTTAAACTTTTGTTTTGTATTTGAGTACAGCCGATTAACAATGTTGTGGTAGTTTCAGATGAACAGCAAAGGGACTCAGGCATACATGTACCTGTGTCCATTTTCCCCCCAAACCCCCTCCCATCCAGGCTGGCACGTGACATTGATCAGAGTTCCATATGCTATACAATAGGTCCTTGCTGGTTATCCATTTTAAATATAGCAGTGGGTGCATGACCTTCCCCAAATCCCTAGCTATCCCTTTCCTCCGGCAACCATGAGTTCGTTTTCTAAGTCTGTGAGTCTCTTTCTGGTTTATAAGTAAGTTCATTTGTATCTTTTCTCTTTAAAGTCCACATATAAGGGATGTAATAGGATATGTCTCCTTCTCTGCCTGACTTACTTCACCAGTATGACACTCTTTACGTCTTTCCATGTTGCTGCAAATGGCCTTATTCCACTCTTTTTTAGTGGCTAATATTCCATTGTATATATGTGGCACATCTTCTTCATCCATTCCTCTGTCAATGGACGTTTAGGTTGCTTCCATGTCTTGGCTATTGTAAGCTGTGCTGCAGTGGACACTGGGGTGCATGTATCCTTTTAGATCATATTTTTCTCCAGATAAATGCCCAGGAGTGGGATTGCAAGGTCATATGGTAGTTCTGATTTTACTTTTTTATAAGTAACCGCCCTGCTCTTCTCCATGGTGGTTATACCAATTTACACTCCCACCAACAGTGTAGGAGGGTTCCCTTCTCTCCAGATCCTCTCCAGCATTTGTTTGTGGATTTTTTGATGATAGTCATTCTGACTGGTGTGAGGTGGCATCTCATTGTAGTTTTGATTTGCTTTTCTCTAATAACTATCATTTTGAACATCTCATCATGTGCCTGTCGGCCATCTGTATGTCCTCTTGGGAGAAATGTCTCTTTGGGTCTTCTGCCCATTTTGGGGACCTCTCTGGTAGCTCAGACAGTAAGGAATCCGCCTGCAATGCGGGAGACCTGGGTTTGATCCCTGGATTGGGAAGATCCATGTAGAAGAGAATGGCAACCCACTCCAGTATTCTTGCCTGGAGAATCCCCATGGACCGAGGAGCATGGTGGCTACAGTCCAAGGGGTCACAAAGAGTTGGACATGAATGAACAGCTAAGCACACAATATAGCCCATTTTTTGAGTGGGTTGTTTATTTTGATGCAACATAAGCTGTTTGTCTCTTTTTGATTCATCTCCCAAAATAATGGATACAAAAGCAAAAATAAACCAATGGGACCTACTTAAACTCAAAAGCTTTCGCACAGCAAAAGAACAATAAACAAAATGAAAAGACAACCCACCGACTGGGGGAAAACATTTGCAAATGATGTGACCAATAGGGGATTAGTCTCCAAAATTTACAAACAGCTTGTGACATGTAACAGCACCAAGACATCTGTTTGTCTTGTGGCAGGATTAGAAGATACATTTCAAAAATAGTTTCAACTATTTTTTTTTTTTTTTTTTTTTTGCGATGGGCAGGCAGGGGGAGAAGTGGGATTTGTGGTAAAGAAAGGTAAATATTTGCCCTCTGTCAAGTTCAGATTGATGCTAGGTCCTGAGGAGTCAAGCAGAGAGTAGACTAGTTCTTCATCAACCATTTTCCTTTTCTTCTTGGCTCATAGACTACATTTCCCAAATAGATATCCCCGCAGTTAGTGACAAACATGTGACTGGTTCTGGCCGATGGGATGGGGGTGGAATCATGTAGGCCACCTCCAGGCCTGGCCTATATATTCCCTCAAGATCTCATGTATGTGCTTTCTTTCCCCATCTGCTAGCAGAATACAAAAAATCCAGTGGAAAACTCTGGACCTTAAGGAATAGCAGAGCCCCTAGACCAAAAGTATCTGTTTCTAGATCACAGGGTACAACACAGCCCCTGCTGACTTAGAAGGTCTCTGATGTGAGAAAGGAGTAAACCTGTATCATGCCAAGCTAAGATTCTGAAGTTTATTTGTTACAGCAATGAATCTTCCTGACCAATGCAGGGGAAGAGTCCAGACATATGTGGAGTGGGCATATCAGAGGATATGGTAGGCAGGATTCCAGGATGAGCTTCATGACCTCTGCCATCTGGTGTTACTCCCGTGACTATTCTATGTTCCTTGAAAAGGGAATTTTCCAGATGTAAAGTGACCTATGCGATGGTAGAGAGGTTTATTATTTGCCTAAGGCAACCCACTTCAGTATTCTTGCACTGGGATAATCCCATGGACAAAGAAGGCTGGCGAACTACAGTCCTCGGGGTTGCACAGAGTTAGACATGACTTAGCGACTAAACAACAGCAACAAACCTAACCAAGAGAACCCTTTAAAAGCAGAGAATTTTCTCTAGCTGGTAGTGGAAAAGGAAGTGAGAGAGGTTTGAAGTATGGAAGGGATTTGACACTGAAGTGGGAGAGGGTCATGTGGAAAATACCTGAGAGGGTCTTGTAGGAGGTGAGAGTGGTACCCGGCCAACTGTTGGCAAGATAATGGAACCTGTCTTAGAGCCACAAGGAGATCAATTCTGCCAACAACTGGAGGGAGCTTGGAAGTAGGGCTTCCCCTAATTGGGCCTCTAAGTGAGGAAACATAATAGATAGAGATGTGGACATATAATAAATACTATGTGTATCAATTCCCTGGTCTGTTCATGTAGTCTCGCTCATTTTCTGTTGCTTTTAGTTACCTTCCTTACAAATACATACTAAATACCTATGTGTGCCAGGCCTTCTGCTTGGCACAGTCACCTAGTCACCTGAGAAGTAAGGCAGCACTCGCCTGGGAAGTCCAAGTCTCTCTCTCCTAACTCACTTGATGAGCCCTGTGAGCTTAAGCCTGTATACACATAAAATTTTCTCCTCCTCCATCATGAGAGACCCTAAATGTACCTGCTCAGTTGCCTTTGGGATTGTTATTATAATTCAGATTTAATTGTAGTTGCAGCTGCAGCTGCTACAATGAGTTAAGCTCCTGCACAACTTTCTGGAAGGCAGACTTGCTAAATCACCCCTGGGTAAGTGTGATCATGAGCTTTGTGGAGCAGAGGGGCCAAGCTCCACTCTGCAGACGCATCCTCACGTGGTGTCTTCGCCTCCCAGCGCACTGTCATGCTCTTCCTGTGTCACTTTCGGGTGCTAGCTTACAAAAGGGAAAAGGAAGGGGAGAAACCCCCCTGCTGGCTTAGCTGCCATTGGAACATGGGGTGACAATTCCCCTTGTCCTGACTCCCAGCCTGGAAAGAAATGGGGGTCTTCTCATTGTTTTCTTCAGTCTCACGGGACAGTAGGGTTCTCTCTTATTGCTCCAAGTGATAAAATGGATAGAATTCTTTACTACCTGGGATGAGTAGCAGTAAAATTAAGTAAACCTAAAAGGAAAATATGTCAAAATGAAAGGCATCTTCAAATATTACTTCCGTTTTGAGAGGTCAAAGACCTAGGAGAGGAAACTCTTTTCAGCTTGCATGTGTCTAGGTGCCCATCAACTTGAAATTCTTACCTCAGTCCTTGTTTCTGAACTCATCTACTTCCCCCTGGTTACCGTGTTCTAGTTATGTATTGCCACATAAGAAATCACCTCAAAACTTAGTGCCCTAGCACAGTGATTTGATATTATCTCTTATGGTTCTGATCTGACTAGTTCTTGCTTAGAGATCTCTCCTGTGCTTGCATTCAGCTGTCAGCTAAACTGGAAGCCATCTGAAGGCTTGACCAGTTCATGTCTGGGACCTGAACTAGGATAACTGCTGGATAGTTGGGTTAGCTGGAGCTGTCGCCCTGGGTGCCTACATGTATTGTCCTCTGCATGGTGGTCTCGGGGGCTCAGACTTCTCAGATGGCAACTCAGGACTCCAGACAGAAGCTCAAAGTTTCTTTTGACAAAACTTCAGAGGCCAGTGCAGCATAACCTCCTCCACATTCTGTTAAGCAAGTCCCAGGCCAGCCTACCCTGAATTGCAGAGGAGGGGAGAACACAAAGGTATGGATGTGGGTGATGTGGTTCATTGTTGTATTTTGTAGACAGGAGTAGTTGAGGGATTGTAAAAATCCCCCAGTCTTATTGTCAGTGAGCTGATTATGAAGGTCATTTAGAATGAAGGGCCCAGGCTTAATGGAACTGACTAAACTTTATCTGTCAGAGTCATGAACTTCAGTGTCTCTGATTGAGCCTCTACTTTCTGGCAAGCAGATGGTTTACACTGAATTGGAAAATTTTATCTACCCTTTTCTGGGCAGATTTCTCATCAATAGCAAAATCCACACTTGATCATTTTTTTGTTTAAAATACAGATGCAGTGAGAGAATTTGAATTTCTCATGGCTGTATAACTTAATACAGATTTTGCTTTGTTATTTTGTCAATCAAAACAAACACATGAAAAGATGCTCAACATCACTCATTATCAGAGAAATGCAAATCAAAACCTCAATGAGGTACCATTTCATGCCAGTCAGAATGGCTGCTATCCAAAAGTCTACAAGCAATAAATGCTGGAGAGGGTGTGGAGAAAAGGGAACCCTCTTACACTCTTGGTGGGAATGCAAACTAGTACAGCCACTATGGAGAACAGTGTGGAGATTCCATTAAAAACCTGGAAATAGAACTGCCATATGACCCAGCAATCCCACTTCTGGGCATACACACCAAGGAAACCAAAATTGAAAGAGACACGTGTACCCCACTATTCATCGCAGCACTGTTTATAATAGCCAGGACATGGAAGCAACCTAGATGCCCATCAGCAGATGAATGGATAAGGAAGCTGTGGTACATATACACCATGGAATATTACTCAGCCATTAAAAAGAATTCATTTGAATAGTTCTAATGAGATGGATGAAACTGGAGCCTATTATACAGAATGAAGTAAGTCAGAAAGAAAGACACCAATACAGTATACTAATGCATATATATGGAATTTAGAAAGATGGTAACGATAACCCTGTATGGGAGACAGCAAAAGAGACACAGATGTATTGAACAGTCTTTTGGACTCCGTGGGAGAGGGCGAGGGTAAGATGATTTGGGAGAATGACACTGAAACATGTAAATAGATAACACTATTCGTTTCACATATGAAACGAATCACCAGTCCAGGTTCGATGCATGAGACAGGATGCTCGGGGCTGGTGCACTGGGATGACCCAGAGGGATGGAATGGGGAGGGAGGTGGGAGGGGGTTTCAGGGTGGGGAACATATGTACACCAGTGGCGGATTCATGTCAATGTATGGCAAAACCAATACAATATTGTAAAGTAATTAGCCTCCAATTAAAATAAATAAATTTATTTTAAAAAAATTCTAGGGAATCTGAATGAACCTGTTTGCAGGGCAGAAATAGAGACACAGACATAGAGAATGGACATGTGAATATAGGAGGAGATGGCCAGGGAGGACAGATTGACAGTTTAGGATTGGCATACAGACACTACCATGTGTATAACAGATAGCCAGTGGGAACCTGATGTACAGCACAGAGAACTCTGTGATGACCTATATGGTGGGATGGGGGAGGGTGGGAGTGAAGTGAAGTGGCAGGGAATGTATGTGTGTGTGTGTATATATATATATATACATAGAGCTGATATATATATATACACACATAGAGCTGATTCACTTTGCTGTGAAGCAGAAGCTAACATAACATTGTAAGGCAATTATACTCCAATAAAAAAATACTAGGGAAGGCATCATGTGGGGTAAGTAGTCCCTTGGTGAGGTGCTTGGGAGGAACAGAGAATACTTAAGCAGCGGTTTCTGTTGCTTAAGGAACAGGTCAGTTCTGAAACCAAAACTTACAAGTAAAATTTGTACCTTAGAAGAAAGGCTTCAGTTTAAAATTTAGTTGAGAAATTAAGACATTGCATCTAGAGAAAGAATAAAAGAGCATGAGAATTTGCTTAACAGTACATTATAGCTTCTGTGGATTTTATGGCTTTCTAATCATTCTTCATCCTCTGAACCACAGAACTTTAGGCTTTAGATTGGAGATAAGCTTATTGATATTTTCTTTCCAGTAGTTGCTATTTCTGGCAACTATGTTCAGTAGTTGCTGTTTCAGAATAAACTTAGGATACAACATTTATCCTCTACATCTACATTTATAATTCAGTTGAGTTTTGGTATACAGCCAGTCAATACTTAAAAATTGATACCTGGAAGGAAAAATAATTTAATAATGTAATTCGATGTCACAATGATTTATTCCAGGTTAATGGTTATTGATAGAATGCAAGACATTCTCTGCCCAGGATGGTTAATCAATAATCGGACCAGGAGAGAATCAAGCTCCTCCAGTGAGGAGTACCATAGCAGTCTCACGGATCACAAAAGTAAGAAAGAATTAGTTTTTGCCCTCGAGGGAGTCCCAGTTTACTGGAGAAAGCATCATGTAATAGATAACACTACTCTTGCATAGCACCCAAAGTGGGGGAGGAAAGATACTGTGACAAGCAGGAGGGTCACTGATGACCTGAGGGTGCCAGGGTTTGTGCAGGCTCTTCATGGCTCAGTGAAGGCAGTTTACTCTAGGCCAAGAAGACCTTGTTTGGATGCAGGGAATGATAAAAGGACCCAAGATACGCAGAGACTAGTTAGACTCCTGGTGGAGGGGGGTGATAGTGCAGTGTGTTTGTGGGATGGGGTAGGTTTGGGGTGCAGGTGAGAACATCAGCAGTAAAGGCAACTGCAGCATAGCCAGGGTTCAGATGGTACATCTGATGTGTCTGTCTGAGTCAGAAGTAGGGTTGGGATGGGTTGGCTAGAACACAGATAAAGAGAGAAAAAGTTTGACAAAATGCAGCTGCCAAACAATATGATCAGGCCAGCATTTGGTAACTGACCTCAGCTTGTTTCACATCTGGAAGATCAGTCTAGGAGGACAAAGGACAAGCAGCATGCAAACACCATCAGTCAAAGGTTGGAAATGAGCCCTAGGTCAGGGTAAACGCAGAGGCTTGAGCAGTAGGTGCAGGATCCTGTCAGCTGCCTTTAGTCATGTGAGACTGGCCCTCAGGAGGAGGACGGCCAGTCCTTGAAAGAGGATGAGGCTTTTAGGCACCTGACCATCTGAGGACAGTCCGAAGTCTATGTACTAGGCATTCGAGATCCAGTCAAGGTGATCCAATCAAGTGGTCATCCAGTGAATTGCTGGCTTAAAGCATATTTATAAGTTTGCTGCATTGAGACACTGTTCTTGGGATATGTTTAAAAGCTAAACCTAAGGAAATGGTTAAGAATCTCAGTGGTTAGAAGTGTCAAAACCCTAGCAAAGCCCAGTTTTTCATAGACAGGTATATTAGTCAGGGTGCTCCAGAAACAGAACTGATTGTGTGTGCATGCTCACGTGTGTGTGTATATAGAATTATTCTAAGGAATTAACTGATGGTGGCTGGAAAGTCCAAAATCTTTATGGTGGGCCAGAAGACAGACCCAGGGAAGAACCAATGTGCAAGTCAATCTGTTGGCAGAATTGCTTGTGGCTCATTTGTGCTCTCCTCAGCTTCCTCCTGGATTTTTTTTATTGCTATTTAAAAAATCCTTTCATTATTGTTCACCTTATGTAAACAACATATTCACTTCTGCCCCACACCCTAGTCTTTATCCTCTAGTTTTTCAGCCCCTCTTCCTCACTTCCCACTCTTTTCATATCTTTCCCTTATTATCTCTGTTGTTTCCATGACACTCAGCTCAAAATCCCATTTTTATTCATCCTTTGATGCATAGATGATGACTCTTCCCACAGGGTTTAGGCCTTTGAAGAAAAGGACTAGGTCAAACTTTTCTGCACATTTGTTTATACTGTAGTATCACCTGTGAAAGAGCAGACCATTGCTCCTCCACTTTCAAAGAAATCATTTTATAAGGAGATCATGAAAGGAATGTAATTGTGTTAGTGGAAATATCTTGCATGGCATAAACATTATCTAACTCATTGGCAATAGCCAATTAAGAAACTCTTCATATTAAGATAAGAAATGCTCTGTGTTTTAGGTTTTAGTTCAGTTCTTCATTTTATTCTGTTGAAAGGAAAAGTGAAATTGCAAAACAAATGCGATTTAAAGAATACAGTAAAATATAGAAGTGTTCCCTAAAAGCCGACTTTACTTTTATTCTTTGGATGTATTGAATTTTCTTTTTCCTTCTTGTCTTGTGCCTCTGACTACTCTGGCTGTCAATGATGACAAAACGCTTACTTCCTATGATGATTAAATTGCCACACATTTTTATAATAGATCAAAGCCTAACGTTTTCAAGATCTGATTTGGTGATAGTTTCCTGGGGGAAAGGGTCTCTGTTTAAACAGAATTATTAAAAGGGCTCCTTGGATCAGTTATGAGCCCAAGACTTTCTTTAATTCAAGTTTCAAAACCAGATTATATGATGCATTTTAATTTCAGAAACCAAGCCCTCTAAAAATGTGAATGCCACTGTAATTATAAGATACTAGGAGATCACAAAGTAAATAGTAAGCATACGTTTTTTGTCTTTTTTTTTTTTTTACTGTACCAATAGATTTAAGAAATACATGCAGAATCACTTCAAAGAATATAATATCCTAATATTAATTTATAGAAAACACCATGTCACAACCAGAAATACTGGTGTATTACACATTTTTAGAGATGACGCTGCAATCAGTTCAGTTCAGTCGCTCAGTAGTGTCTGACTCCTTGCGACCCCATGAAGTGCAGCACGCCAGGCCAGGCCTCCCTGCCCATCACCAACTTCCGGAGTCCACCCAAACCCATGTCCATTGAGTCGGTGATGCCATCCAACCATCTTATCCTCTGTCGTCCCCTTCTCCTACCTTCAATCTTTTCCAGCATCAGGGTCCTTTCCAATGAGTCAGCTCTTCGCATCAGGACCCTGCAGTAACCTTGCCTTAAAAAAGGTGTTCTTGCCTTAAGAGAAGGGCTGCAGGTAGAATCTTGTCTTGATGACAGTTCCAGCTTCCTATCTCCTATCTCTGGGCCCCAATTCTCTTGCCCCTTCCTTTCACACTTTCACTGTAAATGTAAATCACTATCAGTCTGAAAGAAGGGATGAAAGTTTGATCACACCCCTCCCATAGGATATTGTCCCACTTTAGCAGAATTTCTGGTAACCAGACCCTTTCAAGTCTACCTTGAGAGCCCTGCAGGTTTCTCTCTCACCATTTCCTCCTTATGATTTATAATTCAACCTCAAAATGAGGAATATGTTGCCATTTTATGAACATATGATGAACTCTTGTCTCCAGGCCTTGGCAAAGCCCATTCCCAAACTCTAATTCTCCTCTCATCCAATCTTAATCTATGTCAGTAGTTCTTATTCCTGTCTTTACCACCCAGGATGCTCAAGAAACAGCAAGAAATACATCAAGCAAACCAATATCTGGGCTCCACCCACACCAGTTACATCTGATGTTCTAGGCTCAAAATTTATTGGAATCTTTTCATGTCAGGTAATGTGTATTGATGGTTAAGAATTCCTGAAACTAAGTTTTTCTTTTCTTGAGGAATTCTACTTGCCATCTCTCTCTTCCACCAGGAAGTCTTTATTAGATTTCCCAAAACTAGGTAAGAGCTATTCATTTATGTGTTATTATGGTATTTTCTTTCTTATGATGCTATTAATTTATTATTTAAAATGTATTTACTGGTGACAGCCATGTGCAGGCACAGTGCTACGTGCTTGGGTAAGTGAGGAAGGGAGGAGGGGGCAGGGGAGGGCAAAGATGACAGCTATTTGTAGAGCATGCGTTGTCTTCATATTTCTCATCCCTTCCTAAGGTTCCTATGCTCCTCCAGGAAGCACCATGCCATTTCTACATGACTGAAATGATTGCATAGTGTCTTCTATATTTGCTTATTTGTCTTAACTCAAGTGTTTCTTTTATTCTGTAGCTTTCAGCAGAGTAAAATATTCAGAGTAATTGTTTATAAATTGTGTTACTAGAAAATTTGAATAATTTTATGATGGCACATGACCCATCCTTTATATTGCTGGCTCAGATGGTAAAGAATCTACCTGCAATGCAGGAGACACAGGAGATGCAGTTTCGATCCCTGGGTCGGGAAAAGCCCCTGGAGAAGGGAATGGCAACCCACTCCAGTATTCTTGCCTGGAGAATCCCATGGACGGAGGAGGCTGGCCTGCTACAGTCTATGGGGTCGCAAAGAGTCAGTCATAACTGAGCAATTAACACTTCCACCTAGATTCCTTTAGAGAATTAAATGTGGGAAAATAAACCCATGTTGGGGGTTTATTTCATATATTTTATCTCTCATTAGAAAAATTCACAAGCAAATCACCATAGATTAAATCTGCCTGCTTTTTTTGATAAACAGTACTTGAAAGAAGTCTCTCTAAGTCTTAAGTTAAAGAAAGCTGAGAGAATACAATTACTTTGCTCCTAACTGAATACAGAACTGAGTAGAGATTTTTGACAACTGGATTACAAGCTGAAAGTCTGAATGTGCTGGATGTTTTAAATCTGCCTCTCTTGACTCATTCTCTACCCTTTTCTATCTTGCTCTGTCCTCAGGAGAGGTTGAAATCTAAGGACAGGCATTCTTGCCCTTCTAGCTTTCTTTGGGGATTGGCCTGGGAGAGAAGGAAGCAGGACATTGGAGGGTGAGAAGAGAGATAAATTGTGGTTTCTGCCTCAGCGCCCTCCCTGCCAGACCCATGGCTGGTGGGGCCTTTGTTCCTCCACTAAGTACCAGAGCCCCTCTAGAGGCTATGGTACAATCTCACCAGATTCTAGTAACCACGATAGAGGTAGGAATGTCTCCTCAGCCCTTCGCTGTTGGTAACTCTGAGTTGCTGCCCCATCTTGTCTGTGCGGGTGGTGTGGTGTGCCAATCAGCACCATGTCAGCACTGAGATACTCATTCTACCAGTTACTAAGGAAGTTGCCCTTAGTCAAGAGAACCATCTGGACCAAGTTTTCCCAGTGGGCAGCCAGCAACCAATGCTGGGTCTACTTGGAGAGTGTAAGGACCTGGCCTTCTTGCCTAAGAAGGCATAATTTTGAAGGGCTGTACAAGGTCCAGAGCTTGTGTGAGACAGACCAGAATCTTTGCAGTGACTGCATCAGGGTTTGGCTCCTGCTTCTACCCAAACTTGCTTCCTTCACCCTCAAAGGTGTTGATCCCAAGGGCACTCCCCTAGTAAATTTCCTGCAAGATAATCTTCCTCTCAGACTCCACTTCCCTCAAGACACCACCCACACCTTTTGTAAGAGTCTTTTCACTAAATCCTCTTTAATCATCCACTCTGAGTGTGCTATTTATTTCCTGCCCAGATGCTGACAGATATACTCATTGTTTTCAAATCAGAGCATCTGATAAAATCCTAATTTGCTCTACTACAAATTGCTTTCAGCAAAATTTGTGGATACAATGTGAGGAAATTGTTCTTGGTTAATCTCTATAATATTAACCAGATCAAGGAAGAACTTGTTAATAAACAAGAGGCAGAAACCTGGCATAAATGTCCTAGTCATTTTAAAGCTTATATCAATATACCAATATTGAAATTTTTACCAAAACTTATTTTGAATTTAACTTTTGGAAATAATTTTTAAAGGTGAGCATTGTTTTATAACCATAGTCCCCAGAGTGGAGTGATTTTTAGGAGAACTGTCAGGCTAGTGAAAGCAAAATTCTGTTAATATAATTTCTGGTAATATAATTATAAACCATCTTGATGGGGAAGAGAGGAGAAATTTATCTTAATAAATGTTTAGCACATAATTGGTACTCAGTAAATATTGAAAGAATATATGAATAAAATCCATGTCATTCTATAGTGGCTCTCTGATAATCTCAAATAAAGAAAGAAATATAATCAAACAATAGAAGAAATACACCCAACAAAAAGTAATATGAAAGCTTGGAAAGGATCTATGAAATAAGGATTTAAGATTTATGGCTTAGAACAGATGGTAAATGACAGAGGGAGAAAATGGCAGAATTACACAAGTCTTCTTTTGTTTTTACTTTTTCTTTTTAACAAACAAAATAATCTGTAGAAAGAGTAGCATATATGTGTTTTATTTGTGAAGTAAAGCGTCTAATATGGTCAGATAAATTAAGAGCACAACTTACATGCTTTCAAAAAATACAAATTTTAAACTAAGACAGTTTGCATCTAAGACTGACGTTTCAGTCTCATGGGAAAACTGTGGAGTCACCTTCACAGGGATATTTGAAGGGAATCCTTCATTGGGCAATAAGTTGGATAAACAATTCATGATGTGTCTCCTAATGTGTGAGTTCTATTATTTGAAATTTTTTCCCACACTTGGGTGGGAGACATTGTTCAATTATAAAGCATTCCTTTCCTCTTAAGATGTACCTGAGGAGGTTGCACTATTTGAATGAGGGAAAGCTTAGGTAAGATATCTTAAGAAAAGGATCAAAGACTACTACAAAACTAGCCAGACCAAGTAGCTACATATTGTTCTGTTGCTGTTATTGTGATCAAAGATTTAGTTTTAAAAAGTTAAATCATTTTATTACTATGATAATTAGGAAAACTTAAACTGATTTAGAATTAGCAACAGGAATATCTTACACTGTGTTGTCATGATTCAGATATTTGGTCTATGGAATAATAACAATAACAATAAGTTCTACATGTTTACATAAAGCTAAGAAAAATTTATGTTTTGAATTAATTGTCTGGACTGAGTCAACATTCAGTATAGTATAGTCACAGTCTTAAACAAGAAAATCAGGGAAAATTTTTTTTGTCAAATAATTGTGGGAGATTACTGACTTGATAAAATAATTGATTATTTTTTTTTCACACTTGAACTAGTTGTGACACCATTTCAGAAATGATTTTCGTTCTGTGTAATGACCAGCTATTTTCCATGATTTCCTGGGAGCACAAGGAAAATGGGCTTCAGTTGCACAAGGCAACTTTCTAGTCAGCAAAGTTCTGAGATCTAGATTACAGTAATAAGAGTGTTTGCAAATTGTTTCCCCTGGATGCCTTAGAAAACAGACAAGTGCCTGTCTGTCTTGGATGGCGTAATTGCAGCCCTGGGCTGCCCTGTACGGGGTCTGAGCTTGGTGACCTCATAGACGTCCAGAGCTACAGCGTGGTAGCTTTACTATTAGAGGGATAGAGAATCAACAGTAAAAATCAGTTTCTGTGTCTTAAGAAGAAAGAGTAACCCAGTTAGGAACCAAGTGGCTTGCTAAGATATTAGTGTGGGAATAAATTCCTGCTTTCCTCATGGTGGGATAGAAGGGATATTATGCTTCCTATTTTACAAATCTAATAATCAGCATTTGAGTTTGGTATCCTCACTCCACGTCTGTATCAGTTTTAGACTGTTCATCTCTTGAGGTAAAAGAAGCTTTTTGGTTTCTTTTTTTCCTTGTTTAATTTTGGTAAGGAATCAGAATGACCTTTAACCCTGGACACACACTCCCAAGGTATTTTTAAGAGGCAGCCAGGGATAGAGAGTGTAACTTTTGACAGTCTGCTGACCTCTGCATGACCCGCAATAGAACCCCCTGAAAACGTGGAGGCTGTATTGCTGTGCCCAGAGATCAGCTGGTGACTCAGCAGGGATCAGGCAAACATGACTAATTGCAAGTCGCAAATAAAAGTGAATCTCTCTTCTCTTTGGCCTTCTTCAAGTCTTTATGGAAGCAGAATGGCACCCATTCTCTGGCCATATTTTTCCTTTACATGAATCTCAACAAATGGTGTGTCACATTGAAGATAATGTGGTTAATCTACATTCCTACCCTGAAAAATAGCATAGAACTAAATGGGAAGGAAAATGTTTACACACACATACATACATACACAGAAAACACATCACATTCTGTATTCTGATGGCATATAATGACTTGTCCATCTTGCCCTTGAATCTAATAAATTGGTCTTTGTAACCAGAGAAATAATATTCTTTCTCTGTCTAAAGAGACACTGGGAAAATATCTCAGCTAAAAAAAAGTCACAGCAACATAGGGGCTTCTGGGAACAGTGTTACAAAGACAGGCCCACTCAAGGGCATCGCTTCCTCAAGTGCAGCCAGCAGGGCCGTGCCCCATGCCCTCCTTGGCAGAAATTGTAGGAGGAATTTGAATCTGCATGCTCAGTTGCTCAGTTGTGTCCAACTCTTTGTGACCCCATGGACTGTAGCCCTCCAGGCTCCTCTGTCCACGGGATTTTCCAGTCAAGAATACTGGAGTGGGTTGCCCTTTTGTCCTCCAGGGAATTTTCCCAACCCAGAGTTTGAACTTGAGTCTTTTGCATTTCCTACATTGGCAGGAGGATTCTTTACCACTAGAACCACCTGCGAAGCCCTAATTTGAATCTAAGTTTTAGTTGCTCAGTAGTGTCTGACTCTGCGAGCCCATGGACTGTAGCCCGCCAGGCTCCTCAGTCCATGGGTTTCTCCAGGCAAGAATACTGGAGTGAGTAGCCATTCCCTTCTCCAGGGGGTCTTCCTGACACAGGGGTCAAACCCCGGTCTCCTGTGTCTCAGGAGGACTCCTTACCATCTGAGCCACCAGGGAAGCCCTCTCTAACTGAGCAGTGGAGCAGGGGTCTGCTCTCTGGAGTGGCAGCCTTCCAGCATTTCTCATGCCAGGAAAGTGCCCCCAAACAAACCCAGACTGTCAGAGCCCCTGGGCCTGTCTGTCTCCTCTTCATCAGCTCTTAGTGGGTGCAAATCCAGGAGTGATGGGTGAGAAGTGGGTGGTGGGTGGCTGTGCTTCCAGAGTGAGAAGGTGGAGGAAGGGAGCCTCCCTGATGGGGCCTTTCTCGGTCGACACATACTCCTATGTAATAAGTGCACTTTCAGGTAAAAGTAATAGTATCCTACTCAGGTGACAGTGAAGACTTTTTACCTTCGCTTTTGACAGAGAAGCCATGTATTCTGCACAACAGAGATTAGGTTGCATACAAAACCTAGAACTAGAAACCCCTGTAGCTGCATCATGAACCATAAATTCCCCACAGGAATGCAGATGCAGGGCTCTGATTCATTCCTCTTGTAAGACTTCAGGCCCACAAAGACCGTCAGAGGTCCTTGGGGACTAGGCGAAGGGGAAGTTTATGAGCCTTCATTGCTCTGCCTCTCCCTTCCCTATCCTTCTAAGGCTCTGTGTGGAAATAGAGGCCAGGCATCTGACAGGTAGGATCTGGACTCCTAGCCAGATAGCCCTCCCAGCGCTTGTCCCTGGCACTTCTGCTGAACGCATGCCTTAAAGAGCGGAACTTTTCTCTGGGTGTGTGTGTGTGTGTGTGTGTTAGTCCCAGTCATTCTCTCTGGGTGTGTGTGTGTGTGTGTGTGTTAGTCCCAGCCATTCTCTCTGGGTGTGTGTGTGTGTGTGTGTGTGTGTGTGTGTGTGTGTGTGTGTGTTTTAGTCCCGGCCATTCTCTCTGGGTGTGTGTGTGTGTGTGTGTGTTAGTCCCGGTCATTCTCTCTGGGGGTGTGCGTGTGTGTGTGTGTGTGTGTGTGTGTGTGTGTTTTAGTCCCGGCCACTCTCTCTGGGTGTGTGTGTGTGTGTGTGTGTGTGTGTGTGTGTGTGTTAGTCCCGGCCATTCTCTCTGGGGGTGTGTGTGTGTGTGTGTTAGTCACTCAGTCATGTCCAACTCTCTGCTATCCCATGGGATGTAAACTGCCAGACTCCTCTGTCCATGGAATTTTCCAGTCAAGGAAGCTGGAGTGGGTTGCCATTCCCTTCTCCAGGGGATCTTCCCTCCCCAGGGATCAAACCTGGGTCTCCTAAATTGCAGGCAGATTCTTTACTGTCTGAGCCACCAGAGAAGTCCTTTGACCAAATAAAATCTAAACCAAGAATTTTACCTTGCAGACCATTTGCTCTCTGCCTTTATGAGATAATAGTACTCACAACCCCTCTGCCTTGGAGTTTCTGGAGAGATAGAAAATGAAAGCACTGATAGTTCTAATACTGTTGGTCTACCAAAAGTAAACCTCACCAGCAATTCCAGAGACTCTAAAACAGAGCAGGGTAATCTACCAAACTCATTTAAAGAAATTCTTCATATTGTCTAGAAAGTTAAATATGTATATTTTCCTCAAGAATTCTTTAAATTTTTTTAATATATTTTGCTTTCTATCTTTAATTGGAAGATAATCGCTTTACAAGGTTGTGTTAATTTCTACTGTACAATGTGAATCAGCTCTAAGTATACATATATCCAGGCTTCCCAGGTGGTGCTAGTGGTAAAGAACCCACCTCCCAATGCAGGATACATAAGAGATGCCAGCTTAATACCTGGGTCAGGTAGATCTCCTGGAAGAAGGCATGACAACCCTCTCCAATATTTTTGCCTGGAGAATCCCATGGACAGAGGAGCCAGGTGGGCTGCAGTCCATAGCGTCGCAAAGAGTTGGACATGACTGAAATGACTTAGCATGCATGCACACGTACATATATCCCCTCCTTCTTGAGCCCCCCATCCCACACTTCTGGGTCATCACAGAGAGGGTGTTTTTTCTCCAGTTGCCAGTCAAGATGCACATTCACTCTGCTTCCTGGTGCACTTGTGAACAGCAAGTCCGGCTAAGGAACACAGCCGTGACATGTGCGGGTTGTGGCACAGCCAGGGTTACATGCCTGGGCTCCCTAGCTTCCTGGGCTTGGGAGCTTCACCTTCTGGGTTGAGACTGGCTGCTTTTCTTGTTTATCTTGTTTCTTGACATCCTCCTGTCACATCAAAATTGTTTTGTTTTCCTTCCGACTTAAAAAATTATTAATAAACTTGGCTTGCATTCAAGGAAGATAAGCAAGCCAGGATGAGTGTCTATTCAAGTCTGGGGCCTATAATTTTGTCTGATGCACCCACTGGGCTGCAGTCTCACAGGAAGGATGAGTCTTCCATGTGCAGGGGTATATAAATAGCAAGGCTTTGTGATATGGGAGCAGCAGCCTTAAAATAGCTGAACTGGAAGATGTTATGATAATGCTATTTTTTAGGTTTATACATCTGTGCAGAGTGCAGCATCTTAGTATGTGTGCCTAATGTGTTAACCAAATGCCTTGCAGGCAGGGGTTGGTATTGTTTGGAAGGGAGCAAGAGTGGTGACAAAGTCTCAGTGTGTTGGTATGCAGAGGAGCAGAAGTTAGGCAAGGAGTCACAATGCTGGGGAAGCCGGATAACATCCTTCAAACCATTCAATCTGATTGCTAGCTAGACATGCCATGAAAAAAGGGGAGAAAAGGAATCTTAAATGCTTACGTGCCAGATGGCTAAAATCTAAGTAACAGTTTTCTATTGTGCAGGGCTGTTCATTTGTCAACCCTAGGAATTTATAATTCTCTTAAGAACTTCCTCTCCAGTTAAGTTTTACTCCAGTTGATTTTGGAGCAGGGAGGATGGAGTCTAGTCACTGGCCAGCCATGAGATAGACATAGTGTTTTTGGATGGAATATAGAGGCCAAAGTCACTTTTTTTTTTTTTTTTTTAGTATAATAGATTACTGTTAGGAGTGTAAGAGGGGATCTTTATGTTAATATCATTTTTCCTCCTTAATTCTTTTTTATGGCCTGTATTTATTGTTTGTGTTCTGTTTAGTAGACTACCGCACTGAACTCTGTAGAGTGAGGTATTCATTTTTCACTACAGTATTTTTATAAGAAGCTCATCCAGTTTTATTGGTGAGAGAGTCCCACACAATGATTTTGACTATAAAGGTGAAGCTTTTTGTCTTTTTTCTGTAGATTTTGTGTGTATACACACACACACACACACACACAGACACTCTACTCACCACATCTTTTCCAAGATCCAGGGGCAACATCTCCAGTAATGATTTGAGTTTATAACTTAATCTAAACACAGAAAAGAAACTGAGAATAAAAAGGTTAGATATCCCTCAGTGTGGCAAATAAGTCTTCACTTAGGTAAGTCACAAAGTCACAGGAAAGTGATTTTGGTCTCTGATGACTCATGAACCTCAAACTGAAAGGTACACATTCTCTGCTATGCTGGGGCTTCCTTGCATTGTTTTGGGACATCTCTATGGGAACTAGTGCTCAGACCTTAGTAAAATTCACAGACCTCCCGGTGGCCCAAAGAACTCCTTAGTCCAGTAGATGGAAAGCTAAGTTTAGATGAATAGCTTGGGAGCCTTATTGTAGCTCAGAGATGTGATAAGAACAGGGGAAGGAGTGATTAAGAGAGCTGTGAATAATGCCTGCATTTTAATAGGAAGTCCAATTAGATCCTGATTATTTTAATGTGGAGGTGTTTTTAAAGATCAAACTATAAATAGGAAACACATCATTTTGAAAGAGAAGCCCTGATCTTTGTTAAGAAAATGAACTCAGTCCTAGAAACTGTGACTTTATATTTTGGCAGAATGACTTATTTTTTCATAGTTTTTATTAGGGAAAATTCCTCTGGAATTTCACAAGTATACCTTTTGGGAAAAAATATTTATTCTACCTATTAGCCACAATCAGAGGTTCGGTGCCAAGGCAGATTTCATTGTATACTAAATTAAGAAAAAAACATAAGAATTGTTTCCTTGTGTACTAAATTAAGAAACATAATGTTTCTTAATTAATTAAGAAACATTAAACAAATTATTCTATTAAGTTTAAAACATCGTGGAATTTATTCAAGATTTTATTTATGTTCAAGCATTTTTAATATGGGTTGCTAATTACATGTATTCATTTTTTAAAATTGAAACATTTGGCTAATATTGAGCCCTATCCCATATAATAGATAAAGTAAGCTAAAATTAAGGCTTTGGAATTCATACTTCCTATAACTTCAAATCATTGTTTTAAACTGTTTATATTGCAGCGCCTGAATATTTAACACATTCTTAGTGCATTTCTTTCTCAACTTCCTGAGTAAAAGGTATTGAGTAAACTAATGGGGGATTTAAAACAAAGGAAATATATTTTCCATTTACCCTCAAAATCACAATAATCCAGAGTTAAAAGTCAGCTGGATCATGTTTCGGGCATGTATCCCTCCCCTCACATTTTTCTTTTTATTTTATATGAAAATTGACATACAGATAGAGCAGTAATCACAGTGTAAGTGTAAATAACTTCTGTGTAAGTGACATCTTATACAGAAGTGGTTTCATAAATTATAAATGCAGTTATTTTATGAATTTGGAAGTGACCAGTTTTACACATATATAATTGATGGCTGCCTATATGATTTAAGACAATAAGAGCTTCCTCCTCTTTCAACAATGCTGCTGTCTAGAATACTTGCTGTATGGGCACTTAATCCATGCTGCACAATGCCAGAACTCAGCACATTAGCCTAGTGATTGGTCCAGGAGTATGGCAACCCACTCCAGTATTCTTGCCTGGAGAATTCCATGGACAGACCATGGGGTCTCGAAGAGATGGACATGACTGAGCGGCCAACACTCAACTCAGACTTTTGACCAAGCACAGCCAATAAAATTCTTCCCTAATGTGGGCACTAGAAGAGAAGACATTTCTTCTATTGGATGACAAGTCCTAAGACAGACTTGTACTGGCAGTGGTTATCTTTCTGGGTATATGGGGAAACTTGTCTGAAAATGAACCCAAGACACAGAGATAAATGGAACCACAAGATTGAAAGGACGTCTCCATGATGTTCTTAGAGTCCCTTCATCCAGATATAGTCCTTGGATTTCTCAGTGATGTAAATTAATATTTTTCCAAAAAACAGTTTGAGTTAAATTTCTTTTGCATGCAATTGAAAGGGTGCTTATTAAAAGCTTAAGAAAACTTAGCTCCTGATGGTCTATAATTTCCCTTCCTAAAGCTTTTCTTTTTGATATCTGTCAAACAAAACAGAATGTGTATTAACTCTTCACGATTCTACTCAGTTTTTCTAACTGCATGAACCATTATATATTTAATAGAGTGTTAAAAATGTACTCATATTCGGGTACACAGCTAAAAGAGCAATTCCTCTTAGTTGTGCAAATTACTCTTGCAAGGTGTGGGATGACAGTGCTTTTTTAAAAGTACTTGGTTCTGTAAATTAACAATGATGTTATACTCAGCTTTTAAAAAAATGATATTTTCCATATCACCAAAACCTAGATTGTTTGGAAATTATTCTCATTTCTCTACCTAGCTTTCAAAGTTTTAATTATTAGTATTTGAATTTATTTTGGGTTCCATTAATTCAAATTCTGATGGTCAAAAATTAGACTTAAGAGTCCTGCATCTTAGATATATTTTCACTAGTCATTTACTCAATAACCTTGAGATACCACTTCAGCTCATTTGCCATATGGAATCTCCATCCCTCTGTCAAATTTTGTTGATGAGAATCATTTCCACAGAACTCCTAGGAGATTTAGAAGATAAATGGAATTTGTGTTGAAATGAGAAATATATTTTTGCTGGTAAATGTCTCTATACTGGCTTTGAATATGTACCAAATAGTATTTGCATAGAATTGCAATGAGTGAGGTAGCCACATTTGTGTGTTAGTTTTCTTTTTTAAAAAAAGTATTTCCTATAAAATGTTTCTCTTTGAAATAAGGAGAAGAATAAACATATAGATTACTCATGAGCTTTCAAAGAATCCTGGTGCTCTGTTCCTGATATAATTTCTTGTGGTTCTTTTCTTCCAGGGGTCAGAATAAAAACTTTCAATTCATCCTGTCAAAATATTTCTTGGTAACTGAGATAAGAGCAAATTTGCATCTCTTATCAGTGGGTCTTGTCCCTTCAATCCATGCTACACATAACTTATCTGATGGCACTCTGTTATTTATGACTATAGTCTTGCTTGTGTTTGTGCAATGTTTAAGGAATTAGCTTTGAACATACTTAGTTGAAAAATTGGTGAGAATTGCTACTCAGTGTGTGGTCTTTTACTTTCTTCAATTAAATGGATTCATAAACTGTTCTCCCCAATATCTGGTTGGGGAAATTTTAGATTGTACTTTCCTTAGGGAAATATCTCTAAATATAAATTATGTCTTCTATTGTTTAAATATCTATCTCTAATGTTGTAATTGGAGAACTTAAAAAATTTTTTATTAAAATCAAATCCAAAGGACAGTCTTCACATGTCTGAATGTCTTAAATTTTTCATTACAGCTTGGGGATTGTATGGACTTTGGTTGGCATCTTGGTTATTCTACTCACAAGTGTGAGTTTGTTGGTCATATACCACTTACAGTCCTTTTATTTTCACAAATTTTGCTGACACACTCAGAGGCCGCTAACAATTGCCAGTCTCCTCTGTAGTTAAGTCCATGTGCTTGGCCACCCTGGCTTAAGAATTCATTCTGCCTAATTATCGAAGCCTATTCCAGCTCTTAAAACTGGTCTTCTGTCTGATAACATTGAAAGCAACCCTCATGTTCTAAAACTGATTCATTTTTTAACTGACACTATTTCTAAGAACATGGTATTTCACACACTCTCTCTCTCTCTCTCTCTTTCTTTTGTACTTGCCACTGGAGATCTAACAAAATCTTGGCATCTGATATGAAAGAGTTCACAGGCCAGTATACCCCCCTTTCCTTTGTACATCTCCAAGATGCATAATGAAACATCTAGGCAGTTTTCACATGTATAGCAGCTCATCAGAGGACAGTTTTGTAGGAGGAGTCCAACACGTTCTATGTTTAGTTTACTTATGCTTTATTCTCCAGAGACTTTATTTTGCAGGATATAGATAGAATTCATGGGCTTGGGCTCAGTGGTAAAGAATCTGCCTGCCAGTGTAAGATACAAAGTTTCGATCCCTGGGTCAGAAAGAGCTCCTGGAGAAGGGTGTGGCAACCCACTCTCCAGTGTGTTTGCCTGGAGAATCCCATGGACAGAGGAGCCTGGTGGGCTACAGTCCCTGGGGTCTCAAAGAGTCAGACACTACTGAGTATGGCATGGCAATGGGCTTGGCTAATCATTTGTAAAGATTTTCCTTTGAAGGGGTATGCTTCAAAGGAACAATAAACAATAAATAATAAATAATTAATTTTAATAATATTATTATTTAAACAATTTATTTATTTATTAATAATAAAATTTATTTATTTAAAATAAATAAATAAACACTCAGTTGTGTTCTTAAAGGCCATAACTGGGAGGAGAGTTCAGTCATAATTTGGTGGTATAGTCAGGGACTCTTGAGATATTGCTCAGAAATGTTGGATGGAGTCTGTTTGATCAGTTTGAGCAAGGAGAGCTGTTGCTGGGTGGGCCATAGTGATCTCATAATACTTAGAATAGAATGGTTCTTGGTCCTTAGGGAATGTAGGAATGGTACCGATGCTAAAACCCTGTGTAAATAACTGTCAGGAGACAGCTACAACTTCAAGAGGAACTATGATGGCAGTTACTTTTCTCCACAACTCCATCTGTGAGCTTCTCTGAGGAAGGTGAAGCTGTGGCTTGTGAAGTTCTGGGAAAAGGACGTCTCTATAGCACAGCAGGGCTGGACACCAAATATCATGCAGTGCTACCCTCAATCAGGCAGGATTCCACCCAGGTTTAAAAACATAAAGAAAAAGTCTCACAAAATCCTCTTATGTGTAATTTCTTCTTATGCAAAGATAACAATTCCTGGTATTCAAGACATACAAAAGAATTCCAGTGTGTATGATATCCTCAGCTCAAAGGATGCTCTCACTCCCCCAGCTGGACGTAGCTATGTTTGCGTGATTTAACTCGGACGAGACAGAAGGAATTACCTATGCTATTTATTATTGCAGTGGTTTGAGAGAGGGCCAGATTGCACCCCACATCTGATGCAGCTGGATAGTCATGAAACCTCAAATTGCCTCCATATGATGTAGGAATCCTCCACGCTTAGCAATTCAAAACTCGGATTTTGCCTCTTCTCTTCTTTGTCCTCATCAGTCACACCCACTGTTCTAAGTAACTGCTCTCAGCATGGCCCAAATCAGGAGGGAGATCTCCTGAGTTCCAGTCCTGGTTCCTCTTTTTTCAGGGAAACCCAAGCTTAGATGCCAGGCTGGCCCGGGGGAGGGTACTGCAGGTCTGGCAGGGACTGGTAGTAAGAGATGAGGACTACCTAATGGCACTTTTCTTGTGTAATTTTAGACACTCCCTTGGTTTTCCAGGCCCAAGTGTGGCTGGACCATATCAGCCTTTACTCTTTCCTGTGCTAATCAGCGTTGCTTTCTCTCAGAGAGGCCGGTGGAGCTGACTTTGCAGTTCCTTCCGTAGTATATCATCACTCTTGCCAGTTTTCTCCAGATGATTTTTCTTCAGCTCAGTAATTAGTTATGTTTGTAGAAAATGGTTTGGGATGTTGAGATCAGAGAGATGGCCTTTGTCCATGTTCTGGAAAGTCTGCCTTCCTGCTAGTTCAAAGATGAAGAGGAAAGAAATGTTGAGAAACTTTGACCTTGGTTTCATAGAGTTCAGATTCATTGTGGCTGCATCAGTTATTTTCCTAAATAATAAAGCCACTTAGGCATCCTCTTTATATCTTCTTCTTTTAAAAGCCTCTTGTTTTGCTTATAAAATAAGAAATCCTATAAATATACAAGTCATGATATACTTGGGAAGTAAGTGGATATGCTAGCTTACTTCACTGAAGCATATTTATCATGCTGTTAACTCCTGGAGTAGTTTAAAAATATTCCAGTAGTCCTAGATAGATTGTGTATCAATTTCTCACTTACTAAAAATATTGCCTTTAAAATCCATACATTTCTCATATTGTAATTATTTGTTATATCCTGTGCTACCAGTGGGGTTCCCCAGGTGGTGCTAGTGGTAAAGAACCTGCCTGCTAATGCAGGAGATGTGAGAGACACGGGTTCAATCTCTGGGTTGGGAAGATACCCTGGAGGAGGGCATCGCAATCCACTCCAGTATTGTTGCCTGGAGAATCCCGTGGACAGAGGAGCCTGGCAGGCTACAGTTCATAGGGTTGCACAGAGTTGGACGTGACTCAAGCGACTTAGCAAGCATGCACATGCTACACCAAGTGTGAGTAATTTAGCTTGGGCAAGACTTTCACTTTTCCATGCTTCATTTTGCATGGAGTTAGTGTTGCGATGGTTAAAGGCAGTAATACTAGCCTAATATCTGGACATAAAGTAATAAAAATTAGGGGTAGAATGAAAAGAGCTAAGCGATTTCAGAGGCTGAGGTGGTGGAGGGATGGGCATTGGGAGAGGCTTTATAGAAGGGATGCTTTTCTGCTGGACCTTGGAAATTAGTTCGGTCATGTCAAGATGGGAGGAGGACATCTCATACCAAAGGGACAGGGATGCTGAGAAACAGGACTGAGAAAGTGTGGTTTGTTTAGCTAAAGAACAGTGAGGAATTAGCACTAGACATGGACTCTCAAGCCAGACTTGAGGGCTTTGGATGCCTAGCCTAGCTATGCAACTTAGACTGATTCAGAGATAGGGTTTGGTAAAGTTGGCATCAAGAGTTAGATTGGATTGCCACGTCTTAGAATTTAGACCTAATTTCCTCCCTAGAGTCTATGCAGGACATGCAGGAGTTACGTGACACAAGTCTGAGTCAAGGTGACACTGTCTTATTTCCTGACTCGCTCTGGACAGCAGTGTGCCAGGAGCAGCTATGTTTTTTGCCCCATTACCCAAGGACGAATGTCCACTGTGGTGTGACCCTTGGGCCAGAGGAATATTCTGCACCATTTTCATTAGCTGTCTTCAGCCACGTTAGGTGCTCTATAAAGCGCATCCAGCAAGCCCATGTTACCGAAGTGCCAGGTCCTTGCTGTCATCCACATGCAGCCCTCTCCCAGGGCGCACACACGGTCAATACCTTTTCATGAGAGAGCAGACACTGTGAGTGGCCTCTGTGCTTGATTCTGCCCTGAGGGAACACAGCCGCAGATTAGATTAGCAGCCCTATTGGCTGCTGCAGAAGATAAAAATCCAGACACAGCCTCTTCTGGAAAAGGCTCTGAAGCCCAATGGTTTTAGCTGAGGCTGATTTAAAGCTATTGACCAACATTGTAAAGCAACTATACTCCAATAAAAATTAATTTAAAAAATAAAGCTTTTGGCCCATTTTGTCCTCATTTTCATAACAGCATGAATTTCTTGGTGAACCTTTATGGTGGGTATATGCTATTCTCTTACAATCAGAGTAACATAAGCCCCAAAGGGAGTGATGTTTATTATTCCAGAGAAGTTTTAGAAATCATAATATGTGTAACTTTCCACGAACTAATCTACATTTCTAATTTACAGACTGGAGATGTTAGCTTGTACTGTCAGTCTTCCAGCCAAGGGACGATTATTCACTGTTGATTTCAGATCTTAGGTGGCTACAACTTGAAGTGATTTTGCAGCCATGAAGCATTCTATTCTGAGGACTGTTTCCCTTTCTGTCACTGTCAATGAACTTCTCTGTCAGTATCAGGTTTATCTGTGCCAGCCTCTAATGGAAAGGTAGTAATTTTATGATGACTTCCTCATCCTTTATGATAGGCAAGCTTTTATCAGATGCACTTGTTAGGCTTCAAGAGCCATAGGATAATGAATATATTTGACATTCAACAACTGTTTCTGAACAACTATTATGAGCTAGACACTCAAATCCCGAGTCATGTTATGATGTATTTATGGACTTCAAATTCCTTTTCTTCTTCTCTTTTTTTAAATTTTTACTTTTTTCTATCTGTGTCACATGGCATACAGGACCTTAGTTCTGACCAGGGATCAAACTTCACCCCCTGCAGTAGAAGCTTGGAGTCTTAACCACTGGACCACCAGGGAATTCCCTTGAATTCTTTTTTTAAAGTCAAATATCTGTATATAAATATCCTTTAAATAGAATCATAGATTAAGAAGGTATTTTGATATTCCTGAGATAACATTCAGCACTCTGCATGGTTGCCACCACCACCTCTCCATCCAATCTGCATCACTAGCCTGAGATTTCTCTCTCTAGTCCCTAGACTTACACATCTGGATTTGTTTCAACTCTTTGGAGATGCCAAGCAATCTTCTCTCTCAAATCTGGCAGATACAGTTTCCTTTCCTGCAATGCTCTTCATCCCAACTGTTCTTTCCACTAGCTAGCTGCTCCCCGGCATTCAGGTCTTGGCTGGATTGTGACTTGTTTAGGAAAGCATTTCCTGAACTCCTAAGGCTCAGATCTCTTTGATTTATGCTCCCATATCTCTGGTTTATGTATGTTTCTTCTTCCAGAATTTTATATGGCTGAATAATTTGTTTTAGGTCTGTTTTTGCATTAGACTATGATTTGCTCAAGCACAGGTGTTTTGCTCACTATTGCAGTTCCAGAACTTAGGATATTTACAAAAGACATTCGATAATTGGCTAAGAGATCATTTTGTTTGAACTCTCTTTTACATCAGACTTCTGAAGCCCAGAGATGATAAATGTTTGTACAAGGAATGCAGGAGCTGAGTTAACATTCAATTTCCTGACCCCCAGTCCTATGTCTATGCTTCTACAACGCCAGAGTTGGAGCGAGGACAGCTGAGTTGTGGAAAATGCTTCTCTAAGTAGTAGAGGTGATAGAGGCAGCATTATGCATGTATGCCTTTGTCTTCCAGCCAAACAGAATTAAAAAGAAAATATTTTGACATATTTTCAGATTTACAGAAAAGTTGTGACTGATACAAAGAATTATCATATACTCTTCATCTAGATTCTCCAAATGTTAACATTTTATCTTTTTATCTCATCATCAATCATGCCATATATATATGTATACATATTACATATATGTGTGTGTGTGTTTATTCCCTGAAGTCTTCACCAGTACAATGCAGATATGATATTTCCTTGTCTCTCACTAGTTTAGCCTGTATTTTATTAAAGAAAGAACAATACCTAACCGCAATTATCAAACTTAGAATGTTAAACACTAATACATTATTATATAATCTACAGCCATTGATATTTTACTACTTATCCCCATATTTACCAATTATTCTAGCAAAAGAAAATCCAGGATCCTGTGCTGCACTCTGTTGTCATATTGCTTTTAATATGGAACAGTTTCTTTGTTTTGTTTCAGTTTTCTAGAAAGTATAGGCCAAGTGTTTCATAGACTGTCCCTTAATTTGGATTTGCTTGTGTCTCCTTGTGATGAGACTAGTTTTACACTTTTGGCAGGAACACTGCAGAATTAATGTTTTGTTGACCATATCAAGAGGTGCGTGCGCAGTGCTCTTTTGTCCCATTGCTGTCAATATTGACTTTAATAACTTAAAGTGCTATCTGCCAGCTTTCTCCCCTGCAAGGTTATGACTTTCCCTTTTGTAACTGAGAAGTATCTCTGGGGAGATACTTTGAAAATATATAAATATTCTGTTACTTCTCAAAATTTCACCATGAGTTTTAGCACCACTAGAGATGCCTGACTCAATTAGTATTTTCCTAATGGTGTTTTTCTAATTTTACAATTTCTTTCACACTTTGCTGTTAACTTAATTTTCTTCCATTAGTTTGTTAATAGCAGCTGAATCCATGGATTATTGCTTTATTAATAAGTTTTAATAATTTATTATTATTTATTTAGACAATCACATTATGTCAACTTTGGCAAGTATGAGTCTTTCACACTGGCTCCTGAAACCTTTTGTTATGTCCTCATGTTTTAGTTCTTTGCTTTCTGTTACAACAAGATGTTTCAAATTCATTTTGTCATCTCCCTGCCTTAGACTTAGAATTGGCCATTTATCCATGGAGATGTGCTTATTTCTATGGAGCATAATCACTTCTAGACCCTTTCACACCTTTATATCTGTTTTTATAACTGCTTCCATGTCCATGTGTCTATATTTTTCCTATTTACACATAAAACCCAACACTTTATACTGATATCTCCAGCCCAGTATCACCTGCTTCCTTTTCCGTTTCTCCCTTTCTTTCGTTCCAGCTTTATCCTTTTCCTTATTCATAACTTCCCTTCACAACAGTGAGAAACCTGCTTCTCATTATCTCAATATAATAGCTCATTTTCTAATTCGACAACACAAAGCAAATAGTTTCAGAATTGCTAACCCATGCCCCTGGAAGAGAAGCCTCCTAACTAGAGTTTAATGTCTGTTTAAAAATTTTCTTTAGCCTAAAGTCATTTTGTCTCAATCCTGTATGTAAATATCCCTTAGGTTACTCACATGGTTGGGTTATTCTTTTGCCACATGGCTTGTTTTGTCTTTGTACTCTATTGTAACTTTTGCTTTCATTCTTTTCCATTTTGGGGAGGTGTGAAATGTGTGAACAATAACTAATGTTGTTCCAGAAGTCAGAATGGCGTCAAAAAGTATACACAGAGAGGGGTCATTGTCCACCCCCTGTCCTCCCTTCCATGCCTTCCTCTCCATCCTCCCCCATCTTCTCCAGGTAACCAGTCATACTAGTTTCAGCCTTATCCTTCCTCTGTTGTTGTTTGCCCAAGTGATCAGATACTTTATTCTCCCTCATTTCTTAATAAAAGAGAGCTCTCTTTGCACTCCACCTCACTTTGTAGAGCTCTGCTTCACCCTTCATATGGTTGCTTTGTCCTCTACTATGTAGATATACCACAGCTTATTCAACTAGTCAAGTGGGCCTTAGAAAGCATCACTACGAACAAAGCTAGTGGATGTGATGGAATTCTAGTTGAGCTATTTCAAATCCTGAAAGATGATGTTGTGAAAGTGCTGCACTCAATATGCCAACAAATTTGGAAAACTCAGCAGTGGCCACAGGACTGGAAAAGGTCCGGTTTCATTCCAATCCCTAAGAAAGGCAATCCCAAAGAATGCTCAAACTACCACACAATTGCACTCATTTCACATGCTAGTAAAGTAATGCTCAAAATTGTCCAAGCCAGGCTTCAGCAATACGTGAACCGAGAACTTCCAGATGCTCAAGCAGGATTTAGAAAAGGCAGAGGAACCAGAGATCAAATTGCCAATATCTGCTGGATCATCGAAAAAGCAAGAGAGTTCCAGAAAAACATCTATTTCTGCTTTATTGACAATGCCAAAGCCTTCGACTATGTGGATCACAATAAACTGTGGAAAATTCTAAAGGAGATGGGAATACCAGACCACCTGACCTGTCTCTTGAGAAACCTGTATGCAGGTCAGGAAGCAACAGTTAGAACTGGACATGGAATAACAGACTGGTTCCAAATAGGAAAAGGAGTACGTCAAGGCTATATATTTTCACCCTGCTTATTTAACTTATATGCAGAGTGCATCATGAGAAACGCTGGGCTGGAAGAAGCACAAGTTGGAATCAAGATTGCCAGGAGAAATATCAATAACCTCAGATATGCAGATGACACCACCCTTATGGCAGAAAGTGAAGAGGAACTAAAAAGCCTCTTGATGAAAGTGAAAGAGGAGAGTGAAAAGTTGGCTTAAAGCTTAACATTCAGAAAACTAAGATCATGGCATCTGGTCCCATCACCTCATGGGAAATAGATGGGGAGACAGTGGAAACAGTGGCAGACTTTATTTTTCTGGTCTCCAAAATCACTGCAGATGGTGACTGCAGCCATGAAATTAAAAGACACTTACTCCTTGGAAGGAAAGTTATGACCAACCTAGAGAGCATATTAAAAGTCAGAGACATCACTTTGCCAACAAAGGTCTGTCTGGTCAAGGCTATGGTTTTTCCAGTGGTCATGTATGGATGTGAGAGTTGGACTGTGAAGAAACTGAGCGCCGAAAAATTGATGCTTTTGAACTGTGGTGTTGGAGAAGACTCTTGAGAGTCCCTTGGACTGCAAGGAGATCCAACCAGTCCATCCTGAAGGAGATCAGTGCTGGGTGTTCATTGGAAGGACTGATGCTGAAGCTGAAACTCCAATACTTTGGCCACCTCATGCGAATAGTTGACTCTTTGGAAAAGACCCTGATGCTGGGAGGGATTGGGGGCAGGAGGAGAAGGGGATGACAGAGGATGAGAGCGCTGGATGGCATCATCGACTTGATGGGCATGAGTTTGAGTAAATTCCTGGAGCTTGTGATGGACAGAGAGGCCTGACATGCTGTGATTCATGGGGTCGCAAAGAGTCGGACATGACTGAGCGAGTGAACTGAACTGAACTGATTCAACTAACCTTGTTCATTTGGGCATGTTGCTGCCAATATTTTTCTTTAACAGTGGTGCAAGTAATTTTCTGTGTACAACTATTTTCAAATTGTTGGTGGCTATAATTAAGCAATGCTTTGACTTTTATTTTTTGTCTGATTTTTAATTCTGATATAATTTGCATTTAGAGCCATTCTCTCTCTCTCCACACACACACCACACACACAATTTATAATATTAATATATTTTTGCTAAGAATAAAGCCATTTCATTTTACTCTTAAATGTTGGAGCGTGTAATTATCAGGAACATGGACATTCTCTTACATAACCACAGTAATTGATGTTACATCATTTAGCATTGATATATTACTATTATCCACATCCCATGTTCAAATGTTATCAAACTGATGCAGTAATGTTCTTTGTAGCTTTTTTTCCCTGGTTCAGGATTCAATTCAGCATCTATGCATCTAGCTTTCATGTCTCTTTAGTCTTCTTTTACCTGAAATAGTTCTGTCTGAGGTATGCTCATGACATGTTCAGGTAGTGCATTTTTGGCAGGAACGTCACTGAAAGGTTGTTGTGTCCTTTTCCGTACGTCATTTGAAGAGTCATATCATATTCATATGTCCCAATATTGGTGTTCATTTTGATTCCATGGTTGAGGTGAAATGTCTTCAAGGTATTTCCTTTGTCAGCTTGCTGTTTTCCTTTTTGTAATTAATAAGTTATTCTGGAGAATACTTTGAATCTATATAAATAACATTTTTTTAAAATCACTTTTACCTACTAATTCTATTCATTAATCATTTTCTAGCTTAATCACCTTTTCTCTGTTTATGACTTAGGATTATACTGTAAGGAAGAATTTTCTCTTTCCTCCATATATTGTTTTATTCATTTCTTTGTATCAGTATAGATTCAGGAGTTTTATTTCATTCAAGTAGTTATAATATTAATACATTTTAATGATATGATTTTTGATGTTCAAATTGTTCTAGACTCTCTCAGCCGATTCCTGGATGACAACCTCTCATCATTTTCTGAACAGTTCCTCACCTCCTAGTGCAACAAGGAGTTCAGGGCTCATCTTGTATTTTTCCTATCTCAGAATCAATCTTTTCTTCTAGGAGTTGTGGCTACTCTTGATTTAATTAAATCAGATTCATGCTGTCAGCTGCTCTTCTAACCGTTGCTTCACTGTTCCTGAGTACAACTCTGTTCTAGACTGGTCAGCCTCCTTGCTGCTCTGTCCATGCACAATAACAACAATTCCGCCAGGTTCACACTCATTCTGCTCTGCTTGCTGCCTACCGGATCTCAACTGCCTCTGAGATCTGGTTCTTTTCTCCATCTGTAACTCATTCATCCTTAGGCTTGATTCCACAGAATTGCCTGGCTAGACATGTGCCTTCCTCCTTCAGGAATTCCTGTTTGTTTCCAGAAGCTGCTCAATTGGAAAAAGAATTTAGCCTCTTGGGAAGGGGGGATTTAGTTTTTAATGAAGGGTTATATGAATATCTTCATTCCTTTGCAACAACATTTGACATATTCATGAGCTCCTCCCACCTGACCATGAAGAGTTTCCTAAGAAACCCCAACCCACGTTCATTTCTCCCTTCTTTGAACTCCTACTGTGCTTGGAGTTTTAAGGATACAATTTAGCTTTTGTTTGTGTATCTGCTTTTTCTATGATTGCTTCAAATGTTCCATAATGGTTACTTAAGGAAAAAGACTGTTTTTATATATACATACATATCTGTGTATATTCATATATATATATATATGAATGATTTCTCGTATAGTACCTGGCCTCACTCCCCACATACAAAGACACACACAGTGCTTAGCCCTATGCTATACACAATAGGTGCAATAAGGATTGATTTTTGAGGAAATGAACACTGATCATAGAATTCACACAGCAAGTTAGAAGAAATGTGACTAGGACTTAGGTCTAATGACCTTCACACCTATGTTTTCTTGGCTCTAGCATAGTATACCAGAAATATCCCCCAAGTTTGCAATCTATTTATCATTACTCAATTGTACACAGTTGCAGCTGGATATCACAGTCTTTTAATATTATATATTTTCTCTCCCTTTTTAGAATTAAAATTAGAGTAAAAAATTCCATAGAAATGGGAAATGGGATATAGCATGGATCTCTGACACCCACAGATAATCTCTAAACCTTATTAAGTCACCACAAGTAAGAAGCAGATCTTGTTTCCTTTCCTCTGGGTGATTTCTGAATAGCAGTTTAAGTTGGCATATTATCTTGATAGTAGTAAAAAAAAAAAAAAAAAAGGGAATCTCCATGTCTGCGTAAACATTGCTTAATTGATGCTATATTTTTTGTTTACGTTATATTTTCTCCATTAAAGCTACTCCCTAGGAATTGATTTTAGTTTTTAGATATATTTAGATTTTAAATGCTGCTAGCAAGACAAAGCAAAAAAGTCCTATTGTACTCTTATTCTAGAATGTTTGTGGAATTTACTTTTTCAATATTTTCTTCATTAATTCCATAAACACTTAACAAAAGTCTACCTCACACAGTGTACTGTGCTAAGCTCTGGGTAGGAGAAAGTCTGCAACATTTAAGGTGTGGCCAGCAGGATGAGCCATTGTCAAGTGACACCTAGGAGGAATAGGATTTCAGGAAAAGGAACAGCATAGGTGTCTGGGGTGGAAAAGAGCTTAGAGAAAGTGCTCAGACCATAGTGAGCACGAGGGAGGTTGGTTTGAATGGACTTGCAGATGGAGGTAGGGACTCCAACATAAGGGGCTTGAAGGGTGTGTAAGAGTTTCGCGTTTTATGCCATATACAAGGCATTAAAATGAACAAAAAGAAGTTCTGAATCTGAATGCAGAGTTCAAAAGAATAGCAAGGAGTTCCAAAGAATAACAAGGAGAGATAAGAAAGCATTCCTCAGTGATCAGTGCAAAGAAATAGAGGAAAATAATAAAATGGGAAAGACTAAAGATCTTTTCAAGAAAATTAGAGATACCAAAGGAACATTTCATGCAAAGATGGGCACAATAAAGGACAGAAATGGTATGAACCTAACAGAAGCAGAAGATGTTAAGAAGAGGTGGCAAGAATACACAGAAGAACTATACAAAAAAGATCTTCATGACCCAGATAATCACAATTGTATGACCACTCACCTAGAGCCAGACATCCTGGAATGTGAAGACAAGGGGGCCTTAGGAAGTATCACTATGAACAAAGCTGGTGGAGGTGATGGAATTCCAGTTGAGCTATTTCAAATCCTAATAGATGATGCTGTGAAAGTGATGCACTCAACATGCCAGCAATCTGGAAAACTCAGCAGTGGCCACAGGACTGGAAGAGGTCAGTTTTCATTCCAATCCCAAAGAAGGACAATGCCAAAGAATGCTCAAACTATTGCACAATTGCACTCATCTCACATGCTAAGCAAAGTAATGCTCAAAATTCTCCAAGCCAGGCTTCAGCAGTACATGAACTGTGAACTTCCAGATGTTCAAGCTGGTTTTAGAAAAGGCAGAGGAACCAGAGATCAAACGGTCAACATCCATTGGATCATAGAAAAAAACAAGAGAGTTCCAGAAAAACATCTGCTTCTGCTTTATTGATTATACCAAAGCCTTTGACTGTGTGGATCACAACAAACTGTGGAAGATTCTTCAAGAGATGGGAATACTAGACCAACTGGCTTGCCTCCTAAGAAATAGGTATGCAGGTCAGGAAGTAAAGTTAGAACTGGACATGGAACAACAGACTGGTTCCAAGTAGGAAAAGGAATATGTCAATGCTGTATATTGTCTCCCTGCTTATTTAACTTATATGTAGAGTACATCATGAGAAACGCTGGGCTGGATGAAGCACAAGCTGGAATCAAGATTGCCAGGAGAAATATCAATAACCTCAGATATGCAGATGACAGCACCCTTAGGGCAGAAAGCAAAGAGGAACTAAAGAGTCTCTTGATGAAAGTGAAAGAGGAGAGGGTAAAACCTGACTTAAAACTCAACATTAAAAAAACTAAGATTATGGTATCCAGTCCCATCATTTCATGGCAAATAGATGTGGAAATGATGGAAATAGTAGTAGACTTTATTTTCTTGGGCTCCAAGATCACTGCAGATGGTGACTGCAGCCATGAAATTAAAAGACGCTTGCTCCTTGGAAGAAAAGCTATGACCAACCTAGACAGCATATTAAAAAGCAGATATTACTTTGCCAACAAAGGTATGTCTAGTCAAGGCTATGGTTTTTCCAGTAGTCATGTATGGATGCAAGAGTTGGACTATAAAGAAAGCTGAACATCGAAGAATTGATGCTTTTGAACTGTGTTGTTGGAGAAGACTCTTGAGAGTCCCATGGACTGCAAGGAGATCCAACCAGTCCATCCTAAAGGAGATCAGTCCTGGGTGTTCATTGGAAGGACTGATGTTGAAGCTGAAACTCCAATACTTTGGTCACCTGATGTGAAGAACTGACTCATTTGAAAAGACCCTGATGCTGGGAAAGATTGAAGGCAGGAAGAGAAGGGGATGACAGAGGATGAGATGGTTGGATGGCATCACCGGCTCAATGGACACGTGTATGAGCAAGCTCCGGGGGTTGGTGATGAGCAGGAAAGCCTGGCGTGCTCTCGTCCATAAGATCACAAAGAGTCAGACACGACTGAGCAACTGAAGTGAACCGAACTGACTGGAAAGTAGTTCATCAGATTATAGTGAACAGCTCTGTATATTTTAGCCCTTAATAGTTTGATCCCTGGGTGAGGAAGATCCCCTGGAGTAGGAAATGGCAACTCACTCCAGTATTCTTGCCTGAAAAATCCCATAGACAGGAAAGTCTGGCATTCTACAGTCCATAGGGTCACAAAGAATCATACACGACTGAGCATGCATGCAGACAGATAGCCCTTTAGTGTGGTTTAATATATGTTTGGGCTTCCCTGGTGGCTTGGTGGTAAAGAACCTCCTTGACAATGCAGAAGAAATGAATTCAATCCATGTGTTGGGAATATCCCCTGGAAAAGGTAATGGCCACCTACTCCAGCTTTCTTGCCTGAGACATCCCATGAACAGAGGAGCCTGGTGAGCTATAGTCCAGGGGGTCGCAGAAGAGTCGGGCACAACTTCGTGACTAAATGACAACAATATGTGTATATGTTATTGGAATATAATTGCTTTAAAGTGTTGTACTAGTTTCTGTTGTATAACAACATATACCAGCCATATGTATACATATATCCCCACCCTCTTGAATCTCCCTCCCATCCCCCATCCCACCCTTGTAAACCATCACAGAGAAAGGAGTTGAGCTCCCTGTGCTACATAGCCACCTCTCACTAGCTATCTAATTTATCTATGGCAGTGTATATATGTCAGTGCTGTTCTCTCAATTCACATCACCCTTTCCTTCCCCTTCTGTGTCCACAAGTTCATTCTCTATATCTGTGTCTCTATTCCTGCCCTGCAAATAGGTTCATCAGTACCATTTTTTTTTTCTGTAATTGATTTCTAACCTCATAGTGTTGTGGCTGGAAAAGATATTGATATTATTTCAATTATTTTTTAATTTACAAAGGCTTGATTTGTAACCTAAGATATGATCTACCTTGGGGCATGTTTTGTGTGTACTTGAGAAGAAATTGTATTCTACTGCTTTCAGATGGAATGTCCTATAAATATCAATTAAGTTTATCTGGTCCAATGTGTCATTTAAGGCTTCTGTTTCCTCATTAACTTTCTGTTTGAATGATCTGTCCATTGGTGTAAGTGAAGTGTTAAAGTCTCCCACTATTACTGTGTTACTGCCAATTTTCCCTTTTATTGCTGTTAGCATTTGCCTGATGTGTAGAAATGCTCTTATGTTTGGTGCATAAATATTTACAATTATTGTATCTTCTTCAGGATTGATCCCTTGATCATTATGTAGTATCCTTCCTTGTCTCATGATAGTCTTTATTTTAGAGTCTATTTTTTCTGCTATGAGTATTGCTACTGCAGTTTCTTTTGATTTCCATTTACATGGAATATCTTTTTTTCCATCCCCTCTTTTTCAGTCTGTATGTGTCTCTGGGTCTAAAGTGGGTCTCTTGTAGATAGCATACATACGGGTCTTGTTTTTGTGTCTGTTCAACCCATCTGTGTATTTTGGTTGGAACATTTAATTTATTTACATTTAAGGTAATTATCAAGGTGTATGGTTCTATTATCATACATATGGTTCAATATGGTTCTATTACCATTTTCTTTCTTTCTTTCTTTCTTTTTTTTTTTTTGGCTGGTCCCCAAAATTTTCACTATGATTATTAGTTGAAGTTTGGAAATAGTGGAAAGTCTCACTTGGGACCTTTCAGTGACCACAAAAATATTAGTAGAGAATGACTAAAATTCACTGAATTTTGACTGCTACATTTCATAATATAGACTGTAAAGACTAAATCATCAGATTCTGATGTCAGCCTCCAGTTCCTGCTCACTGAGGAACTAGTGAGAATTCTTTGGGTTTAGGTTTGTTTTTGTAGGTCTTTTCTTCTCTTGTGTTTCCTGTCTAGAGGAGTTCTTTTAGCATTTGTCGTGAAGCTGGTTTGGAATCCACTGTATCTGACATCCACCACGTGAAATGTGTTTGTTTTGAAGGTTTGGTTCCACTGGGGGATTTTATAGTCACTATTACAAGTAGTGAGCATATTGCAAAGCTACTAAACTGATTTACTTTTGGCACCACATTTTCCCATTGGTTGGCCGAGGGAAGAGTGTCAGAATAGCTGTGAGTCTGCAACTCCATGTGATATGGGAGATCACAAATTCCCCAAGGGCACTGACCACTCAAGCATTGCTTCAAAGGCCTGGAAAGTATGTAGAGACTTACTTCTTTCTGATCCTTAAAATCTAGGTTAAGAAATGAATGCCTGTGATGTTATGTATCAGCTGTTAGCAGTATCTTTGTTTTTGTGTTCAGAGCATCTGTGACCTATTTCTATTTAAACAAGTATAACTATCATTCCATTGGACTCATTTAGTGGAGAATTTAACTTAAAATACCAGAACAAAAAGAACAGGGGGTGGAGGAGACCTGAAATTTTACAATTTTCAGTATCATATGAATACTACCAACTTGCTACTTTTTTGCTAACTTGATTTTAATCAATATGAGGTTAATAAAAATAAAAATAAAATCGCTGTTCAAAATCATGAATATTCAAATAAAAGTGAGGATCCAGCACTTTTTCCTTCCCTTTGTAGCACAATAGCTTTGCTGAAAAGTGAGGTATATCAGGAACTCAAATTTAAGAAAAAAAGAAAGCCCAGCAGTTTCTTCCGGCATTTACCCTTCTTTCTCATCGTGTAATTAAATATAATACCCATCAGTTTGAATTGCCAATGAATAACTCAACCAGAATCATTTTTAGTTAGGAAAGCATATCGTGTTCTTCTCTTATATCTCCCACATAACCTGTAGAAATACTCAACAAATCCTTGTTGAATTTGACTTTTTTCACACTGCAGTAGGATATAACTAATTTTATAGATGATTTGCTGTACTGGCACTGTTTCCAGTCTAGATGGAGACCAGATACTGTCTCATATTTTAGTTTCAAATAAAAATATATTTACTTATTAAATGAGAAAGCAAGGTCTTGGTGAATTGTTTAGGTACGCCCTCTATATCCATGCTTTTGAAAAGCACACAATAGAAAACAATAGCTAGAAAACAGTGAGAGGACAGTAGGGTCAGAGAGATCAGAGGTGTCTTGCAGATTGAGTAGGCACTTATTGGTAATGAAAACCATTAGGGTTTTTAATCTAGATGAGATTTGAAGCCAATGGAGTATTAGAACAGAGGAGACAGAGTGTGCTGAGGCGCTGAAGAGAGAGAACCAATCATGTGGAAACTGTGAATAGCTCCACACTTGGCTTGAGCATCAACTACTTAGGAGAATCAAGTAGGGCATAGACTGTTGTTGTTCAGTTGCTCCGTCCATATCTGACTCTTTGTGACCCCATGGACTGCAACACACCAGTTTTCTCTGTCCTTCACCATCTCCTAGGGCTTTCTCAAACTCATGTCCATCGAATTGGTGATGCCATTCAACCATCTCATCCTCTGTCATCCATCCTTCTCCTCCTGCCTTCCATCTTTCCCAGCATCTGGGTCTTTTTCATTGAGTCAGCTCTTCGCATCAGGTGGCCAAAGTATTGGAGTTTCAGCTTCTGCAGCAGTCCTTCCAATGAATATTCAGGACTGATTACTTTTAGGATTGACTGGTTTGATCTCCTCGCAGTCCAAGGCTAGACTAGAAAGTGCTTATTGATTTTAAGATCTTCTGAGTGTTCTTAACAATTTCCTTGGAATAGGGAGAGAAGGAGGCAGGGATCAGTGAGTTAAAGGATGGTTTTCAGAGCCTCAGGTCTTTAGAGGTGCAGGGACTGACTGGTTAAGCAGGAGTAGAAGACTCGGTGGGAGGGTTCTGTGCTTACCACCCGCTCCTTCAACCAGTGAAGTTGTGCTCTTTTTTACTTTTTGTCTTAGAATTTCATATAACATTTCACTTGAAAAGTAGAGTTGTGCTGTTTTAAAAAGAAGGTGTTAAAAATAAAACTAAAGGGGTAGAGAATTAAGATACCGGTGTGGATGATCCTTTCAAGAAAGGTGGCTGAAAAAGGAGATATGTAGCAGAACTGGGTGTAGTTGGGGAAGAAGATCTGGAGATAAGGTAGAAACATTTCTTTTGTTAAGATAGAACCACAAAAGTCTTGCTTTTAGGTTGATAAGAAGGAACTTAGAGTGTGACAGCTTGATAGAAAAGATGATAGGAGACAATGGGTGATGACTGAGCTCCTATTGCCGGTAGAAGGGGATTGAATCCATAGCAGACATGAGTAGATGTGAGGGGGAAAGCTCAAGGATTTCTTTTGACTGTTTTTTCCCTTTAGACTTTAAATAAACATTTAAATAGGTACATTTCTTCAGAAAGCTAATTCTCATATCTAGTTATTATTTTGGTACTTTTGTCAAGATACTAGAATCTTAGATTATTTTTCTCTTTATGGCATAAACCTTAAGAGGATGGATCTTGATTAAGTATGCCAACTCTCTTCAAACTCAATTTGACCAAAGGTCAACTCTTTTTATGGTTGTAAAAGAATGTATTGAACAAACATTGGAATTCACTTTTATATGCTTTCTTTTTTATAGACTCCCAGAGCAGGCTGAGTCTTTAAATGCCAAATCACTGTTTCAGTCTTCAGAACAGATGAAAAATCTATGTAGTTTTTTCCTTAGAATCTCTGCTAAAGAAATCCTTTAATGCACTTTGAAACTAACTCTCACCATTAGCAAGGGTTCCAATCAAAAGCAAACTCAATCTCATTACTAAGCTGGTTTAGTATTGCCTCCAATTGAACAGAATGCCTCACACTTCAGAGGAGGTTGAGAAGGGCCACTCATCAGCTTCTCTATGTGCAGAATCGCGGCCACAGAGACCTTGTTCTTGCTGTCTAGGTAGCACCCACGGCAGGCATGGTCACAGAATTGCTTCTTCTCATCCTCGTGTCATTTGTTATTGAAGAAATCAACTGTGATCTGAGGCCTCAAAGTATAGCCCAAAGACAGTAACATCAACTCACTGAGGATCTTGTTAGAATCTTCTGAATACAATTCTTTTAACAGGAACCCTAAGTGTTTCATGTGGACATTAAAGTCTAGGAATCATAGCTTTATGATATCCTTTGGAACCATTACATACAAGCTGGCTGGATTTCAGAATTCCCCTTCCCAATGGGTAGTGCTTTTCTGTTGTGCATCTTTGGATTTCTCGTGCTTAGCACAGTGCCTGGCACTTGACTCCTGGATTTCCTTTAATTCCATAACTCAGTCCATGTCTACTGAATGCATGAGTTACAGAATCAGCCCAGTGTCACATTATAATCTTTTGGGCACCATATGAAATTCATATCAACAATGTTGACCATCATTGATATTTTGGGCCATGTATTATGAAACAGTAAATACTACTTTAAATTGAGAACCTCTTTATTTCTTTTGGAATGATCTCTATTTTTAGTCAAAGCATCTCTGGATTTCTATATTCCTATTTTTCGTGGATTCAGTTTATCTTGTGCTATTTAATTTTTTTTTCCTTTCTCACCTTCCTTTTGTCTCAAGTGATGGATGCAAGTGGAAGGAGGCCCTTTTTGAGTTATTCTTGTATCTTGTCTTTCCTTTTTAGTGTCATCAAGGTGACACTTCAGAGGCTCAAGGTGGGTGAAAAAAGAATCAGAGGGCTTTGTTCTTTCATCAGCATCTTTCAGGAGACTTTTCCCTGATTGCAACAATAGCACTGATTTTATGTGTTGTCTGCTTTTCTTAGTATGATAAATAAGGCCTTAGCATGATAGATAATATTTACTTGTTTTTAGACTATTAATGTATTTTTATTTCACATACACTCTACCATTTCATTCTTTGGAAGGAAAAATAACAATCTTTCCTAAGGATATTTTTGCTTGCCCTTCTTTTTCTTTCCTTTGTAGTCATACTGCAGGCTATTCAAGTATAGAAGGTTTTGTGCAATGATCAGGATGAATTATTCCTGCTAGGAGAGAATAATTCAGAGAAAGTTATTTTACCTTTTGCCAGAATTGGAAAGAGACAAAGAATACTGCTTTGCTTTAACTTGTCAGCAAGAGCTCAGGAGAAAGGGATTTCCTAACAAGTTGAAGAGGTGTTTATAAAACACCTGTCAACACTAAGGTGAGACTAAGATTTGTACCAGTATAAAACAGAGCTCAATTTTGATCTCCAGTTTCAACAGAATAAGTAGAGATGGCAGATGATAGCTAGGGTGGTGGCTTTCCTAGTCTACCAGAGAGATGCTTGGGTAAAACTTGGAAAAGACTCTAACCTTTGGATGCTCTCAGAGTAAGCTTGTTGTGTCAGTTTCCTAGGAGGGCTTAAAGTGAAAGAGGAGAAAATATTTTTTTGCAGTTGCTGAAATTTAGGTAAGAAAATTGGGTCTCTAGAACTCTAAGTGGTAACCTTGAGTCAAATGCAAGTTTGTCACTGCAGATATTTAAAAGGTGAGAAACTACCCAAGCTTTCTTAAATGGTGGCAGACTATAGTCTGCTACAAACATCCAGAGCAAACTCCTGGAAGGAAAGCACCTTCTAGAATGCCAACAAAACATGTAGGTTATGATTTTTAAAATGTCTTTTCAAGCTTGAAACTCTTAAGTAGCTCCAAATCAGAAGCAACCTAGAGGGAAGTAATTGACATCTCCTTACATTTTAATTTACATTTTTACTGCAGAAAAGGAAAAACATTGCATATCTCCAAGTCAGTGGAAATTTGTGATTTATATTTTCTTTTTATGAGTTGTATGTTGGAAGAATGATTTGAGATCAGCCTTGGTCAGACTCTTACATCTGATCCATTGGAACCAGAAATTTTTCCCCATTAGATAAAGAGTGACTAACTCTTCCCTTGGCAGTGGGAATATTAAAACAGTTCTTTTAGATTTGGTTGATTTTAGTCTTGTGATTGTGTTTTCAATAAAGAAGTACTAATGTGTTCTGGCCTCAAATGGTCTTTCTCCTTGACTCCATTCCAACCTGGATTCTTCTCAGGAAGCTTGTCAAGAGGCTTGGGAACCAAGGCATATGCAGTCAAATTTTAGTATTGATTTTAGATTAATGGGGCTTCCCTGGTAGCTCAGACCATAAAGAATCTGTCTGCAATGCAGGAGACCCAGGTTTGATCCCTGAGTCAGGAGGATTCCCTGGAGAAGGGAATGGCAACCCACTCCAGTATTCTTGCCTGGAGAATCTCACGGACAGAGGAACCTGGAGGGCCATGGTCCATGGGGATGCAAAGAGTTGGACACAACTGAGTGACTAACACTTTCACTTAGGTTAATTAGAGCTCTTTGAGATTAAGTGGGAGAAACCGTGTGAGCAGACTCTAGAAAGTTAGAATACAAATTTTGTTTACTAACCCCACGCCTCTCTTCCTGAGAAATATCTACTGCCAACAAATCATTTTTTCTTTCTTTCCCTTAATCCCACACTCATTTTAGAAGTTAGCTTTTTTCTTAATGTCACAGCTCAGGGGATCTATGGCACACTTATTTCAAGGTTCATCTCTCTGTAACTCACTAGACAAAGGACATTTCTATCTCAGAATCCTCCATCTCTTCAGGGGAAGAAGGGGAAGAAAAGGCCTCTTTTAAACTAGTAAATGAGGGGATTTGCATGACTGAAGCGACTTAGCAGCAGCAGCAGCAGCAGCAGCAGTGGAGAGTCAAGCATTTTTTAAAGGCTTTTTTTTGGTCACTTAGGTCAGTTTTTAAGGCCATTTATTCTTTGATTTATGTTTGGGAACAAATATTAGGAAAATAATAATAAAATATTAACATAATAAAATTATGTTAAGAGAACAGAGGAATCGAACTCTATTGAATTTGGATTCCAAGTGGATTATTGAGTAGAGCCATCAGAACATTTGTAATTGTGCCTTCGTATAGCCAGTTGACAAAGGGAGAGAGCTTTGTGCTTTGATTATATGGCTTCTCAAACTGATTTTGGTGCTTACTTCCAAAGCCAGGTGAAATATCAAAATATTTTCAAGGAGACCGGTGGCATTACGGAGTAATCTGGAGCAGGGACTGGTGACAGTCTTCCCTTGCCAGCAGCCACTACCCTCCCATGGAGCTGGTGCCTTCTAAGGCCATCCGCTGTGCTTGACTTCTCCTAATGTCATCCTAATCATGTGGCTTTGAAATAGCCTGGTATCCTGTCTTCTCTAACTCCAGGGTGAGAACAGCTTCAACACCCTTTCTCAGGGGCTGGTGTGTCCAAGGGCTTTAATTAACATGTACTCAATTAACAAAAAGGAAGCAAAGACACTGGACTGATGGAAAAAGCATGAGAGATGTGTAGATTTTGAGAACTGCACTTAGGTCACTTCCAGAAGTAGAAAAGGAGAGAAAACCAAGCCTTTTCTTTTTCAAAGCTCTTTATTTTATATTGGAGTATAATTAATTTACAATGTTGTGATGGTTTCGGGTGGACAGCAAAGGGACTCAGCCATACACATATACGTATCTATTCTCTCCTAAACTCCCCTCCCAGCCAGGCTGCCACATAACATTGAGCAGAAGTCCCTATGCTATACAGTTGGTTCTTGTTGTTTATCCATTTTAAATTTCATGTACTTGTTGATGTACATGTCGATACCAAACTCCCTATCTCTTCCCCCCATTCTTCCCCCTTGGCAACCATAAATTCATTCTCTATGTCTATGAGTCTGTTTCTGTTTTGTAAGTAAGTTCATTAGTATCATCTCCTTTTAGATTCCACATATAAGTGATATCATATGACAGTTCTTCTCTAACTTACTTCACTCAGCATGACCATGTTGCCACAAATAGCATCATTTCATTCTTTTTAATGGCCAAGTAATATTCCCTTATATATATATATATATATATATAATATATATATATATATATATATATATATACATACCACATTTTCTTTATCCTTTCCTCTGTTGATGGACATTTAGGTTGCTTCCATGTTTAACCAATCCTTTGTTTGGACAGGGTTTTTCCTCATTCTGCATAACACCTCCTACAAGATTGATCAGTGATCTATTTGGGAGGTAATGTGGACATGGCTATTTGGAGGTCAATAGGAGGAAGCCTATCAGCTAAGGGCAAGGCTTTTATACATGACTTGCACACTTTAGACTTTGATGAGTCTTTCTTAGATCAGACAAAGAGAAATAGAGTTTTAAAAGTATCTCTTGTACCTAAAGTAAGCAATGTTTTAAAATATTCTCCAATGCCCTAATGAAAACTGTGTGCTTTATTCTGTAAATAGCAAACAGAACATATATATATATATATATATATATATATATATATATATTTTAATGAATCCACTGTAGATAGATGAAAATAGACGAAATGGATTCTGATCTCAGAGTAAATAATGCAATTGGGTTGAGGACATATATACATAAGGATACATAAGGATATGATGACTCATTTGCTGATTTTTCAGGGGTATTTATGCTAAATTATGTTTCTTAATAATTATATTCAATTTCACTAGCATCAGCTTGAAGAAGGTTAATATAAATAAAATTTTGATATCTCAAAAGAATTTATTATTGAAGCCCAGACTGAGGCTTGGGGTTTTGATAAACACTAATTGGGAATAAGAAATTGAGTTATTGTCCTAAGTTCTTTGCTGACTACAGAAAATGCCAGATGCTCGGAATTTCCAGATGACCAAACCTTCTGAAGAGTGGTGGTAAATGGCTAGATTTTGATATCCAGAGTATATTTATTTATCCCATGGTTCATGTCTGACCCCTTGCAAAGGACTCAGGAGGATGTGTAAACCAGGAAAGAAGAGCCAATAGAAAATCTGTAATAAATGCAAAGAGATTCTCCCCTGTGCCTCAGATTTCTTTCCTTCCCACCCTTCTCCACATTCCATAAGATACTAAACCATGAGAATCCAAAGTTGGTGTCAATTTCCATTCTCCTCTGCCATCTCCTTGAGCAGCCCAGTTTTCCAGTCTTTTTATTCTTCCTTGTCCCAGGGTGCTGCATTCCAGCCAAGCTCTCAAAACTCTTGCCTCTGTTTGCTTCTTCCAGGCAGCTGCCCTTCTTGCTAATTTCTTCTCAACTGTACAAAGGTCATCTGTCTGCTGCACTATCCAAGCTGATCTGTGCAGTAAGCAAAGATGCAGACTCTGTTAACATCACAAAACTGTGTTCAAGAATGCTGGGACAGTAGGCTATCTTCAGAGTCAGACACTGAAGCAAATAATTCCCTGGAATGTTTTCTGAGATTTGATTGTTAAACTCCAGTTTCTCATTAATGACTCTGAATGGAATGATTAGAATTTTAAAATTCTCTTCTGTGTGTGGCTGTATATGTGTGTGTAGGGCCAGGGTGAAGATGGAAGTGATGACTGTGATTTCAAGATATTCCAGCACTGAAGGCCAAATCTAGAAATAAAATATATTGCAAGGAAAAAAATGAAAGATAACCATGAGTTATAGATTTCTGGAATAGTGCAGTTTTCATTTATGATTCTCTTAATAAACATTTGTTGAGACCTTTTCTGCATCAGCTACTGTGCTAGGCACTCGACAGTCAGATACATATCCCACCCTGCAGAGGCAACTGCCTCAAGACAGATATGCTGCTCATAATGATGCAGTGGATTCTGTAATGGGAATACTTGTGGAGCACCACTGGAGAATAAGCATTAGATTGTAAGCTTACTGAGGGCAGGGCCTGGACCACTTTTATCCTTGGGAGCTTAGCCCTAAGCTCAGTGTTTGGCACATAGTAAGTACTTGATAAATCTTTAATAATTAATTAAATGAATATTTATTGTCCCCTTTATCCTTATCAGTTATTTCCCTCCTGTTGTTTTGTCAACTGTCTATCATTTTGATGTATGGCTTTTTGTATGTGAGACTTTTATAAATGTTTTATATTTCCTGTATATTTCAGTTTTTTGTTTGGCAGCTAGTTTTAAATCAATGGTATTTATTGAATGAATTTGGGGCCATTCAGTATCTGTATTTAGAGTAAGCAGGTTGAAAATTTATTGGGATAAAGAGAGCAATTTTCAGATGTCAGTGTGCTACAGATAACCCCCGTATGTGGTTCTCACATTTGGTTGGGATGTTGCAGGAAACGAAGGCTAAAGAAAATACTTTACATTATTGGTTAAAAAGACACAATTAAAAAACAAAAACACCCAGTGACGTTTGTGCCAATATTGGATTGGGTGTTTTGGATCAGATAATAAAGAGTAACATTCTCCTTCACCAGTTTTTGAAATTATAAAGTATGTTATACATATGAATCTATCTACCTACCCATCTATCTTAAAGAATAACAAATGAACATTCACTCAACTTAGAAATAGCAAATGCTTGCTACATATCTCATTCCCCCTCCCTCCAGGCTTCTGTTTATTTCCTACATTTTACTCAAAGATAATCACTATTCTGAAGGTGGGGCATGGATAACTAAGTTGTGGTGTATTTATGCATGAAAATCATACAGTAGTGAAAAAGCATGACCTCTGATTCATACATCAGCATGACTGATTCTCAAAAGCCCTGTTGAGTGAAGAGCAAATCATAGAAAAATGTATTCAATATGACACCATTTATATTAGCTCAGATTTCAAAATCATATAAAATGTAACAATATGTCATTTGCTGATGAACATGTAGTAAGATTGTAATAAACAGCCATCATTTTAAACACTAAAACATTTTAAACACTAAAAACATTTTTAAAAATTTTCTTTGATCTCCTAGAAGATACTAGTGGCTATGTTGAAGTGATGTGAAGTCAAAGTCGCTCAGTCGTGTCCAACTCTTTGCTACCCCATGGACTCATCCATGGAATTCTCTAGGCCAGAATACTGGAGTGGGTAGCCTTTAACTTCTCTAGGGGATCTTCCCAACCCAGGGATTGAACCCAGGTCTTCTGCATTGCAGGTGGATTCTTTACCAGGTGAACCACAAGGGAAGCCCAAGAACTCTGGAGTGAGTATCCTATCCCTTCTCCAGGGATTCTTCCTGACCCAGGAATCTAACTGGGGTCTCCCACATTACAGCCAGTTTCTTTACCAACTGAGCTATCAGGGTTATGTTAGGTCATATCTAACTAAACAGAAAGATATCTTCATTCATCATGCTGGATAAATGGATAGGATGTAACTCTGTTACAAATTAAATGAAAATTAAATGGACAGATTAAATGAAAATTTAGTAGCTTCAGGGTTTATTCACCTATTATTTGGGTTTTGCCTCAAATTTAAGCAACATCACAGGATGTTTCTCAAAGGTACCCACTTGGTACAGTCCTTCCTCCAGAGTCATAAAGGACAAAGTTTGACAGAGTGTGAATGTATTTTTAATTTACATTAATGGTAAACATAAAGGTTCCACGGTTTTATATGATTTCAATGTTTCTAGCCAGCTGTATCTTAAGATATTTAATGCCATTTATTCGCCTAGAGCCAGACTTCCTGGAATGTGAAGTCAAGTGGGCCTTAGGAAGCATCACTATGAACAAAGCTAGTGGAGGTGACGAAATTTCAGTTGAGCTATTTCAAATCCTGAAAGATGATGCTGTGAAAGTGCTGCACTAAATATGCCAGCAAATCTGGAAAGCTCAGCAGTGGTCACAGGACTGGAAAAGGTCAGTTTTCATTCCAATCCCAAAGAAAGGCAATGCCAAAGAATGCTCAAACTACCGCACAATTGCACTCATCTCACACACTAGTAAAGTAATGCTCAAAATTCTCCAAGCCAGGCTTCAGCAATACGTGAACTGTGAACTTCCAAATGTTCACGCTGGTTTTAGAAAAGGCAGAGGAACCAGAGATCAAATTGCCAACATCTGCTGAATCATTGAAAAAGCAAGAGAGTTTCAGAAAAACATCTATTTCTACTTTATTGACTATGCCAAAGCCTTTGACTGTATGGATCACAATAAACTGTGGAAAATTGTGGAAGAGATGGGAATACTGGACCACCTGGCCTGCCTCTTGAGAAATCTGTATGCAGGTCAGGAAGCAACAGTTCAAACTGGACATGGAACAACAGACTGGTTCCAAATAGGAAAAGGAGTATGTCAAGGCTGTATATTGTCACCCTGCTTACTTAACTTATATGCAGAGTACATCATGAGAAACACTGGGCTGGGAGGAAGCACAAGCTGGAATCAATAACCTTAGATATGCAGATGACACCACCCTTATGGCAGAAAGTGAAGAACTAAAGAGCCTCTTGATGAAGGTGAAAGAGAAGAGTGGAAAAGCTGATTTAAAATTCAATATTCGAAACACTTAGATCATGGCATCCAGTCCCATCACTTCATGGCAGATGGATGGGGAAACAATGGAAAGAGTGACAGACTTTATTTTCTTGGACTCCAAAATCTCTGCAGATGGTGATTGCAGCCATGAAATTAAAAGATGCTTACTCCTTGGAAGGAAAGTTATGACCAACCTAGAGAGCATATTAAAAAGCAGAGACATTACTTTGTCAACAAAGGTCCATCTAGTCAAGGTTATGGTTTTTCCAGTAGTCATATATGGATGTGAGAGTTGGACTATAAGGAAAGCTGAGCGCTGAAGAAGTGATGCTTTTGAACTGTGGTGTTGGAGAAGACTCTTAGGAGAGTCCCTTGGACTGAAAGGAGATCCAACCAGTCCATCCTAAAGGAGATCAGTCCTGGGTGTTCATTGGAAGGACTGATGTTGAAGCTGAAACTCCAATACTTTGGCTACCTGATACCAAGAGTTGATTCATTCGAAGAGACCTTGATGCCGGGAAAGATTGAAGGCAGGAGAAGGGGATGACAGAGGATGAGATGGTTGGATGGCATCAGCAACTCAATGGACATGAGTTTGGGTAAACTCTGGGAGTTGGTAATTAACAGGGAGGCCTGGCGTGCTGCAGTCCATGCGGTCGCAAAGAGTCGGACACAACTGAGCAACTGAACTGAACTGATATAGGGTGAAAACATTAAGATGGTCGCTCCATTAGACTCCTGTTGTTTGTGGCTGTCTACACCCCACTGTCACTCTCTGGCGACCTGCATATGATGATCTTCTTTATTTTCCTCCTGCTATGTTGGTCTTGAGTCTTATTCCCCATTTTCATCTCAGGTAGCTACCCCTACGTCTTACTCTTGTTGGGGTAAAATTTCCACTTCTTGGTTTTATCCTATGCTTACTTCTCAAAATGTGGCCCAAAGCCCAGCAGTATCTGGTGATACCTGGCAATTACCTGGGCTTTTTGTACATTGGACATCAGGCTCCGCCCTAGACCCACTGAATCCGAATCTGCATTTTTAAAGAAATCCCCAGGTGATTTGTAAGCACTCTAGAGTGTGAGAGGCTGCTCTGAACTCACATTTAGGACACTTCGGTTTGGACTCTGTGTTAGCGTCCTGTTAGCTAGAGTACTATCATAAGTCTTCTCATGAAGTAGGGAATTGTATATCGTGTGCTTCTTTTGTTTCTATTTTTCCTCTTGTATGCTTATCCTTCATTTGTTGCCTGCCTAGAACCTCATATTATTAAAACTCTGATGGAATTGGTTATGGGTGTACTTGTACTTGTTAATTAATATATTGGTCTCTTTCTTTCTGTCTCTCTCACACACATTCACGCACGCATTTCAAAGAGGGCTTTGGCTAGAATAAGTGTTATAGCTCAAATCCACACTGCACAAAGACATCTTCAGAAGTTTCAGACTAAAACACTCTATGAACGGTCTCATGATGTATTTTCTACACACCCTCAAATGCAGAAAGCTTTTATTTCTTATTGATTTTGCAGCTCTCTCAGAGCTTTGTCCTATATGGGGGCTGCCTAGGGTTGCATGTTTTATGATACCTAGGAGTTGTTTTATCCTAGTATTCATTGGATCTAGCTGATTGTTTCTGATTTGTTTTGTCTGACTCATGCTTGATCAAAGTTACATTTTTATTGTAAACACAGGATTGTACATAATCATTTTCTCTGCCATACTGTTGCTGACATTACTTTTTAAATCAAATTTTCTACAGGATAGTAAAGTTTAAATTATTATATTCAAAGTGTTCTGATGGAAAGAAATTCAGAGAACATTATGTATAGAGATCTGATGGATTACTTGATACTTCCATTTGTTAGTTCTCTTTAGGGGAAAAAAACCTAATTTTCTGCAATCACTCTGTCAACTGCTGAGTTGCATTCATATGATGAACATTTTGATATTGAATTGGGTTCCATTTTATATACACTATTTTTTTTTCTGTGAACAAGGAAAATTATACCAACCTCAGTTCCAAGTTTAGGAGATATCAATTAAAATACGTTACTTCAGATAACCTCCCATATCTCAGTGCCCTATAATATAGATTTACTGTGCTATTCTTTTGTTGATTTTAATCTGTGAAGAACCTGGGACACTGTTTTCTTTGCCTCCATAAGTCTCTTGCTGCTAAGATTGTTTTCCTTCTTCTCTGGCAGCTCCTGTTCTGCTTCATCTCTTCTTCTCAGCCTCATCTTTCTCTACATGTGCCTTGCTTTAGGCAGTTTCCCAAGTCCACCCCTAGACCTCCTCATTCACTGCATACTCTCTCTCTAGGCAACGTCATCCATTTCCATGGCTTCAAATATACCTATGTGCATGATGACATATAGATGCCTGTCTTTTATTTCTCCAAACTTTTGTCTGAGCTCCAGGCTTATATATCCAGTGCCTACATGATATCTCCACTTGGATGATTTGAGACCTTAAACTCAGTATGTCTAAAACTGAATTCAGGATTGTCCCTCCATATCTGCATGTATCTAGGAAACCTGTGTACAGATCTCTCTGCGTTTGTGTTCTCCCTTGCTTTATATGGGTTGTGGGATGACACTTCTTTTAATGATTACTGGATCACCAAGGGACACGCTAGGGAAATGATTTCCGAGGCTGGGAAAGGGTGAAGCAGAGGAGCAGATGTTGTTTGTGCCTGTCCCACGTGTTCTTGCCTGTCCCCAAAGTCACTTGCAGAGGGCTCCTATGTATGCCCATGATTTCCTTTGTCTCTCTGAGTGCTTTCTCTATACCCCAAAGCGGTACTTTGGGAAGGTTGGGGACTTGATTCCACAGGAACAGTCCTTAATCAAAAAGAAATTGGATTTGGTAGATAAATATCCCTGCTTTCTTTCCTCTTGAAAGAATTGTTTCTCACATTCTCCCAAAGGTCCCCATCAGGCTTGAATCCATGGCCCACAGCAATAACCCGCCCATTAATGCACCCTTTGTTGGTTTTCTACTATTTCCTCTCTCACTCCTTCCCTAAGTTCCATGGTATCATCTTTAAAATAAGTGATTTTCCACAGAATTATTTTATTAGGATATACTTTTGGGAAAACTCAGCCTAAAGTATTCAGTATCATTGGAATCAACAGCCCACTGGCGCGATCTCCTGCTTCCCTTTCCTCCAGTTAACGTGTGAGGACTGGAGTCTGGGCGAGGTCACTGAGCATGCCCTTACACAGCATTTGGGCGAAAGGTTATGAAAACAGCACACAGAAGTGAGTGTGTGTGATTTTAGATGAAGAGTATACATGTGAGTTTCTCAATATTAGGTGTAATCATTAGTAAAAGAACCTCAAAAAGGAAAGTGACCAGAGTGACAGCTCCTGGCCATCCCTGTTACATGGGTCTCTTCCAGCACAGTCTTGTCCAATAGGCAAGTCTGCTGTAGTGGAAATGTTATGTATCTGTCTGCACTGGCCAGTGTGGGGGCCAGTGGCTCATTAGCACTTGAAATGAGACTAATATAGCTGAGGAACTGAATTTTCAATTTTATTTAATTTTAATTAATTTAAACATGACTGGTATCCACCATTTTGGACAATGAAGTTCTAAAGTTCTCGTGCCTCCCGTTTAAGTGAGTGGTGCTTCCTGAATCAGAAAACTAAGAATTCACCCTAACATTTCCCTCTTTCTCACATCCAATATGCAATTTATCCCAAGGTCTTATTAACATCCACCAATTGTCTCTAATATCTTGGTCCCTTTGTATCCTCCCTTCCACCGCTGAAACACAAGCTATCATTTTCTCTCATTTTGACTACAGGAATAGTCTTCTAATTTTTTTCCCTATAGTCTCTCTCGATTTTCTTTAATCTATTTACTGCCCTGTAGAACTTCTCAGAATTATCATCACCAAGTTGAAACACTTTAATGGCTTAACATTGATTTTAGATTAAATTCCTGTACCATTAACATGGCTTACAGAAGCCTTACATGGCTCTTTCTACTTTTTTCCTATTTGGGGATACATTCCTATGAAGCAAAATACTAGACAATGACAACATTTTTATTTACTTCATTCATTAGTCTACTAGTGTGTCATCTTTGTTATGAGAGAAAAACAGTTTATATATGTATATACATACATATATATATACATATATATATATATTCAGGTACCTATCTTAAGAGTTTTAATGTTCTAAGGAAAATTATCTCCTATTCAGTTAGGAATTTGGTTTTTACATGTTAAGAGAAGAAAGCTCTGATAACCTAGTGTTGAGGTGATGCTGGAAAGGTTTGTGGTGGTGATAGATGAGAAGATATTTATGAAAACAGAAGAAAAGTGAAACTTTAAGGGAATAGTAGATTTGGAAAGGAATGAGAAAACCATGAACTGAAAGTGAGACAGGGAAAACCTGAGCAGTGGAGGAAGTCAACTTTACTATTAATTTTTAAAAGGAAGTGAAATCTCAAGTGAGACAGAGGAGAGTCTAGAATGGGTGAAGGTTAGGAGATGTCTGCTGTATCCTTAGCCTAGGTGAGTGGAGTTATGCTTTAAGGAGAATAGGGAGAAAAGGATTTAACCTGGAGTATAGTAGCTATAAAAGAATTTCAGCTTGAATTTAAGGATGTTGACCTCAGGCCATATTGAAAAAAGTATTAGATACAGCTATATTTATATATCTCTATTTCACTGGAAGGATAAAGGAGAAATTAAGGGGAAAATGTATCACTGTAAAAGAAAAGTTACTATATAGAAAAGACAATAAAGAATTAAAAGAGCCTTTTTTACTAGAATGGGAGTAGAATAGGAAAACCAATAATGATAATCTAGAAAAGAGCTGCAGTCCATACTCCTGAGGCAGTGGAGTTCCAATCCAGCAGTCAACTCCCCATCCCTTCTTCAAAAAAAACAAAACAAAACATATTTCTTTGCCTCTTTCTGGGATCTTTCAGGGGGATGACGTCTGATTAATAATTTAATCATTAAATAGCATACTTAATGATTAAATAATATGTAATTACTGATTAATTTGTATACTGTTAACAATGTATTTTCCTACCACTTTCAAGGGAAATTATGTTTATAGAGACACATCCTAGAGACATCAGTACCTTAACTCAAAGGAAAGAATCGATAAAGAGAAAATCTCTGAGCCTCGAAGTCACATATTCATCAGCCTCTTGAGAACCAAAACTGGCTCCAATCACATGGCTGGCTATCATTTCGTTAACAAGATGATGTTATTCCTAGAAATTCTTGTTTAGGAAGATGACATTAAAAATAACTTGATTACTTATTTCAGGAACTTTTGGAAAATCCATTTTTCTGAACAATGGACAACTCAGCTGGCTTCCTTATCCCTTTTCAGCACACGAGATCTCTCTAGGAGGTTCACCCAGAGAACTGACCACTTTCAAGATTCTCTCCCAAATCTCATCTCACTTCACCTGTCCTACTAATGTTGTCATAACCTTTGTCCAACCCCATTCAAACTCCCGCGCCCTACCTTCCACCAATGAAAAATTCACCTAAAACAGAACTCAGACCTCAGACCTCATAGGTATCTCTTGTCCTTTTTTTCTTCCCTCCAGGATGCTACAAAGACTCTGTCAAGGTGGTAGTCTTCCTTATTGCAGTAAGTAATAAACTTGTATTTGCTTCAGCCACAGGTTGTTGGGGTGGTATTTTCAGGGAATCAGCAGCTGACACATGGCCCCCCAGTGGGTGTATAGTGTTTTCAAAAATGTCACCAGCAGATTCCATCTGGATATGACATGAATTTTCTTAATAGAAAGATGCAATGCTTAAAGATGTTCATGGACCCTAGTAGAAGACCTGGGGTCAGAACACAGACCTCTCAGCTGCTCAGGAGCTGTCTTAGAAGCCAGCAAAGAGCTGCCCTCTTCACTCACCTAGAACCCATGGGCACATCATCATGAAACTTTACAGACATTAGAACTCTATTTTACTTTCATTTCATCTACTAGTATCTACTTCCAGAAGATATCTCTATATACTACATACAGAAATAATAAAACATATTGGATGTTTATGAAGGGTGAAAATGTGTTGATACACCAAATGTTTGTGTACTCATTTGTTTATAATTAGCACTTAGGGTAATGTCTTCACAGAAAGCATAGAATAATTAGAAAATTCACTAGGGCCCATTAGGATGTTTAAAGGGATGGTATTAATGATTGCAAAGAGTATTATATTCACATAAGTATCATTTCTATTGCAAAGCATAAATGGTTTCCTGAGAGCAAAAGAAAGTTTTATTTAACTTTTTAGGATAGCCAGTCCTCTGTAATCAGAATGTAGCCTGCCAACTCAGCAACTTTCTCTTTTTATTGGGTAAATACTTCTATTTCCTCTGAGCAATTCTGAAAAATGTACTGACTGCTGATTTGAAAATGCCTCATGCTTATTTACATCAGATTTTGTGATTTAGCTAGAAACCAGAAGGACCACTGACCATGAAGTGATTTTGAAAATTGATTTATAATTTTGACTTAGGTTGTAAGATGGAACAAGGATATTTTCTTTATTCATTTTGCTGAAGCCTCATCAAACCCACTTCAAAAAACTCTTCCTTAGTTACAGTTACATTAAATATAAAAATATTATCTGTATATTACATATATAAAATGATATATGTTATATATATATAACATTAATAAAAAAATAAATAGTATAGGCTAGCATTTATTAAGTCTTTACTAAATACTACAAGGACCCTGTGCTAATAATTACATCACCAGATTTTATCATTGCATTGCCCTGATGAGGTATATGCTGTTATCATCACCATTGTACACACTGACTAACTGAGGTCTTAATAATTGACCAACTTGCCGAAGGTCACACGGCTAGTACCTGGCTATGTAGGACTCATCTGGGTTTGGATTGACCATGAAGTCCCGGCTTGTTACCATGATGCTGTGTTGTGAGATGCAAGTTCTTTAAGAATAAGGACCAAATCTCATGTTGAATTTCTCTTAGAGAAAGTATGCTGCTGCTGCTGCTAAGTCGCTTTAGTTGTGTCCGACTCTGTGCGATCCCATAGATGACAGCCCACCAGGCTCCTCCATCCCTGGGGTTCTCCAGGTGAGAATTCTGGAGTGAGTTGCCATTTCCTTCTCCAGCGCATGCATGCATGCTAAGTCGCTTCAGTCGTGTCCGACTCTGTGCCACCCTATGGACAACAGCCCACCAGGCTCCTCTCTCCATGGGATTCTTTAGGCAAGAATACTGGAAGGGTTGCCATTTCCTTCTCCTGGAGTAAGTATATTTGTGCACATATTTCATGAAATGTAGTAATATTGATTCAGAAAGTTATTAAGTGATGTGAACAGATGGATACCAAATAAATGTTGGAAAGGATAACAGATAATTTAGTGAAAATGTTTTTCATTTCCTCTCCAAAAATATAAGCTGACTAGATAGATCATCACTTATAAAAACCATCCAAAGGAGCCAAGTTTCTTTCATTCATTTCATGAACTTTATTTACTCTATGTTCACTGTAGAATGTCCATTGTGCCAAATGCCCTGGAAGCAGAATTGAGAAAAACACAATGCTTAGGTTCAAGTCCAGTGAGAAAGACAAGGAATTCAGCAATTAAAACACAGTGTGATATAGAACAAAGTCAGAACTCCAGAAATAGAATATACAAGTGTGGCCAAGAAATGCAAACGTACTTCAATGAGGAAAGGGCAATCTTTTCAACAGATGGTGTTAAAACAATTGCATATCCGTTGGCCCAAAGATGAACCTCAACCTAAAACTTACATTTTGTACAATAACTAAGTCAAAATTGATCATGAATCTAATGTAAAGTGTACATCTTTAAAACTTTTAGAAGAAAACATAAGAGAAAATCTTCATAATTTAAGACTAAGCAGAGTTTTAGACATGACCCCAAAAACCAATCCATAAAAGAAAAATCAGTAAATTGGACTGTATGAACTTTATAAACTTTTGTTCTGAGAATGACCTTGCTAAGAGAATTAAAGGATGATTCACAATTGAAGAGAAATATTTGCAAATCACGTTATCTGACAAAAGATTTGTAGACGGAATATATAGCAAACTCTCTAAACTCAGTAATGAGAAGATAAACAACCCAATTAGAAAATGGACAAGATATACTGAACAGACATATCACTAGAGAGAAAAGACAAATGGCCAATAAGGCATGAAAAGATATTCAACATAATTAGTCATTAAATAATTTTCCCATTAAAGCCGTGGTGAGACATCACCACACACCTGTTAAAAAGGCTAAAATAAAAATTATATTCATAATATCAACTTTTATCAAGTATCCAGAACAGATGGATCTCTCATTTATTGGTGGTAAGAATGAAAAGTGAAACAATCACTCCATAAAACAGTTTGGCAGTTCTTTTTTTAATAAAGTTATACATTTACTTACCATGTGATCCAACAATTACCCTCCTTGATATTCTATCCTAGAGCAATTAAAACTTGTTACCAAAAAAAACCTACTCATAAATGTTCATAGAAGCATTATTTATAATATCCCCAAACTGTAAACAACCCAAACATTTTTCCATGGGTGAACGGATAGGGAAACTGTGGTATAGCCATACAATGGAATGTTGTTTTTGTTTGTTTTTTGTGCAGTTGCCGAGTTGTGTCTGAGTCTTTGTGACCCTGTGGACTGCAGCACACCAGGCCTCCCTGTCCCTCACCGAGTTTGCCCAAGTTCATGTCCATTGCATCACTGATGCCATCCAACCATCTCATCCTCTTTCACCTCTCCTCCTTTTGCCTTCAATCTTTCTCAGCCTCAGGTGGCCAAAGTATTGGAGCTTCAGCATCAGTCCTTCCAATGAGTATTCAGAGTTGATTTCCTTTAAGATTGACTGGTTTGATCTCCTTGCTGTCCAAGGGATTCTCAAGAGTCGTCTCCAGTACCACAATTTAAAAGCATCAATTCTTCAGCATTCTTCCTTCTTTATGGTCCAGTTCTCACAACCATACATGACTACTTAAAAGATCATAGCTTGACTACATGGACATTTGTCGGCGAAGTGATGTTTCTGCTTTTTAACACACCGTCTAATTTTGTCATAGCTTTCCTGCCAAGAAGAAATCGCCTTCAAACTTCATGGCTGCAATCTTCATCTGCAGTGATTTGAGAGCCCAATAAGAGGAAATCTGCCACTGCTTCCACCTTTTCCCCTTCTATTTGCCATGAAGTGATGGGACTGGATGCCATGATCTTAGGTTTTTTTTTTTTTTAATATTTGGTTTCAAGCTGGCTTTTCACTCTCCTGCTTCACCCTCCTCTAGAAGTTCTTTAGTTCCTCTTTACTTTCTGCCATTCGAGTGGTATCATCTGCATATCTGAAGTTGTTGATATTTCTCTTGGCAATCTTGATTCCAGCTTGTAACTCATCCAGCCCGGCATTTCTCATGATGTACTCTGCATATAAGTCAAATAAGCAGAGCGACAATAAACAGTCTTGTCTTACTCCTCTCTCAATCCTGAACCAGTCAGTTGTTCCATGCAAGGTTCTGACTGTTGTTTCTTGTTCTGCATACAGGTTTCTCAAGAGACAGATAAGGTAGTCTGCTATTCCCATCTCTTTAAGAATTTTCCACAGTTTGTTATGATCCACACAGTCAAAGGCTTTCGTGTAGTCAGTGAAGCAGTAGATATTTTTTCTGGAATTCCCTTGCTTTTTCTATGATCCAGTGAATGTTGGCAATTTGATCTCTGGTTCCTCAGCCTTTTCTAAACCCAGCTTGGACATCTGGAAGTTCTTGGTTCACATAAGCATGTTCACTGAGCCTAACATACAGAATTTTGGGCATAACCTTACTAGCATGGGAGATGTGTGCAACTGTCTCGTGGCTTGAAGATTCTTTAGTACTGCCCTTTTTGGGAACTGGGATGAGAATTGACCTTGTCCAATCTTGTGGCCACTTCTGGGTTTTCCAAATTTTCTGACATATTGAGTGCAGCACTTCGATAGCATCATCTTTTAGGATTTTAAATAGCTCTGCTAGAACTCCATCACATCCACTAGCTTTATTAACAGCAATGCTTCCTAAGGCACCCTTGACTTCACACTCCAGAATCTCTGGCTCTGCCTGAGTGACCACACCATTGCGGTTATCTGGGTCATTAAGATGTTTTTTTGTACATTCCTCTGTGTAGTCTTTCCATTTCTTCCTGCTCTCCTCTGCTTCTTTAGGTCTTTACTGTTACTGCACTTTATTGTACCCATCTTTGGATGAAATATGCCTTTGATATTTCCAATTTTCTTGAAGAGATCTCTAGTCTTTCCCCTTCTGTTGTTTCCCTCTATTTCTTTGCATTGTTCATTGAAGAAGCCCTTGTCTTTCCTTGCTGTTCTGTGGAACTCTGTGTTTAGTTGGTTGTACCTTTCCCTTTCTCCCTTACTTTTTTTTACATACTCGATTCCATTTGTATGAAAGTGGTCCATGGCCTGTTAGGAATCTGGCCACACAGCAGGAAGTGAGCAGCAATCAAGCAAAGCTTCATCTGTATTTACCGCTGCTCCCCATTGCTCACATTTCTGCCTGAGCACAGTCTCCTGGCATCAGATTCTCAAGGGAGTGTGAACCTACTGTGCTTGAATCATCCAAAAACTATCTCCCCACCCTCTGTCCACTGAAAAATTGTTTTCCATGAAACCAGCCCCTAGTGCCAAAAAGGTTGGACACCATTGCTTTAACACGTCAAGCGCTCCCCCTTCTAAGCCATCACTGGCTCTTCCCTCAGTCTAGGGTTATCTTCCCCTTTGTCTGCACTGTATCTCCCTCCGCCCCATCAAGTGTTTAAACTCTCAGCTTCTCATTGAGACCACCCCCCAAAATACTAAGAAAATTGTAGTAACTTCCAGTCAGTCTTTCCTCTCTCTTTTCCCTGCTTTATTTTTCCCTTAGTGCTTATTACCTTCTACTTTTCCTCAGAATATATTTTTACTATTTAGTCTTTGCTTTTTATTCTCTACTATTCATAGTTTATAACCTCTATGAGGGCAGAAATGCGTGTCTGCTATTTTATTCTTCACTGTTTTATCCCTAGCATTTAGAAGTCTTTTGTTCCTATTGCGGCTGTAACAAGTTACTACAGATAAACTACACACATTTGTTAACTAACTGGCTCTGAAGGTCAGAAATTGAAAATTGATCTTACGGAGCTAAAATCAAGGTGTTGGCAGGGTTGCATCCTTCCGGAATCTCCAGAGGAGAACCCGTTTCCTTGCCTTTGTCAGCTTCTAGAGGCCGCCTGCATCGCATGGTGATTTTCCCTTCCTCCACTTCCAAAGTGCCTCTCTCCATTTTCTGCTCTCATTGACACACATCTCCTGTCTCTCTGATGGTGACCTTCTTTTAAAACCTTTGTGGTCCTTTCATAAGGACGCTTGTAATTACATTGGGCCATCCCAGAAAATCCAGACTGATCTCTGTCTTGAGATTTTTATTCAAGCACATCTTAAAATTCCCTTTTACTGTGTAAGGTGACATATTCACAGGTTCTGAAGATTGGGACATAGACATCTTTAGGGGACTGTTCTTCTGCCACAGGGCCTAGTATGTGTTAGGATCTACTGTGTGTCCAGCATAGACCAGTCAATGAGAGATAACCTCCAAATAAATGGGCTAGTTCTAGCTAGTAATAAATGTGACACAGTAAATAAGATGGTGTGATCTAACAATCTAATAGTGAACAACTGCAGGGATGAGAATGTCGAGTTCTGGGGAAGAAACTGAGAGATTAAAGGGAATAAAGACTCAACCAAAATCCCAAGGGAGGAACCTCTCGGAGAAAAAAGCTAACACAAAGAGCTGAGACTGTAAGGAGCTTGGCTTGCACCTGAGGGACAGAGATCAGTCAGATTTGAGACTGTTCTAGGGACTCAGATGGTAAAGAATCTGCCTGCAAAGCAGGAGACTGAGGTTCGATCCCTGAGTCAGGAAGATGCCTTGGAGGAGGAAATGGCAACTGATTCCAGTACTCTTGCCTGGAAAATTCCATGGACAGAGGAGTCTGGTGGGCTACAGTGCATAGGGTTGCAGAATGTCGAACATGACTAAGTGCACACACAGCTCACAGCTCATGTAGACAGGAGTCAGATCGTTTGGGCTCTTCTAGGCCAGTGAGGCTGGAAGAAGCACAAGCTGGAATCAAGATTGCTGGGAGAAATATCAATAACCTCAGATATGCAGATGACACCACCCTTATGGCAGAAAGTGAAGAGGAACTAAAAAGCCTCTTGATGAAAGTGAAAGAGGAGAGTGAAAAGTTGGCTTAAAGCTTAACATTCAGAAAACTAAGATCATGGCATCTGGTCCCATCACCTCATGGGAAATAGATGGGGAGACAGTGGAAACAGTGTCAGACTTTATTTTTCTGGTCTCCAAAATCACTGCAGATGGTGACTGCAGCCATGAAATTAAAAGACACTTACTCCTTGGAAGGAAAGTTATGACCAACCTAGACAGCATATTAAAAAGCAGAGACATTACTTTGCCTACAAAGGTCTGTCTGGTCAAGGCTATGGTTTTTCCAGTGGTCATGTATGGATGTGAGAGTTGGACTGTGAAGAAAGCTGAGTGCCGAAAAATTGATGCTTTTGAACTGTGGTGTTGGAGAAGACTCTTGAGAGTTCCTTGGACTGCAAGGAGATCCAACCAGTCCATCCTGAAGGAGATCAGTGCTGGTTGTTCATTGGAAGGACTGATGCTGAAGCTGAAACTCCAATCCTTTGGCCACCTCAAGCGAAGAGTTGACCCTTTGGAAAAGACCCTGATGCTGGGAGGGATTGGGGGCAGGAGGAGAAGGGGACGACAGAGGATGAGATGGTTGGATGGCATCACCGACTCGATGGGCGTGAGTCTGAGTAAACTCCGGGAGTTTGTGATGGACGGGGAGGCGTGGCGTGCTGCGTTTCATGGGGTCGCAAAGAGTCAGACACGACTGACTGACTGAGGCCAGTGAGGAGCTCTGATTATATTCGGAGCTGATAGTAAGCCATAATGGTGGAAAATGGATTATGGAGGGCAAGAGTGGATGTGGGGAGATCTGTTCAAAGTTCTTGCTTCAGTAATCCAGGTAAAAGACCGGAGTTTCTTGGACTAGGGTGGAAGCCATGGACATAGAAAAGAAACCTGGCTATTTTTAGGATGCATTTCATAGGTAATGCAAATAGGATTATTTGACTATGGGAACAATGAATTATTCCAAAATTTTGGGCCTGAGCAATGGAGTATATGGCAGTGCTAATTACTATGGAAGACTTGGAGAAGAGCAGCTTTGTGGGAATGTCAACAGTTCTGTTTTAGTCTGTGAAATTTGAGATGCTTATAAATCATCCAAGGGGCCATGTCAGGAAGATTTCAGTTGTGTGCACCTGAAGCTCAGAGGAATAACCAGTGATGTGGCTCTGTACTTAAGGAGTGTTGTGTAGACTAGATTATCATTTACAGGCATGGGACTGGAGGGGGTCACTTAGAGAAACAACAGGCCTTCCAGATAGTGGTAACCATAATAGCACTGACCTTGTGCCAAGCCCTGCACTTTGATTTTTATATATATTAATATATTAAAAATCTCTAATCCGTGTAACAATTCATTGAGATGATATCTTTTATCACATTCCATTTGATAGTAGAGAATACTGAGGTAGTTAAAAAACTTTTCTCAAGGTCACACAGTTAATAACTGGCCAAACTGAGAATCAAACTCAGGAAGTCTGGTTCTAGGGTCATGCTCTTAAATCTTGAATTTGTCGAGTATTGTTCCTCTCATAAGTATAGTCTGGATGAATATAAGATTATAGACCAAATCACCTTACCGCATAATTGCTTGGGGTTCTGTTATATTATCTTAAACTGTTGCATGGATGCAGATTGGAATTGGAGTTGATGATAAGCAGATTTCAGTGGTGAGAGAGTTTACTTGCATAAAATATTTTCTTTCCTTTTAGTGTGCACTAACTTTAAGAATTTTTTAAAAACTTTTTCATGCTGTAGAACTAAAGCTTTTTATGTCATGTTAGGGTAGAATTTGAGAGAATATATTCCATGTTTTACATAAATAGGCTTCTCAACAACCCCTGGGAAATTCTGTGGTTCCATGAACCACTGCTTGAAAATCTGTTCACCATCATGACAAAAACAGCACCTCTTTGAAAGGATAAAGTATTTGGAATTGATTCCCAGGATGAATCACATTTTCATAATTGCACAAGATTACTCACAAATTCAAGGGAGTTAGATTTAAAAAATGAAATAAAAATAAAATAAACCCAATTTATAAACTTTGCTTACAGCATGTTCTCAGATAACACCCACAAAATGTTTCTTGTGTCAAGACTCAACCTGAAGATGCTCTGAAGAGGAATTTCCAGTTCTGTGACTTTGTCAGTAATACATTCAGAGTGGTGATACACAGTGTTCTTATTCCACTGTGTGGGACATAGAACAGTTTGTTGATTAACTGAGTAATGAATGTCTGTTCAAGACAATCTAAGGTCAGAGTCTGATGAATGACTCAAAGGGCAGTTGTCCCAAGAGAAATTTAAGCCTGAGTCCTCAAGGTGTAAGGATGAAGATGGTAATGATGAAAAACTGCCTCTGGATCAACATGTGCTTTGTACACAGTAATTGAACAAAGTCATTCACCGATGGTTGATTGAACAGCTACCGTGGGCCCAACACGGGTCGCAGTAATGAGTTAGAGAGGCAAATGAGCACTATTCTCAGGAAACTCATGGACAAATAGAGAAAATGTTTGGTCAAATAATACAATTAGAGGAGTGTAAAGGGGGAAGACAGTTCTGTGGGTATGGGTGTAGGTGAAGGCATTTTTCTGGTTGGTTCTCACTGCTTTGATGGTCTGGCTATGATATGATATTTATATAGAATCATGACAAAATACTTGACAATTATTTTCAGCATTAGTGTCGATCAGAGGATTAAACTGTTTTGAATTCAGTTCTCTGGATTACTAGAATCACAAGCCCATAAGTAAAGAGTAGGTTTCATACACTAAGTTACAGATAAGATTTTTTTTAAAAATTTAAAATTTTTTTAAAAAGTTGATTTATAATGTTTTGTTAGTTTTTGGTGTATAGCAAAGTGATTCATATATATATATATATATATACACACACATATATGTATATGTTCATTTTTACTAACTAGTTGCTTTAGATTGGTAGAAGATTGAATACTGAATGTTTTCTTTCTTTAAGGTTTTCTATTCCTTTCTTCTGGATAAGGAAATGGCAACCCACTCCAGTATTCTTGCTTGGAAATTCCTATGGACATAAGGACCTGGCAGGCGTGCAGTCCATGGGGTCCAAGAGTTGGAAAGGACTTGGCGACTAAATCACCACCACTCCTTTCATCTACTGATACCTAATTTTAAGGTATCCTAAATTACTTACACTATCAAGATGGTAATTTTAAACTATTCACAAACTGCTTTACATCTCTCTCTCTCCTCCAAATCCCACTAAAAATAGATTGGCAGGTATGCTCCTTAAAAGTAGGCTATTTTCTGGAGGAAAACACCTAGCTGGAGGCACTGAGAGATGCATTAATTACTTCACTTTTTCTTTCATTAATTCATTTTCATTGATTGAGAGCTGGAATGCACTAAACATTGTGTGTAGAGCTACGGATTCCAACCGAGTTCCCCCAAAGATGTCCACATCCTAATCCTAAGAACTGGTGAATAGGTTGCACGGTAAAGGGGGATAGAAATTGCTGATCATCTGACTTTGAAATGGGGACAGCATCCTGGATTACTCAGGTGGGTCCACAGTAGTCACAAGGGTGTTTATTAGTGGAAAAGGGAAGCAGAAGGAGGAGCATCAGTGAGATGGCAACATAAAAAGATCTCAGCCCAGTGTTGTTGTTGGCTTTGGAAGACAGAGAAACATGAGACCACAAGCCAAAGAGTGCAGGTACCGTCCAGAAAAGGACAAGGCAATAGATTCTCCCCTGGAGCCTCCAGAAACAACCCAATCCTGTTGACCCCTCACCTTTAGTCCAATGAGACCAATTTTGTGCTTCTGACCTCTGAAAGGGTAGGATAAATTTTAGTCATTTTAAGCCACTAAGTTTGTGGCAGGTTTGTGTTATAATAGCAATAGAAAATGAATGGTACAGACTTTGAAAGACAGTTCCTGCCCTCAAAGAGCTAACAGGTTGGTAGAGGTGGAAAGAGTCTGATGAGATAAGGTTGCAGCTACCAGCACTGATCACTGACCAGGGCGGGCACTGCAAAAGCCTTGTAGAAAGGATTCTGTCTGCACTGGGTAAGACAAAAACCACAGCTGCTGCTGCTGCTTTTTTTTTCTTTTTCTTTTGCTGCCCAAGCAGTCCTTTGCACCCTAGGATATATAGGATGATGTTTTGTGGCTATTTCCCTGCACAGCTGGGAAATTTGTCAGAGAGGCTAGTGGTTGGACCCGACAGTATTGAAAACATAAAGGTAGGGATGCTACTTGGGTTTAAAAGAATCTGAAATATTTGTATGTTAAATAAATATTACTGCATACTGAAACTTACATCTTCAACTCATTGTCCTCTCCAAACTCCAGGTCTCAGTGTATATCTGGAGTATTTCTGATGTAAGTTGGAGCAAGCATCTTGGCATGAGCCAGAGTTGCTGTGGAAAGGTACATTCTATCCACATACTCACCTCTGCGGATACTAACCTGATCAGCTGTGTTAGGCAGTGTTTGGCAGGTTATTCCCATGCCTCCAGCAAGGCCAGATTGAAATCTTTGGAGGCCCTAAAGGTTCAAAAACACTATAAGACACATATCTTTATTTTCATTTAATAGAACACATTACCATATTGAAAAATAAGTTCTGATATTTTACATGATGACTGCATTTTGTTGTTGTGATTATTTCATTCCTGAAGCTATAATTTCCTAAAAACTTCTTTCCATGCTTCTGCCTAGGTCCACACTCTTTCTGCCTCTGGATAATCCAACAAAGTCCCTCTGGGACAGTTGTTTACTATTTGGGATATATTCTCATTTTCTCTCCCTTCCCTGTTCCTTTTGAAAGGGACCTTTTGATAGGTTTCCCCCCCCTCCTATAATAGACATAATTCATTATTCTTCATAGCAAGGACTAAACATATAAATGAAATTAGTGTAATTCTTTCTATAAACATTTATTTATCCCTTGATGTTTTAAAACAGAAAAAGTGTTAGTGTCTTAAAACAGAAGAAGATCTATACTAGAAATAATAAGGACAGTTGCAGAGGTTAATAATAAACTTTTGCCCTTAGAGACCTTATGATCTCTGGGAAGTGCTACCTCATTGTAAACCAAAGGCACAGATCACTGGGTCCTAGGACTTGTCACATGACAGATGATGTGTTTTTTTTCGGGGGGGAGGATGTTGCTGGGGGTAGGGAAATGTCAGCAGCTTTCTGGGAAACTCCAAATCACATTCCTACCTTCTAAGTTTGACTTTGAGAAGGAGCCTGAATGTTAATTAGTATCAGCCACTTGCTGAGTATCTATCCTGGATAGAAACTGTGTTGGCTATAAAACAAAACAAAACAACAACAAAAAAAAAACTGAGGATAAGTAAGCGATGGGAATCATACAACATAGTAAGTAGGAGAGCCATGATGAATCCTGACCACCTGGCCTCGAAGTTCATCTTGTCACTTGGAGGCTCTTCAACTCGCTAGATGTCTTGTATTTCTCTCATGTTGGGTTTGCACAAAATCCTGGTGTGTTATAGACTACTCAGTTCAAATAATAATAGGATTCCTTCTCTCCCCTCAAGGACTCTTGGTGAAGATCCACTGGTAAAGAGCTGTTAACAAAAAGTATCAATAGAATGGAGTTCAGCATTCCACTGTTATTGGAACACATTGTTATTCTGAAGCCAGTCAACATCAGATATCAGGATTGGCTGATTAATGGGGCTTTCATACTCCTTTAGTTTTAGCGTTTATTTAATTGACCCCACAGAAGGTGTTAGAGGAATTCACTGATTTCTTTTTTTAAATAATGTTTATTATTTTATTTTTGGCTGTGCTGGGCCTTCCTTGCTATGCTGACTTTTCTCTGCTTGTGTAGAGTGGGGGTTACTTTCTAGCTGCGGTTGCAATACTTGGACTTATCACCGTGGCTTGTCTTGTTGCGGCTTCTGGGCTTTGGAGCACAGGCTCGGTAGTTGTAGTGCATGGACTTAGTTGCTCTGTTGCATGGGGGATCTTGGATCAAGGACTGAACCTGTGTCTCCTGCATTGGGAGGTGGGTTCTTTACCACTGAGCCATCAGGGAAGCCCAGGAGTTCATTATTCTTCATCACTACCTACTTACTACAAGAGGAGAAGGGTATGTATACACTTTATGCTAATTATGTGCTAATAAAAGCATCCGTATATGGATAGAAAACAAGACATTCGGGGCCATGAGAAGAGAGATGTTCCCAAGTAGTTTTCTTCTTTTAGCCTATACATTATCCATTAAATTAGACTTTTAAAGATGCTATCCTTTAATCATACCAGAAAATTAGCCCTAATTTAATAAACATCAAACAGAAAAACAGTTAATCTCATTGATATCTTATAGGCCAGAGATGCTATTGAAAATATCTAGCATTTGACAGGGAAGGAGAATGAATCACATAACAGATTTGAAATTAAAAGTCTGAAATTTATAGTATCTATGTAGCAGTATGTGAGTTCTAGATCACTGAGAAAAGTCAGTAACTTACATAAATACCCCAGTCTCTTTAGACCCCTGATTATTATTTTTCTGATCTAAAACCAGAGATTTTCTCCAACTGCTAATTTAAGAAAAGTAGCTAAAATTTTAAAAGAATATAATTTTTCTTTCCTTTTTACAGAACCTAGCAGACATAGCTAGGTGCCTCCTAAACACTCCAAAAGCTATTTCTTGCTTCCTTTCTTGGTAATAAACCTTGATTTTGTTTGGAATAATAATTGCACAGGTTCATTTCCTGATTTGAGATAAGGTTAGACTAGTCAGGAATTGCATTCTCCTTTGCACCTACTACATTTTCCAGCTTTTCTTACAGTATATAAGGTCATAGGACTATGTTATTGATAATGAAGTTTAGATTATGTTAGGAGGCTTCTGGTAAGGAGTTGTTTTTCTGATAAAATAGCAGTTGTGTCACTGCTATCCTGTCCTCCTTTCCTTTTCCTCCTTCAAATGTAGACAAGATGCCTGGTGCAGCCATCCTATGACCATTAAAACACGAGTCACAGGAAACAGCAGAGTTAAAGGGGCCCCTTCGTATTAGCATCATTGCAGGTACCAAAGATTCTTTGTCTTCAGAATTTTACTACCGTATTAAGTTTTGAGGTACATGTTTATCTTGATACTTCAACATTTCTGAAAACAAGAATGTGTCATTGGCTTGGAAAATATAGCAGAACTCTCCTTTCATCCCTGAGAACTAAGGCAGGAGATGGGGGAGATGGTGGATTAGATGGATTTTAGAAACATTCTTTAAAGTAGAAATATACCTACTTTCAAAGTTATCTTTAAAGCTCAGAATCAGTGGCATTTCATTTTTTAAAATACTATTTTAAGAATAGATAACTTTTGCTCTTAATGCTAGATAAGTGTTAAATATTTTGCATTTCATATTTATCCATACAATTATCTCAAAACTGTTAAGTGCTTCTTCTCTTCTCTGTTTAACTGCCTGTAGCACTTCTGGGTTGAAAGATCTCTTTCCCTCTGCTTTTGTTATTAGGCATCCACTTATTAAGAAGGACAGGTTTGCTTTATGGCACGGTGTGGGGGGTTGCAGTGAGCCTAGCCTTCCTCACTGCAGTGGTGAGAGGTTAGGTAGCAGTTTGTTTAGCCCTAGACTTATATCAGTAAGTGGCCACTGCAGACATAACAGCTAAATCTGAAAACCCACCCCTATACTATAGTAAACATTCTTCCTCAGGTAAGGAACTGGAATCCTCAGTACATAATCCTCGGGAAAATGTTTTCAATTTCCTGCTAGCTGGAGTCCTGCTGCAGTTCTGTTATGAACTACTCCAGTATGGCAAAAGGATGAAGGAGATGGTTTTTAAACCATTCTTTCTAATTAGTGCTTGTTGTAATGCCAGTAGGCCTGCTGGCCTTGAAATTAGAACAAGGCAGGGCAGACATCAAGATGCAGGGGAAGCCTTAAAGCAATAAAACGCCTTAACTCTTTCTTCTACTCCGTCGCAGTGCTACAGCCAGACAACCTCTCATGGTACATGGCTGTTCATCTCCATGTACTATTATAAGGGTTACTAAAACCCCAGCTCACTGACCCAACCCACGTGGGAATTTTCCTAACTGACTCTCGGTAATGACTCCTAAAGGTCAAACTAACAAGATTCAATTTGTTGAGTTCCTTAGACCAGGTAGGATGCTCCGGATTTCTTGTCACTTTTAAACAGATGTCCTTGAAATTCTGGGTGGTTCCCAGAAGCCCTCTCCTTTTTACTGCAAAGATGAGTCACTGAAAACTCAGTCATCAACCATGATTTGGGGCTGTGCTAACAGCGACCACTGAAATTACCAGATCATCTACAAATCACCTTTTCGTTACTAGCTCTAGCCTCTTGATAGAACAAATCTTCACTAGATCTGCTAACAACATTTTGCTGATACAAGTTTCAGAAGTACTAGTTTGAGGGATGGGGCAAGATTTGGGCAGTAGGAAGGAGATACCAGCAGAATGGACTGCATACCCATTCTTGTGTAATAAATGAATTGTAGGGTTTTGAATTCTTATCATTCTGTCCCCAATCAGTAGAACAGTCCAGTTTAAAATATGCCACAGTTTTTATCATTTATTCATAAACTTTAGCAGGATAAGAATATCTTTTTACAGAACTTAACCATATCAGCAGTAGAAACTGACCTTCTGAGAAATTAATGGGGGTTTCCAGAAGTCATGATGAGTAGTTTCTTAGAGAAGAAGAAAATTTCCAATAATAGAAACACCATCTGGATTTCCAGTCTACCATCATTCCTTTCCTAACCTTGACTTTTAATGCTTACTCTTCTTATTCTTTTGATGGACTTTCACTTCTACCCTGGAGAGTCCATCCTTTCCCATATAGTTGTACACAAGGAAACCTGTGCTGAGGAGGAGATGGTGAGGGAGGCCTTGGGGTTAGAAGTGGAGCCTCATACTGTTCCCAGGAGGTCCTCAGACCTCATACAAGTCCCAGGGGTCCTAAAAGAACCCGGGTGAGGTAAATGGGAGAATTCATGTTATAGGAGAATTACGTTCTAGTATTTATCCTGATCCTCAAATGATCCTCTATCGCTTCTGCAAAGGCAAGAAGGGAATTCTCATGGGTTCTGCATAGTGACCCAGGCACTGAATGGGGAATTTAAATTCTTGCATGGTCTGTCACTTACATTGTGGCCTCAGCCTCATCATTTTTACATTCTCTGTGTCTTGATTTATAAAGTGAATTGATTAAACTATAAGGGCAGCAGTCTTTTTCTGCTCTAACATTTGATGATGATAGAAGCTTTGTGGTACAGTGGAAAAGGCACATGTGGAAGTGAGCTTCCAGTGATACGTGTGATTTTTGCCAAGTTGAGCTCTCTGAGTTTTAGTTTGTTATCAGTAGAATGAAGAGAATAGCATTTGGCAGGTAGGGCTGTTGTGAAAATGGGAGATGATGTATAATAAGTACCTGACGAAGCCCCAGAATGCAGATGGTTTTTAATAGAAGTATTTTTATTCACACAGTGACCTAGTCCTGAAAGGTCTCACATTGCATACTGTGGTTTTAGGCTGATATCTGTCCCCACTGATACATAGCCTGGAGTGGATATTGCGGCCTGAGAGAGGAAATGAGTCAAGGTCCTAGCTCCATGTGAGAATGGAAGGGCAGCTCTGTCCCAGGACCTCAGAAAAGCCTGAAGAGACATTAGTGCCCCTTTGCACAATTTTGCCCCACCCATTCTCTGTGGCCCTGAGATCCTCCCCAAATGTTCTGCTGATGAGGGAAAATGTGGAGAAGCTTGACTGGTGGTTTTGTTCAACTTTGGGAAAGGAAAGAGAAACTCAAGAGCCCCTTGATGAGAGTAAAAGAAGAGAGTGAAAAGTAGACTTAAAACTCAACATGAAAAAAATGAAGATCATGGCATCCGGTTCTATCACTTCATGGGAAACAATGGAAACAGTGACAGACTTTATTTTGGGGGGCTCCAAAATCACTGTGGACGGTGACAGCAGCCATGACATTAAAAGACATTTGATCCTTGGAAGAAAAGCTATTGCAAACCTAGAGAGCATATTAAAAAGCAAAGACATCACTTTGCCGACAAAGGTTCATATAGTCAAAGCTGTGGTTTTTCCAGTGGTCATGTATCCATGTGAGAATTGGACCATACTGCAGACTGAACATCAAAGAATTGATGCTTTTAACTGTGGTGCTGGAGAAGACTTGAGAATCCGTTGGACTGCAAGGAGATCAAACCAGTCAATCCTAAAGGAAATCAGTCCTGAATATTCATTGAAAGGACTGGTGCTGAAGCTCCAGTACTCTGGCCACCTGATGCAAAGAGTTGACTTACTAGAAAAGACCCTGATGCTGTAGAAGGTTGAGGGGCAAGAGGAGAAGGGGGTGAAAGAGAATGAGATGGTTGGCTGGCATCCCTGACTCAACAGACATGAGTTTGAGCAAGCTCCAGGAGATACTGAAGGACAGTAAGCCTGGCGTGCTGCAGTCCATGGGGTCTCAAAGAGTCGGACACAGCTGAGCAACTGAAAAATGACAATTGCCCTGTCAGCTTAGAGGGATTCAGGAGTGACTTCTTGGGATGCTTTTGCTGACACTCTCAGGTTCTTGTGTTGAGAATTCTGCAGGACACTGAGGGACACGGAGCATTAGAGGTAAAGAACCCCCCTGCCGATGCAGGAGACATAGAGTCTTGCATTCAGTCCCTGCATTGGGAAGCTCTCCTGGAGAAGGACATGCAGCCCACTCCAGTATTCTTGCCTGGAGAATCCCATGGACAGAGGTGCCTGGTGGACTACAGTCCACAGGGTCACAGAGTCAAACACGACTGATGTGACTTAGCCCGTGTACTGAGGGACAGGGAGCAAGCCAAAGATAGCTGAATATATCCACTTAAGCGATGCCCTAATGTTTCAGCCAAGTTGGAGTCCTTTGGAAAACCAGTTACCTCAATCTTGGGAGACAAGAAAGTTCTTAGATTTTCATCAACAACAAAATTCTCTATGATTTAAGGGAAACTGTATCATTTGTCACCTTGGAGATTTTGCCTGAAGGAAGATAATTGCTTGAAACTTTCTATGCTTTGAGCTTGAAAGTTATTTAGTAGCTGTAAAATGGATAATGTATTTACCTCCCTAGAGCAAAGGATTTTTTATCTTTGCATTGTGCCTAGACCAAAAGAGTGTCCTCTAGAGGTCACCAGTGCACCAGATTTGAAGACCACGGAGGCCTCCAGAATGCTTAGGAAGAGCCAACGTCTCACTCCTATCTGAGGGAAAGAAAAAATAAGGCAAATAAATTATGGTAACAGCTGCTCTCCAGCTAGTCTCTTAAGAAATAGGAAATCTTGTTCAGAATAGAGCATTTTCATTGATTTTTCTTGGTTTATTTTGGCTCTCGTCTGCACTAACTGGAGGAAATTTTTGTAATGGTTAAATGCTTCCTCACTGATAGTTTAATTTTGGAAGTCAGAAAAGAAATTTTTTCTGTATGGGAGAAAAACTGATGTGGAAGTGAACTATTTTAGGCACCATTAATGAGTGTGACTCTCAGTGGTGGGTGCTCTGGCTGAGGAGGAAAAGTCTTCGTGGGTCTCCCAGGCGTGTCCTCAGAGGACACGGGCACACCAGGGTGAGAAGCTTGGGAAGCAGCCCTGTGATGAACGGTTATGTAATCCCTGAGATGCTTGACGTGGGAAGACACTGTCTCAAGTACTCACATCTCTGCAGATGAATGAGAAACTGCACACACAAAGGATCATATTGGTAGTCGAAACACACCTTTCCTTTGGAAGAGCTATCAGCGAAGAGCCAAGAGATGGCACTTTGGAGGTCCTAAGGGGACTTTGCTTAGCTGGTTTGACTTTTTCATTATTCTTATGCTTTAATCTCCTATGAAGCAAATCGACTTTCCCTCAGAGAGAGCTTGCCTTGAGAACAATACTGTGTCTTGCCCCTGATGTGAACCAGGGGAGCAAATGACACAATGCTGAGAGCCTAGGGCATGTTGTGACATAACCCACTGCTGGTAGCCTGCATTGCTCAGGCTGTGACCTGGGAGTCACCACCAGCAGATCCCAGCATTGTTCCTGCTGCTCCGGTTGCTCTCGAAGGAGAGGAATTCCTCCATCAAGACTTTCCCAGGGTCCAGATACTTGCCAGCAGCTGACCCATCAGGAAACTGCCTCTCCCCTCTGGCTTCCCACATTCCTTCCTGAGCAAGCCCCAGCCCAAGGTGTAGCCAAGCCTCAGAGGATCTGCTGGGGTTGATTGACAAGAAAACAAAGCCTTCCTCTAGATAAGAAACATCACAGAGCTATAGGAAATCTATTTGTTCTGGGTGGAGCTCGCTTTCTTTCTCTCCTTTTTTTTTTTTTTTTTTTTAAAGTCTACTTTGCTGACTGTGTAGTTTCTTATCATTTCTTTAGGTTGTGTGAAGCAGTCAGTCTTCGAACAATGAGCTCTGTTTGGGTAACTTTTTCTTTATGGCTAATTTACAAGGAAGGAAAATACTTTGTACTAAAGGGTTGTGGTGATCTTTCTCAGGGCTATTAGATATTTTTCCTGAGCACTAAAGAGAACAAACATGTATTTCCATTACAGTTCACTCTGCACTGTGTTCTTCAGCTTGGTGCCTGGTTACATGCTGCGAGATGGGTTGTGGAAAGGATGCCATTGGTCCATCATTCTAGAGAATCCTTTAGCCTAGATGATATTCTAGGGGGATTTCAGAGTATTGAGCCATGTTGTAGCTCAGCCAGGTTGAGAATGGTGTCATTGAGCACCCCATCCCCCCACCCCGAACCCTACTCTGTAAATGTGGAGTAGACTGAATCCTTTCCTCATTCAGTTGATCAGTTGTGGCCAACTCTTTGTGACCCCATGGACTGCAGCACGCCAGTCTTCCCTGTTCTCTACCACCCCCCAGAGCTTGCTCAAACTCATGTCCATTGAGTTGGTGTTGTCATCCAACCATTGTGTCCTCTGTTGTCCCCTTCTCCTGCCTTCAATCTTTCCCAGCATCAGGGTCTTTTCTAACGAATTGGCTCTTTGCATCAGGTGGCCAAAGTACTGAAGCTTCAGTTTCAGCATCAGTCCTTCTAGTGAATATTCAGAGTTGTTTTTCTTTAGAATTGATTGGTTTGATCTCCTTGCTGTCCAAGGGACTCTCAAGAATCTTCTCCAACACCACAGTTCAAAATCATTGATACTTTGGCACTCAGTCTCATTTATGGTACAACTCTCACATTCATACGTGACTACTGGAAAAACCATAACTGACTAGACAGATCTTTGTCAGTAAAGTAATGTCTCTGCTTTTTAATATGCTGTCTAGGTTTGTCATAGCTTTTCTTCCAAGGAGCAAGCATCTCTTAATTTCATGGCTGCAGTCACCATCTGCAGAGATTTTGGAGTCCAAGAAAATAAAGTCTGTCACTGTTTCCATTGTTTCCCCATCTATCTGCCTTGAAGTGATGGGACCAGATGCCATGATCTTAGTTTTTTGAATGTTGAGTTTTAAGCCAGCTTTTCCATTTTCCTCTTTCATCTTTGTCAAGAGGGTCCTTAGTTCTTTTTCCATCTCTGCCATAAGGGTAGTGTCCTCTGCATATCTGAGGTTATTGATATATCTCCTGGCAATCTTGATTCCAGCTTGTGCTTCATTCAACCCAGTATTTCTCATGAGTGCTTTCCTAGGACTCTGCTATTATTTTTTCTTCAAGGTTATCAGTTGTGTAACTTTAAGCAAGTCTTAAGTCTCGATTATCTTATTTGTAAAATACAGGATTGGACATACTCTCTAAAGTTCATTTGGAAGCTAACTTGTACTCAGAGTTTAAGGCTGTTCAGTCCAGCATCAGCTGCACCTTAGCAAGGGTGGTAGTCTCTCAGGGTCGCTCTAACAGCATACCAAAACTGGGTGGCTTAAGAAAAACAGACTTTATCACCGTTCTAGGGCCTACACATCTCAAATCAAGATGTCGGGGGGCCCTGCTCTCTGTGGGCCCTAGGGTAGAAGCCTTCCTTGCCTCATTTACGTCCTGGCAATCTCCGTCCTTGTTTTATAGATGCATCACTCCAGTCCTGTCACTGTCTTCTCCCTGTGTGTCTCCACATGTGAGTATCTGTGTCTCTGTGTCCAGGCTTCCACTTTTTATAAGGACACCAGTCATACTGGATGTATGACCCACTGTAATGACCTTATTTTAACTTGATTATTTCTATAAAGACTGCATTTCCTTATAAGGTCACATTCTGAGATACTGGGAGATTCAGACTTCAGCATGTCTCTTGGGAGGATACAAGTCAACCCAGAACAGCAAGCTACTAGAAAATCTTCTCTTTGAGCTTTGGGTCCATTCTTCATGTTACTATTTGTCCTGAGAGGCCTACATGTATTACACCAGGGGACCACTTTGTCCTCTGGCTTCCAGTTGGGTTAGCCAGTGGCAAGCGATAGGATGCAAGGGAAGAATGGGATGTATGCTCAGTCATGTCCAACTCTTTGCAATCCCAAGGACTATAGCCCACCAGGCTCCTCTATCCATGGGGTTTTCCAGCCAAGAATACAGAGTGGGTTGTCATTTCCTCCTCCAGGGGATCTCCCTGACCCAGGGATGGAACTCTTGTCTCTGGTATCTCCTGCATTGACAGGTGGATTCTCTACCACTGAGCCACCTTAGATCATCTCAGTCCTTGCTAATAAAAGTATTTGGGAAGGAATACCTGTACGTCTTTGATTTCACATGGAGACGGGAGGCACATGCGTGGAAAGGACTGGTGAAAACCCCCAGAAGGACATGTTCTTAGACTGCTCTGTGAAGTCAGTGATATGCTCACCTGTAACCACTTGAGGAAACTGTGTTTAGTGAATCTCTTTGCGTTCTGAGCTACTAAATTTATAGGGTTGGTGCTCAAACCCATGTTTCAACATTCCATTATATGCTTCTAAAAAGGTATATTTTCACTGTGGTGTTCATCAGCCTTTAATAATGAACACTTGTATCCTATGATTAGACACTTGGCCTTTTCCCTCTCCCTCTATCCAAGTCCTTTTTCTGAAGACTCCTATGAATAAATGAGGCAGAGAAGGGCATCTAGGGATGTTGCATAGCGGCTAAACTCCTGTCCACTCATCAGCATACTTCTCTGTGTCTAATATTTTAGAGTTTCTTAGGAGCCCTCAATATTGTCTGCTCTACTTTAAGTCTGCTCCCAACCCCCCATTTTTTCAATGGCCTTCCTTCAATGAGTTTCAGGCTTCTCTGTTCTACCTTAGCTGCCTCCACAGCCATCGCTTTCACTGTTTTGGACCCAGGGTCAAATCTACACCCAGACCAATGTGCTAACAATATCTCTTGAAGCCCATTGAGCTCTGGCTCAGCTGAACTCTGCTGTGAAAATGGACACAAAGATTTAAGGGTGGGAGTGACACCAAGTAGATGAAATGTGTCTTAAAATGTATAGGGGAGATAAACAAACTGAGTTGAATATTTGTGGCTAAAATTTCTGGTTAGATTTGGAGAATTCTGAGTTGATTTGCATAATAATAATAATAATAATAATAATTATTATGGGAGGTGGGAAACTCATTAAAAAGTAGAAAGTTATTCTTTGGATTTATCAAGTAGCTCTTTCCAAATCACATTTGGGGAGGCATGAAGGGATAAGCAATGCTTGGATTCTGTCTTTCTTAAAACCCACATGGGTTAAGTAAGAAGTGGAAAACATCCTACTGTGTTGCTAGAGAAGACCCTTGAGAGTTCCTTGGACAGCAAGGAGATCAAACCAGTCAATCCTAAAGAGGGAAATCAACTCTGAATATTCATTGGAAGGACTGATGCTGAAGCTGAAGCTCCAATACTTTGGCTGCCTAATTCGAAGAGCTGACTCTGACTCATCAGAAAAGACCCTGATGCTGGGAAAGACTGAGGGCAAGAGGAGAAGGAGCAACAGAGGATGAGATGGTTGGATGGCATCACTGAGTCAATGGACACGAGTTTGAGCAAACTCCGGGAAATGGTGAAGGACAGGGAAGGCTGGTGTGCTGCAGTCCATGGGATCCCAAAGAATCGGACACAGCTGAGTGACTGAACAACGGCAATGTGCATCTTGAGTTGTTTCAGAACTCAAACCTTAATTCAAACTTAAGATATATGAGAATGTCCAAGATGGTCTCTGCATAACTCTGGATATTTTTTACATATATGATTGCCATCCTAATTTTATTTTTCTGGACTCAACAGCAACAAAGTTTGTTTTTTCTGTTTGTTTTTAAGGTATAAAATAATACAAAAAAGGAAGAGAAAGCTTAGTGAAAATAAGAATAGCCAGCTCTCAGGAACTCTTATTTCTATTTCACTTTCAGGGTTAACCAGGTGGAACAGAAAGATCCGTGTAGGTGATAGTACAGGTGATAAGGCAATGCAGCATGTAATGTGCTCCCTGGGCTGCACAGGAGGCAGGCCTCTATGCTTATTCATTTGTCTTGTGTTGCATTCCTGCCTATGCACTTAGCCTGGCTCCCCACCCCCCACTGAATCAACTCTGAGCTTCTCTCTTGGGATTTCACAGCTGTCCAAAATAGGACCCAACCTGGTTTCCTACTGCTGTGTGAAGAAGTGTGTCAGAAGAAAAATTTTACAGGTACTGAGCATCTTTGTTCAGTAGGAAGGGTTGAGTCTCCATGCGATGAGCCCGTTGAAGTGGGAGAGGTGCTGGCAGTGAGTTCCTGGGGTTGCAAAGACCCCCTACAGGTTTTTAAGGCTGGGCCTGAGGTCTAGCTTCCGGAGCTCAGTAACCATGTAGGGACTTGGTTGCAGGGCGTGGCCCTGCATGAGGGCTGAGAGCAACTAGCAGCGAGGCTTGAGATGGTACCCTTGAAGCTGCTGCACTAGTGCCCCTGAGATATGAAGCATGCGTGGTCCTAAAAGCTGAGATGTCTGGAAGCCGAAGGCAGAATTGGAAGGCTCCAGCGCAGGCAAATGGGAGGCAGGGGCTGGAGATCCTTCTCTTGTCAGATGGCTTATTTTCAGTCTAATCTGTGTTCTGTGGGCTGTTGACATGCCTGAGCATATCCAGCAGATTGAAAGGAAGAACCACAGGGAGTGCATTTGCATAAAGGCCCAAGATGATATCTGGTGCACGTGGCCTTCTCCAGCAGCAGGGTGAGGAGAGTGGGTGAACGTGAGTACAGAATGGGCTGTTAGCTCAGCTGCTCTTGATTTATGTCCTAGGTTCAGAGGAAGCTGCAGATAAAAAATGGAGTTGTCCTCTTGTAGAAGTTAGCTCTGTTTGGGGACCAATGCACTGAATAATATGTATTTCAGAGAGTTTTTTTCTAACTCCATCATCAAACACAACGATTTTCTGCACTGGGGGGCTTTTAGGAGGAATACTGCCAATTTTTAACTCTAGTGTATCAGAAACCTTATCTGGAAAAGACACAGAGAAAGCCCACTCAGTAAAAAGTTGTAATAAGTAATGAGATGCATAACATCATATTCCTCCAAAATACTCTTTTAATTTTTTGTCTAACTTTAAAAATCACAGAAGGTTTTCATTGGGTGACTTATAATGTATTGTAAACATTTGTTTAATCTTTGTTTCCTTGAAGTACCATGTTTGAAAGTTAAATCTGTTGCTTTAAAGAAAACTGCAATGAGTTCATTACATAATTTGATTCATGCTAACATGCTGACTTCATGTGGTGAAGCAGAAAAGCCGTAGATCTTGCCTTCTTGGTAATTCTTACAAGGCAATAAAATAAGTATCTACTTGAATGATTATTATATTAATCATAGTTAATTATATATTTATATGTGTTATATTACATTGAAAAAAATTTTTTTGTATGATCCCCTCTAAGGAAGGCAAAGAGATATTTAACCATTTTAGAATTTAACTCTTTTTTCTCCTCCAATGGACTGGAATAGCAAGGAAAGATTATGAAAGGGTCTGAAGAATGGAATCAAAAGTCCGGAAGAAAAAGACTACAGTTGTTGATGTACTGAATCTCCAATTGTATTGATTCCAATATCTACTGGTTTCAGCTACCTTGCCAATTATCTCAGTGTATAATACAAGTATCATAATAGAATAGTCTGTCCCACGGAAACACTATACATCCAATACAGGATTTTAAGAATTAAAGAAAACTTGAAATGTCTTGGTCCTTTAAATAGTATGATAATGTTCGGAGTGATCCCCAGGCAAATCCTCAGTCTAAAAGCAAAAAGTTCTTTTGAAACTAGATCAACATTTATATGGTTCAGAGGATCTTTGCCTTGAGACTCTAATGAGAATACAATCAGGAGGATGAGACAAAAATAAAAATATTATAGATGTAAAATATTAGTGGAAGGCCTTGGGTAAGAGGGTGTTAGAGCTGGGATGATCTTTGAAATGTGGGGGCTAACTATCCAGTTTCCAGGACTTTGGGGTTTCTTGGGATATAGGGCTTCTGTGTCCAAACCATGACAAGAGGAGTCTTTGTTAACTATTGTTGAGATTATGTTCCTCAACTTCTTTACTTTATTCATGAAAACGATAAAGCCCAGTTTGGTGAAATGACTGGCCATTAGCAGAATCAAGATTATATTCCAAATCTGGTCTTTGTCCCACCACCCTCTTTAAAAATCAAAAGGAAGAATATTTTGAGAGAAAGATGTTTTGAGATAAATGACCACGGGAAATGGGTGCCTCAACTCAGACAGGTATAGGAACAAGGCTTTCTGAGGATTTGGATTATAGCAGGGACTATATTATATTATAGCAGGCACTGCCAACATAGGGTTGAGGCCAGCTATAGGCAGACTTCCCACTGTCCATCCAGTGAATAGCACTGCATTAGTTCCTGCAGGCTGTCAAAACAGATTACCACGAACTCGGTGACTTAGAAAGCAGAAATATATTTTCTCAAAGCTCTGAAGGCCAGAAGTGTGAAATCAAGGTATCAGCAGGGCCACACTCCCTCCAAGATTCTATGCTTCAGTCCTTCCTTGTCTCTTCCAGTTTTTGATGGAGGCAGACACTTCTTGGCTTGGGGCTACATATCTCCAATCTCTGCCTCCATTTTCACATCACTTTCTTCTCCTTCTCTCTTTTTTTCTTCCTTATAGATATTCGTGTCATTGGATTTAGGCATCCAGCACGATCTTCTCTGAGATCTTTACCTTAATTACTACTGCAAAGAATACAGTCAATCTTTGTAAATATTCCATTTGCACTAGAAAAGGATGTGTATCTTACCGTTCTATAAGGAGTCCTCTATAAATGCCAATTAGGTTGAATTAGCTGATAGTATAGCTCAATCCTCTATGCCTGTATTGATTTTCTGTCTACTTTTGCTGTTACTGAGGAAGGGGGTGCTAAAATCTCCAGCTGTAATTGTGCATTTGTCTCTTACTCCCTTTCAGTTCTCTGAGTAAACCTCTTTTCACTTTCAGTGAGTAATTGCTTGATGTATTTGGAAGCTATTTGCTGAATACACAGTTAAGATTATTATGTGTTATGGAAAAACTGACTCCGCTATCAGTATGAAATGTTCTTCTTCATGCCTGGAAGTTTACTTTGTTCTGATGATTATTTTTTCTGATATTAATATAGTTATTCCAGCTTTCTTTATTAATGTTTTCATGGTATGTTTTCTATCCTTTCACTTTTATACTTTAACTAAAAATGGCTTTCTTGTAGACTATCTATTTGGGGACATTTTATTTTATTTTTATTTATTTTTCTGGCTTCTCTGTCTGACTTGTATTGTCTTTCCCTGACTAGGAATTGAACGTGGGCCCACAGCATTGAAAGCATTGGACTGCCTGGGAATTCCTGGGACTTTTTAAAAATCCAAATTTGATAATCTTTGTTATTTAATTGGAATGTTAAGCCTTTAACAGTTGATGCAATTATTGATATGATTTGGTATGTATATACTATCGTATTTTGTTTTCTATATGTCCCATCTGTCCTTTATTCTTTTTGCTTGAAAAACTTCCTTTAAGATTCCTTGTAGTAAAAGGTCTGCAGTTGACAAATCTTCTTAGCTTTAGTTTGTCTGAAATGGTTTTTATTTTGCTTTTATTTTGAAAGGTATTTTCACTAGATTCAGAATTTCAGGCTGATATTCCACTGTTTTTTAATTTGTATAGTTTTGGATAGTAAATCTATAATAAATATTACCTTTGTTTCTCTGAAAGTATGTTTTTTCTCCAAATACTTAAAATTTCTTTATCCCTATTTTTAGCACTTTGATGATATGCATAAAGGTGTGTGTGTATGTACGTACACGTGTGTGTTTATCACATTTGGGATTTACTGGGTGCTTTGATTTATGGGTTTCTAGTTGTTATCAAGTTTGGAACATTTTGCCATCATTCCTTCACAAATTTTTACTCATATAGCCCCCATTTCCAACTTCATTTCTCTACCACTAGTTTTCTCCTTCTGAAACTCCAGTTACATGTGAAATCTTTTTCATTTTTGGTTTGTCTTTTACTACTGTTTTTCTCTGTGTGTTTCATCTGGATAAATTTTATTGCTGTATCCTCAAGTTCATTGACATACTTTGATTTTTCTTCCATGGAATCTAATCTACTGTTAAATATCATTCATAGTAATTTTTTACCTTAATAAGTTAAAATTTGTACCCCTCTATATTGTCTATTTCTTTCATTATGTTCATGTTATCTCTGACATTTTTTATATGTAACATTTATAATGTTTTAATGTCCTTGTCTATTAATTTTATCATCTGTCATTGGTAAGTCTGTTTCTTTTGATTGATATTTTTTTTCCTGGTTACGGATCACATTTTCCTGCTTCATATTCTAGTACTTTAATTGGAAGTCAGACATTGTGAATTTTATATTTCTGATTATTAATTGCTGTTATTTATCTTTAAAGAGAATTAAAGCTTTTCTTGTAGGAAGTCAGGTTAGTTGATTAGCATAAACGTCTCAGAATGTATTTTTAAGCTGTTTGAGAATGAGTCTATAGTAGCCTTTATTCTAGAACTGATTCATACCTACTGTTAGGGTATGGCCTTTTATATTTCTATTGATTGCCATTTTTATACAGTGAGGTCTCCCTACTTTGGAAAGAGCAAAACTAAACAATTTCCAGTCCTGAGGGGGGGGAGCTAAAAATTTTGCTGCATTTCCTTTGGTATTTGTTCTTTCCTCAGAAATTTTTCTTGCTTATGATATATGCGGACTGATATTCAGGCAAGGACTCAAGAGAGCTCCTATTCAGACATTTGAGCTGCTTTCTGTTTCTGCTTCCCTTTCTCTCTTTTTCTGTTCCTCTCTGCTCTCTGGAATTCTTTCCCACCGATTCTAGAAACTTCTTACCTGAACTCAGATATTTATCTCCTCAAATCAGTTACACTACTCTCTGTTTAGATTTCCCCTCCCTATGCTATAGTCTGGAAATTGCCTGTAGGCTGTTGATGATAGTGTTTATCTCATGTTTTTTCTCTTCTCTCAGGTATCAGAGACACAGGATACCTGTTTCCAATGCCTAAAAACAATTTTTGCATATTTATAATTTTTAATCATGTGATAGTTATTCCACCCCGTATTACTCACTTGTAGCTGGAAGCAGAAGTCAATAATTCAATTTTTTTTTTACATGAGCAAAAATTGGCTTTGAGAGTTAAACATTTAGAACTTAACTTTTAATTCTAGTTTGACATGTACAATTGGTTAATTCATATTTCCTCTTGGATATCTAATAGATATTCTAATCTTAATGTTTTCTCAAAAGAACCCTTAGTTTCTACAGCATACCCTCACCCAGATTGTCCTTGCCTTGGTCTTTACTATTTCAGCGTGAGGCACTGTCACTGACCAAATTATTCAAGATAAGAACTTAGAAGTCAGGTTGATTCTACTCTTTATTTCACACCCTAGATTTAATTCATTAAGTTCTATCAATTTTGTTTCTAAGATATGCCTCCATCATATTCACCTATGTCACCTTCACTGACACCAGCTAGGTCTATTACTTCTCATCCAAATTATTATAATAACCTCTATACTTTAAATTTTGCTCTTCTCTTATTCATTCTCTGTACAATACAAGAATAATCTGTAGAATGTAATTTGAATCAATATTCTCCTATTTTAAAACTTTTAGTGGCTTCCTTTCATTCACAATAAAATTTAGACTTTTAATACAATCTGCAAAGCCCCATGAGACAAAGCTCTTGTCCATCTTACCAGCCTTATGCCTTACCACTCTCTTCAGAGTTCACAGTTTTATCACCATACAGTTCTCCTTGCAGTTATTCATGTGCTATTTATTATATCAAGGTATTTGCATATGAATTTCCTTTCCTAGAGCTCACTTCCTCTGTTCTCCATATGGTATCTTCCTATCCTTCAAGTTGTAGTTTAAATACTATCTTCTCTGAAATCTCTTCCCTGACCATTCCATCTAAGCAAGTCAGCCTAATTCATTGTTATATATAAGTCCCTTGCTTGTGTCCTGTATGAAATTTATTGTTTTCTTTTGTAACTTGTGAATTGTTGTTTTTCTCTTCTTCCCCACTCAAATAGGAGACAGAGACCACCCTATCAATATAGACTGTTATTGTTCTTCTAATGTCTAGCAAGTACTTGGCTCTGTCATTATCCAGGTTTTCTATCTGGGAACAAATTCCAAATTATAGTGCTAATAAGGAGATGGGTAGCTTTAATGATTCAAGGAGATAAATATCTTAGCTTGTGGGGCCTGAGATTAATAGAAATGGTTAAAAAATTAATCTATCAGACCCATGTAGAGAAGATAAACTTTAAAAATGGTACCTGAGAATAGAATTAATTGATAAGCTATCTGGTGTATCTGTAAAAACTAGATTTATATAGAAAGCAGAAATGGACATAGTATGGTAAAACATTAGATTTTAGCAGAGTGTTTGACTTAACACTCAGTACATAATTGGTAAATTAGTGAAAATTGACAGAACAAAGTCTGGAGCCTCCATTTCATTTCATTCATCAGTTCAGTTCAGTCACTCAGTCATGTCTGAGTTTTTGTGACCCAATGGACTGCAGCATGCCAGGCTTCCCTGTCCATCACCAACTCCTGGAGCTTGCTCAAACTCATGTCCATTAAGTCAGTGATGCCATCCAACCATCTCATCCTCTGTCATCCCCTTCTCCTCCTGCCTTCAATCTTTCCCAGCATCAGGGTCTTTCCTAATGAGTCAGCTCTTTGCATCAGGTGACCAAATTATTGGAGCTTCAGTTTCAGTATCAGTCCTTACAATGAATATCCAGGTTTGATTTTCTTTAGGATTGATTGGTTTGATCTCCTTGCAGTCCAAGGGACTCTCAAGAGTCTTCTCCAAAACCACAGTTCAAAAGCATCAATTCTTCAGTGCTCAACTTTCTTTGTTGTTCAACTCTCACATCCATACATGACTACTGAAAAAACCATAACTTTGATTAGATGGCCTTTGTCAGCAAAGTAATGTTTCTGCTTTTTAATATGCTGTCTCAGTTGATCATAGCATTTCTTCCAAGGAACAACCATCTTTTAATTTCATGGCTGCAGTGGCTATCTGCAGAGATTTTGAAGCCCAAGAAAATAAAGTCTGTCACTGTTTCCATTGTTTCCCCATCTATTTGCCATGAAGTGATGGGAACAGATGCCATGGTCTTAGGTTTCTGAATGTTGAGTTTTAAGCCAACTTTTTCACTTGTCCTCTTTCACTTTCATCAAGAGACTCTCTAGTTCCTCCTTGCTTTCTGTCATAAGGGTAGTGTCATCTGCATATCTGAGGTTATTGATATATCTCCTGGCAATCTTGATTCCAGCTTGTGCTTCATCTAGCCCAGCATTTCACATGTTGTACTCTGCATATAAGTTAAATAAGTAGGGTGATGATATACAGCCTTGATGTACTCCTTTCCCAATTTGGATATGGAAATTCATTTTGACTTCTTTTCATTGTGACCAACACTAGAGTGAACAAGCCTGTCTAAAATACTAAAGCAAAGCATTCTCCTCACTGCTAACCCTATTTACCTTTTCTCCTTGAACATAAAGGGCTATAGACAATGTCAAAAGTATCATTTACATTACCATTTAGCAGATTATCACATTGTATTCAGCACCTAGAAGTCACTGGAGATCCTTCAAGGCTTTCTGCTATTCTCCTATAGTACAATAGGTGGATGCTGAAATTGCCTCACCCCTCACCTTCATCCATATACTGTTCCACACACATGCACATGCCTGTTGAAGCAATGGGCCATGGAAAGTGGAAGGTTTGCATTTACAAAGAAAGTTCCTAGTCAGGATCATCTTTCTTTCTTCTTCCCACAGTGTATATCATTGACCCTTGAACAACAAGGATTTGAACTGTGTAGTTGGTTGATGTTATGAATGTATAGACAGAGGGCTAACTGTGAAGTTATCTGTGGGTTTTCCACTATTTAAGGTCAGCCCCACAAGCTCTGTGCTGTTCAAGAGTCAACTGTATTTCTAAACACATGATATTACTGTTGCTTTTTTTTTTTTTTTTTTTTTGAGATGGGTTACTTCTGGTTTCTCCAGTTCTTTTCTGTTGTTTCCTGGAAAGGAGACAATTAATTCACCATCCAAGTGATTGAAAGCCCTATTTTAGAGTCTTTACAATGATTAATTTGTCATCTCATGTAATTATTATGTTGCGTGGTAAGTTGATTCAGTTGTGTCAACTCTTTGCAAAGTGAAAATCACTAACTTGTGTCTGAATCTTTGCGACCCCATGGATTGCTGGGTTGGGAGGTTCCACTGGAGAAGGGATAGGCTACCCACTCCAGTATTCTTGGACTTCCCTTGTGGCTCAACTGGTAAAGAATCCTCCTGCAATGCAGGAGACCTGGGTTCAATCCCTGGGTTGGGAAGATCCCCTAGAGAAGGGAATGGTTACCCACTCCAGTATCATGGCCTGGAGAATTCCATGGACTGTATAGTCACAAAGTCATTGGAGTCATGTCTAGAAGCAGCATAATATAGTAGCTATTAGTATAGACTTTGGTCTATACTTTGCATCTTTCCACTGTTATCTACTAGCTTTAGCTGTTGATCAAGTTACTTAACCTCCCTGTGCTTCACTTTTCTCATCTGTAAAATGGTAATAGTAATATCATAGAATTTACTTGACTGGGTTGTTGTGAGCAATAAAGAAATTAATATCTATAAAACACTGGCACATAGATACCCTAATTGTCATTTTTCATATTAGGTTAGTCTTCATATTTTTAGACTTCCCTTGTGGCTCAGCTGGTTTTTCATTTGATCCCTCACCTTTCCAATATTTTACTGGATCCACTGAGTTTCCTTTATTCCTTCCCTCCCTCCTACACATGAAACAATAATTTGGAAGATTTCTGTTTCTATTTCTTAGAAATAATAAATACCTCCTCTTAACATTTCAAACCTATCACCAATTTTGTCTTCTGTGTTATTGTTAAGAATTTTGGAATCACTAAATTTTAGATCCCCCATATTAGTTGTCATGTTTATTTTTATGCATTTAATGTTGTTATTCAGTCACTCTGTCTTTGTGGCCCCATGGATTACTGCACGCCAAGCCTCCCTGTGCTTCACTCTCTCCTAGAGTTTGCTCAAACTCACATCCATTGCGTCAGTGATACCATTCAACCATCTCATCCTCTGTAGCCCCCTTTCTCCTCCTGCCCTCCATCTTTCCCAGCATCAGGGTCTTTTCCATTTAGTCAACTGTTTGCATCATGTGGCCAAAATATTGGAGCTTTAGCTTCAGCATCAGTCCTTCCAGTGAATATTCAGGGTTGATATCCTTTAGGATTATTTTTATGCATTTAATGTAGCTTAGGTTTATCAAAATGTTTGCTAACGTCCTTACTCATCTTTGTTTTAGGATTTCATTCCTTTACTCTCTATCTCTCTTTTTAAATAATTGATTTATTTGGCTGTGCTGGGTCTTCATTGCTGCATGAGCTTTTTTCTAGTTGCAGCGAGAAGGGGCTTCTCTCTAGCAGTGGAGCGCATTGCAGTGGCTTCGCTTGTTGTGACGCACAAGCTCTAGAGCATCAGGGCTTCGGTAGTTATGGCACATGGGTTCAGGAGCTGTGGCTCCTGGGCTCTCGACCACAGGCTCAATAGTTGTAGCCCACGGGCTTCATTGTTCCGTGGTATATGGGATCCGACTGAGGATTGAACCCTTGTCACCTGCATTGATAGTCTCTACCACTGAGCCATCAAAGAAGCCCTTATTCCTTCTTTCTCTGTTAATTTTCCTTCATTAATCTTTTAAAATGTTTTTTACTTCTTTTAATATTTTTTCACAGAGGGTAACTTGCTCATGAATGTTCCTTTTCTTTCCCTATCTCCCTTCTTTCTTTCCTTCCTTTATTTTTTTGCAATATCTTGATTTCCCCCCTCACTCTTAAAGGACAGTTTAGCAGGGCAGATAATTCTAAGTTGACCTTTATTTTCTCTCAATACTTTCAAATGTCATTTTGCCTGTGACTTCTGTGATTTTTCTTGGGAAGCCTGCCATCAGTCCAATTTGTGTTCCTTTTAAGGTTTTCTGCCTTTGATCTCAGGTTATTTTAAAAATCTCTTCATCTTTGGTGTTCTGCAGTTTAACTGTAGATGTGTCTGGGTGTGGGTGTATATGTATTTCTTTTCATTGGCATTCAGTAAACTTCCTAATCTGACAAATATTCCTTAAATCAGTTATGGAAAATTAACCACCCTTTTGTGCTTGAATAGTGCCTTTTCCAATGCTTTCTACCTTATAGAACTCCAAATAGATGCATACTGGGTTTCTTTCTACCCTTAATCTTTCTTTTGTATTTTGGGGAGCTGCTGAAGCCATAAATTGATTTGATCTTAGGACTGTTTTAGGTTGTATCTACAAGAGGGGTGGGATGGGATGGGAAGGGAGGTGGGAGGGGGGTTTAGGATAGGGGACACATGTACACCCATGGCTGATTCATGTCAATGTATGGCAAAAACCACCACAATATTGTAAAGTAATTAGTTTCCAATTAAAATAAATAAATAAATTGCTTTTAAAAAGGTGATGATTACTTTTTTTCCCAGTCCCAAGCACAAATGATGTGTTCAGTAAATAGTATCTATCTATTATGTATATACCTCAGTATATTTTTCAAGTAAATAAAATTTTTCTTCTCTTTCAACTATTTCCTCATGTCATTTATTTGTCTTGGGGGAAAGGAAAGATAAAAATTTCTCTTTGTTTTCTATTTTTCAGTATTTGAAAATGTACCTGTGTTGCTTTTAAAAGAAGATGAAAGTTTAAAATAGAATTTTCAGGTGCTAGATGATTGGATTTTTAAAATTTCATGCCCAAATGTTTCTTGATAATTATCTCTTTTGTCCTTCCATTGTTTTGTGTCAACTTTTTGATAAGCCTGCAAAAACAAGATATGTTTGAAAATCTTTCACTCTATTTCCTGCTTCTGAAGTGTAAATGCTTTAATTATTTGAAACTCTCTGAGGTCTCCTTCAGAGAGGGCTGTCAGAACATTGCAATTCTACTCAGGAAAATCTCTCCTGGGCCTAGCACAAGTTTTGTGATTTAATGAGATGCTCATTTCAAGAAGTTGGACAGCAACTTGGTAGATATTTAAGAGCAAAACTTTGATGAAGTTTCTGTGTTCCTCTGAGGACCTTTAATTGTTTTGGATGAAGTTAATTCCTAGGAGAGTGTAATGAGACTGATATGCATTGCTTCAGGTTTATAAATGAGTTTTCTCATCTTGCAGAAAAACCAAAGTTCCACTTGTCACTTTGTTTTCCTAACTGGAAGGAATATAGGACTTTCCAAAGTCGGGGGTAAACCACATGCCTTCTTGGAACTCTAGGAATATCCTTTGAGATAACAAATTTGTTTATCAATGGTTGTAGCAAGGCATAGTGTGTAATCATGCTTATAAACATACAGACTAGTGGTTGGGAGGCCTCTGAGAAGTTATCTTCCCAACCAGATTTTACAGATGAGAAATCTATGATCCAGAGAGTTAACTGGGTTTCCTAGGATCACCAAGCAGATTACCGTTGGCTGGAGTATTTGTTCTCTTGACTCCTGGTCCAGCACCCTTTCCGTGTTATAGAAGAGTCTATGTTTTCTAAACATTATTTTTGATAGTTCCTTTGCATTAACTGACTTCAAAGGAAGAATAAATTTATTCATTTAAACTTCCACATTGTACAAGGTAACATTTAAGACATCAGATGATACAGGTATTCCTTATTACCTGTACTCTTATTCTTTGACCACAGGAACTGAGTAGATTCAGAAAACAGTTTTGAGATGGGACTGGTATCCCTTGATATCCATACTCCTCCCACTGGTATTAAAAGTACAGGAATCAAATATTGTAGATTCACTCAATATTTGGACTTACTTTCCTAATTCTTCTTCATGTACCAACTAGATTTAATAATAGGATTTCTTAGATTTGCAATAGGACAAATTTGGGAAGATTATCACAAAATCTCTGAGTTTTAAGGAATATCAAAGGCCATCTAGTTCAAACACATACTGTTTTTTTTTTTTTTAGAAAAAGGCATTTAACAATGATTGCATTTGACTCAGTTTATTTTCTCAGTTGCAGGGGACCAGGGACCAGCATCTGGAAGCTCTAAGGCAATTGGCTATAGATATACACAGAAGCTAATGTAAATGGCCTGTTTTTGTCAGTGACAGCTGCTGGTGACATTGTTCTCAGTATTATCATCTAAAAATTTTATAGCCTCAAATCAAAGATTATTTTTAGTATTTATCTTACCAGAATCATGGATCCTGATTGCTACTGTCTTGACTTTTATGATACCCACACTGTTTGATTCTCTTTGAAACTGAGAGTTTATCTATTTCATTTGCAGAATCTTCTGCTTTCTTTCTCCTCTTGAATGCTAGTCTTTTTAGCTGTCAGGATTCTGTTCTTGTGCCAGTTCTTCTTACTCTATGTGATGTTCCTATGCGCTTACAAAATACTTAATATCCATTTGATCCATTAGACAAGCAAATAAATGATTCCATTTATTCTTAAGGTTTTTATTGCCACCTATATGCTGGTAACTCCAAATTCTGTATCATCTTGATAATTTGGATTCATACACACACATATGAATCAATATGCTAGAGCTCATATATATGTTACCTAGACACTCCTAACCCAATATGCAAAATGAACTCATCTGCACCACTCTTTATCTTTATTCGGGGATCTACCCATTTCCCCAAGTTAGAAACTAATCAGTCTTTTTCTTCTCCTGCTCCTTTACCAACTCCAATACAATCTATGGGAATACCAGACCACCTGACCTGCCTCATGAGAAACCTGTATGCAGGTCAGGAAGCAACAGTTAGAACTGGACATGGAATGACAGACTGGTTCCAAACAGGAAAAGGAGTACGTCAAGGCTGTATACTGTTACCCTGCTTATTTAACTTATATGCAGAGCACATTATGAGAAACGCTGTGCTGGAGGAAGCACAAGCTAGAATTAATATTGCTGGGAGAAATATCAATAACCTCAGATATGCAGATGACACCACCCTTATGGCAGAAAGTGAAGAAGAACTAAAGAGCCTCTAGAAGAAAGTGAAAGAAGAGAGTGAAAAAGTTGGCTTAAAGCCCAACATTCAGAAAACTAAGATCATGGCATCCAGTCCCATCACTTCATGGCAAATAGATGGGGAAACAATGGAAACAGTGGCTGACTATTTTTCTGGGCTCCAAAATCACTGCAGATGGTGATTGCAGCCATGAAATTAAAAGATCCTTACTCTTTGGAAGAAAAGTTATGATCCACCCAGACAGCATATAGAAAAGCAGAGACATTACTTTGTCAACAAAGGTCCATCTGGTCAAGGCTATGGTTTTTCCAGTAGTCAAGTATGGATGTGAGAGTTGGACTATAAAGAAAGCTGAGTGCCAAAAAATTGATGCTTTTGAACTGTGGTGTTGGAGAAGACTCTTGAGAGTCTCTTGGACTGCAAGGAGATCCAACCAGTCCATCCTAAAGCAGGTCAGTCCTGGGTGTTCATTGGAAGGACTGATGTTGAAGCTGAAACTCCAATACTTTGGCCACCTTATGTGAAGAGCTGACTCATTTGAAAAGACCCTGATGCTGGGAAAGATTGAGGACAGGAGGAGAAGGGGACAACAGAGGATGAGATGGTTGGATGGCATCACTGACTCAATGACATGGGTTTGGGTGGACTCCGGGAGTTGGTGATGGATAGGGAGGCCTGGCGTGCTCTGCTTCATGGGGTCACAAAGAGTCTGACACAACTGAGCAACTGAACTGGAATACAATCTATTCCAAAATTCTGCCAATGTTTTGTTCAAAGAAGTTCTTGCTTTCCTTTTGTTCTGCATGCTTGTTATCAGCTCTGGTGAGAATTTCATCATTTCTCTTTGTGGTTATTTCGAGAGCCTCCTAACCTGCATCCTCAGATATGCTCCCTCAAAACCCCATCTCTGTACAGATATCACAATATCAGTATCTGAAACATAAATCTGATTCTATTCTTTTTTCTTTCTATTTTAAGTGACTCCATTTTCCACTGGATAAAATCTAAGCTCCTTACCATGTCCCAACAGGTCTTTCTTAGAACCTGTTAAGCTTTATCTTCATGATTTAGCTACACATTACTGCTTACATCTCTCAGCCAGAAACCACACTACTCTTCACTTTCATGCCTTTATTGATACCATTTTTCTCTTCTCCCTTCTTCTACCTGTTTCTACTTATTTTTTATGAATAACCCTAGAAGCCTTCTATGAAGTTACTACAAAGGCTTTTAATGGTTTTCTTAGATGGATTATGTGTTTCCGAATACTCAGTCACTTCACTTGTGACAGTATTTTATAATGACCTGTTTACATGTCTCTCTCCCCTGCAATACAGGAGTCTTGAAGTGTGGATATTGTGTCCTTTTCATTTCTATTCCCAAGACCTGTACTAATTCTTGAAATAGCAGATCTTCAATAAATATCTGTAGGATGAATGCTAGTGAGAGAGGTGTTTGTTAGCCTTCATCTTATAAATCTAGAAGACTCCCTCCTGGCAGCAGTGAAAATTGGGTGGTTTATTCTGGGAGTTTTATTGCTAGCTTGATCTGTGGTATCTCAGATTTATGGACTGTGGAGGCAAGGTAAATGTGGAGAGGGATAAGCCCTTGGGTACCTTCTTGTTTGCCCTGGTAGAGAACACAATTCTGTTCATTCAACTGTGTAAATACTTCTGAAATGTGTTCACTATTTTAAATCCAGACTACCACATTGCTTGATGTCTGACTGCCCAAGCAGTGTCCCCATACACGTGTCTTTGCTTAAGTCTTGTCTTTCCTAATTCTTTTCCCACATATACTGTAGTCTCAGTAATCTTTCTCAGATGCCAGAATTCTTTACTGGGTTCCAAAGTTCTTAGACAAATGTCCAGTTTATAATAATTGCATTAATGATCTGACCCTTGCTTATTTCTCAAACCTATGGCTCACCATGCTGTTCTGACCCATCTTGGCTCCTGCTGGACTGAATGGTTTTTGATTCATTCAGTCTACTTTATTTCACTTAACTTCTGCATCATTGGATTTGCTTGGGGTCCCATCCTTTTTACTCCCATCCTCATTTCCAAGTTAACTCTTGACTCACCATTGCAGGTCATAGCTTAGGTGTTACTTCCTCCAGAAAATCTTCCCTGATGTCTGAATCCAGGTTAGGATTATTTTCCCTCTCTTTTTCTACCAATTTTTCTGCCTATATTCTCCTGTGACACTCCTGAACTTCACTCGTATATAATATCATACTACCATAATTATCTTTCTTACTGTCTTGGTAACCTACTAAATGAAGTCCTGAGAAAGCAGAAACTGCATCATTTGTGTTCCTTGTACCTAGTACAGGAACTTGTACAAATTGGTGCTAAATATTTATTGAATGAATGAATGCGTGAATATAAAGCCATTTTATTTTTTATTTTTTCATTGAAGCATAATTGATTTACAACATTGTGTTGGCTTCAGGTATATAGCAAAGAGATTCAGTCATGCATATATGCGGTATGCATACGTCTTCAGATTCTCTTCCCTTATAAGCTATTATAGAGTGCTAAGTATAGTTCCTTGTGCTATATAGTAGGTCCTTGTTGATTGTCTGTTTTATACTTAGCAGTGTGTATGTTAATCCCAACATCCTATATAAAGTCATTTACATTATTCACTGATTTCATCTTGCCATGCTGTTGAGAAATTATAGGATAATAATGACTGGAACTCTGGAGTTAATTTATTTTTTTCTGACTAGTTGCACATGAGACTTTCTGATGGTCCTGTGTTTGTTGTTGTTTTCAGGTGTACAACAAAGAACCTGGATTTTGTGACATCTGAGTCCATTCCCAAGTAGTGTGTCTGCCTGGATCTCTGACTAACCATAAGCACAAAGTCTCTTCTCGAAATAGATGTTAATAAGGGGAATCTAGTGACTGATGGAGATAAGGTAGATAAACTCATTTCTACTTCTGTATGGTGGAAAGTCCCCTCTCTGTACCAAAGTGAGTGCATGCCTCTAAGTCACTGGTCATGGTCTAATATGCCAGAAATAGCTTTCTGGAACCATCATGGAATTTGGTCTGGTTTCATGACCAAAGCATGGGCTCAAGAAGATGAGGTGTTAAGTATTGTTGTAGAGCATTTTATCTTCCTGTGAGATGCAGAGCTGAAATTTATTAGTGACTCAGCAAGGCTACCCTATTTTTAGTCCTAAAGGTTAGCTTGCAACACTTCAGAGAGTGGGAGACAGGGAGGAAGTGTTACCAGCTCAATTGAGCCTTGTTTTATTTATAAATACTGGGTTGATTAATTTTAAATTGCTAAATTTAATTTGAGAGCTGAAATAGGTCAGATCCCCTTCTTAGTTCCCTCTTGAGTCAATAGAGCCCAAAATAAGAATTTTTATATGCATTACCAAATAGTGGGTGTACTGTGTTTGCGGCTTTATTTGTTGAATTGGGTATTAACGGTATACATAGAAAAATATATCTTTCCCTTCTTGCAAATGAGTCAATGGTCCAAAGATTTGTCTCTTAAGAAACTCATCTTATATTCTGTTTCTCCTCTTCTGTAGCAATATATCCCTTAACTGTAGCTTGACCAATTATTTCTCATGTGTGAAATTGGTCATTAGAAGGTTTGGGGAGGGAAATAATGACTCAATCTGGATGAGTCACTACCACTCATGTGTAAACTGAAGAACATGGGTTACATGACCTCTTACACTCTGAGTCCAGGAGGTCTGTGAGGGTAATTATTTGCCTCCATATAAATTCTAATGAGGTGAGTTTGGTGAATGACCAAGTCATAAACAGACTTTCTTCCTTATTCATACTTTGTTTGTGTCAAAAGTATTAATTGTGACAGACAAATATTATTACTGGCATATTGCATTTAGGCAACTGGAGTTTGGTCTAAAACTTGAAGTGACAAGAACTGGGCTCTGTCTCAAGTTGTGTGATTTTGGGCAATCAGTTAAAATATCTGACCTTCAATTCCTCAGCTTTAAAAGGGGACTAATTTGAACCTGTCACAGAGATCAGGAAAATATATCACATGTATTGGTGGAAATTTTTTGGTGTAATTGACTAAATTACAAAATTAAAAAGTATTTTAATGTGCGATATGGTTAAATCTAGTCAATAACCCAAGATCATGGCATCCAGTCCCATCACTTCATGGCAAATAGATGGGGAAACAGTGGAAACAGTGGTTGACTTTATTTTTGGGGGAGGGCTCCAAAATCACTGCAGATGGTGATTGCAGCCATGAAATTAAAAGATGCTTACTCCTTGGGAGGAAAGTTATGACCAACCTAGACAGCATATTAAAAAGCAAAGACATTACTTTGTCAACAAAGGTCCATCTAGTCAAGGCTATGGTTTTTCCAGTGGTCATGTATGGATGTGAGAGTTGGACTATAAAGAAAGCTGAGCACTGAAGAATTTATTCTTTTAAACTGTGGTGTTGGAGAAGACTCTTGAGAGTCCCTTGGACTGCAAGGAGATCCAACCAGTCCATCCTAAAGCAGATCAGTCCTGGGTGTTCATTGGAAGGACTGATGTTGAAGCTGAAACTCCAATACTTTGGCCACCTGATGTGGAGAACTGACTCATTTGCAAAGACGCTGATGCTGGGAAAGATTGAGGGCAGGAGGAGAAGGGGATGACAGAGGATGAGATGGTGGGATGGTATCACCGACTCAGTGGACATGGGTTTGGGTAGATTCTAGCAGTTGGTGATGGATAGGGAGGCCTGGCATGCTGTAGTTCATGGGGTCACAAAGAGTTAGACATGACTGAGCGACTGAACTGAACTGAACCCAAGTCAACAAGCTATACCCTTCAAACTATACCCCCAACATGTACAAACACACTTTCTGTTTGTTTTTTTTTTTTTTTCAGCTTTGATTTCCCATGTACTTTCATTATGGATTTGTATACACTTCATTCAACATCCAGGTGGCAGTTGCCAAATTCATAAGATTTTAGTTTCTTTTTAACATACATGACTGCCACATCTATGTGGGAGGATGAACTAAGATTTACTGTGCATCCACTCTAGGTTAAATGAAAGCTTAGTGCAGTATATAAATTACTTTCAAATCAATATCCAGAGGCAGGCATTACTCTGTTCAGCCAAGATGATAATTATGGAGAAATAAAGGGAGGAAGTTCAGATTCTGGTGTTAGGTTTCAGTTTTAGGGGTTGATATAAGTAGTGGGCAAGCAGAAGGATTTGATTTTGTTGTTCTGCTGTGACTGAATGGTAAGCCCTGTCTCATTTTAGAGGAAAGATTATGGGCAGGGCCACTGTGTACAACAGGGTAGGTATTTCATAGCACGAGGGTACCACGACCCTACAAGGGCATGAGTTCACAGTGAAATCCACCCCTTGCTCTACTCACCAAGCTACGTGCCATGGCAGGAAGCTGTGACTGCCCAGAGAAGGTGTCTGGGTGCCTCTCATCTCATACCACGTCACCAATGGCCAAGCCATCTGCCTGTGGAGCTGCGCACTTTTTATAATTTCCCCAAAGATATAACGTCACCCAGCTGAAGCTCTAGGTACAGGTTAGAGGAGTTTAAGAAACAAGAACAAAGCTACCTAGCTGAAGACTGGGCTTTTGTACATAGAGTGGTATGTTAGCAGACAGAAATGTAAATTATTGATGTTAATCACATTTTCTGACTTCAGAGCTCAGCATTTTAATGGTTAGAGCTTGGTGTTTTTAGTATGAAGTTCTGCTGTCCAATATGGTAGCCACTGGCCATGTGTAGACAATTAAAATTAAATTAAAAATTCAGTGCCATGGTTACATTAGTTACATTTCAAGTGCTTAATAGCTATAGCTGTATGTGGTTTGGGGTGGCTCAGATGGTAAAGAATCTGACTGCATTGCAGGAGACCCAGGTTCTATCTCTGGATTAAGAAGATCTCCTGAAGAAAGTAATGGCAACCCACTCCAGTATTCCTGCCTGGAGAATTCCATGGTTTGGGGCTACCATTGTGACTGGTGCAGAATTATAAAATATTTCAGTCATTGCAGAGAGGTCTACTGGGTAATGCTGTTATAATCAACTTTTTCTAGGCTATAGATTGTTTTCTCGATCCATTAATGCATTAAATTAATTAGGCCACTGTCATCGTATTTTCTCTAGTAAATGACTACTTTTGTGTCATTTTTTTTCATCCATTTCTGTACCATTTTTATACAGATACTGTGCTAGTCTTTTATATTCACTATTAATTTATAAAGGAAGCAGAGCTTTTCCTGGTCAGCTATTGACAGAAAATTTATGTGGAGTTGGCACTGTATTCCAGGCTACCTGGGACTTCTGTAGGGTCTGTGAGCTTGTAGGCAGTGTATATTTGTGGTTGTTCAGTAGCTCAGTTGTGTCTGACTCTGCGACCTGATGGACTGCAGAATGCCAGGCCTCCCTGTCCTTTACCATCTCCCGAAGCTTGCTCAAACCAATGTCCATTGAGTTGGTGATGCCATCCAACCATCTCAACCTCTGTCATCTTTGTCTTCTCCTGCCCTCAATCTTTCCCAGCATCAGGGTCTTTTTCAATGCGTAGGCTGTTTGCATCAGGTGGCCAGAGTACTGGAGCTTCAGCCTCAGCATCAGTCCCTCCAATGAATATTCAGGACTAATTTCCTTTAGGATTGACTGGTTTGATTTCCTTGCAGTACAAGGAATTCTGAAGGGATTCCAACACCACAGTTCAAAAGCATCAGTTCTTCGGTTCTCAGCTTTCTTTACTGTCCAACTCTCACATCCATATATGACTACTGGAAAAACCATAGCTTTGACTAGGCAAACCTTTGTTGGCAAAGTAATATCTCAGCTTTTTAATATGTTGTTTAGGTTGGCCATAGTTTGTTTTCCAAGGAGCAAGTGTCTTTTAATTTAATGACTGCAGTCACCATCTGCAGTGATTTTGGAGCCCAAGAAAATAAAGTTTGTCACTGTTTTCATTGTTTTGTCATTTATTTGCCATGAAGTGATGGGAATGAATGCCATGATCTTAATGTTTTGAATTTTGAGTTTTAAGCCAGCTTTTTCACTCTGCTCTTTAACCTTTGTCAAGAGTCTCTTCAGTACCTCTTTGCTTTCTCCTATAAGAGTGGTGTTATCTGCATATCTGAGGTTATTAATATTTCTCCTGGCACTCTTGATTCCAGCTTGTGCTTCACCCAACCCAACACTTGCATTGTTTATGATGTGAGTTCTCTCTTCTGCTTTGTCGGTACAGAGACAGCTTCTTGAAAATATTGTTTGTTTGTGTGATCATTTTTTTTGGCTCCACACTTATTTACCTCCTATTCTGTGTGTGCCAGCATCCTGCTGTTAAAAACAAGGCTTTAGTAGTAATCAGGACACAGGTTATATTCCTCTCTTTTAAAAAACTGTTTTCACTATTTGGGTTTTTCCCCTGAGATCTACTGTCATGGTTTCCTTGCCCTGATTCTTCCTTAGGGAGCCCTTGGTTGGTTCCCATTGTGTGAACAGCCCCTAAACCTATCCTGTAGTTTTAGAGATTTTTAACTGTTTCCATTTTTACCAAAAGTAGAATTTTAATTTTGATTTTTAGCATTCATTCTTTGGAAGAGAAATAAATGCCCACTTTACTCTTTCATCATTAAATTGGGTATCCTTTGCATTATTCTTTGGAACTTTTTAAACTTTTCAGAAAATTAGGCATGATTCTTGATATTTCAGCCCTTATTAATTATTTCATCTTGATTTAGCCCATGATGTCCAGTTAGTTAATAGATTTCTACAGAGGAATTCTACCAATACCTCAAATTTACAATGTTAAGAGATAAATTCAACCTCTTTTCTCACAATACTATTTTTTTCTGGAATTGTTAAACCTCCCCATCAGCAGACTTCACGTTACCATTGTGGTTTACTTGTTTATGTGTTCCTCACCCCACGGCTGTATAATTGGTCACCAAATTCTGTAACAATTACAGCATTAATTACACCCTGCTTTATAGGAGACAGTGTGATGGATAGTAATGCCTTTGGGCTTGAGTTAAAGGTATTTCTGCCTTGAGCTCTTAAGCTTTTGAGAACCCTGCGTGTCCTAGATCCACAGTCAGAATGATTTTTCAAACTCACAACCAACACCCGTACAAATGTTCTTGTGACCCAAAGAAATGCTTTTCCACATCTCTTGACCTATTTCCTTGAAAGAAAGAGTACTTCAGAGCCACAAAAACTGGTGGATTGTGCTACTGCTCTATTGAATATGGGCATTCCTTTGGAGTAAGAAGAATATGAGCACTGGAAGCTTTCAAAAGTGAAAAAATACAGATTATTCAACTTGTCATACTCTTTCTTTAGGATAGCATGGATGCAATAAATTCTAATATAGCCAACTATTGTTTCCCAGTGGTGCTGAGCAATCTTTTTTTTTTTTTTTTGCTGCTTATTTATAATTCATGGTTCAGAAAGTACTCAAGTTAGCACATTATTTATCACAGTTGCACTTGGAGAATGAAGAGCATTTTGCAATATTAAATAATTCATGCTACTCTTAAATGAGCATGCTTATAGGACTAGTTTAACATGGTAAAGCCAATTCTTTACTTTAGCAACTAAGTGGAGTTTGAGCACTAAATTTCAAATAGTCTCATTTTTATAGAAATACCTCATAGGAAGAAACTAAATGTCTTTAGCTTTATTAAACTGATAGCTTAAATTTTTGGTATTAATTATGTTTTATCTTATAAATTTTAATATTTAAAAAGCACAGTAAAGTAACTATTTTTGAAAGTAACTGTTTGAAAAATACCATCACTTATTTATATTTGTTAAATATAAATATTTAGTTATGTAAATTTGACAAAAACGCATTCAAGTTTTAGAAAATATCATATTTATAATTTTAATCCTTTCACAAGTTTGTGTCAATGGAGCACAATTAGGTAAAACAAATCTTGATTAAGAAGCATAGTGATCTTGTTGAAACAAAGGCAAGACAAATAAATCTATTAGAAATCTGTACTATTTAATGAATTGTACATATTTTTACTTTATTACTCATCAAAGAATTGTTGATCCATCAACAGAATACTCAGATATGTGTAGCAATAAGTAAATTTAGTTGTCTTTTAAAATATTATATGACTTTCAGCCATATAAAAACATAACTTGCATATATTTTTCAATTTAAGATACATTTGTCAAGTTAATAGGACAGAATACATACTAAGTCACCATCTGAGGGTATAATTTATGAACTTGATAATATATATAAAGGTATCTGACTTGTGGGCTTCCACTCCTAGTTTTGCCACGAGCCCTGCAAATAAATAAGAAGGCACCAGCCTTGTCCATGAGAAGCTCATGATCCACCTTCCCAACTTCTTAAAGTCTTCTGTTTATAATGTCTTTACTGAATTCACCTTTTAAAGGGACTCCAATTCCAGTGAAAAGCTGTGTTTTACTAATACTGAAAGTCTGTTGTGTGTGTTACATATAATAAGGGAATTGTGAATTGTACTGACTGAATTGAGTTGAAAGAAAAAATAAATGAGAAGAATAGACCTTTAAGAGAAATAAGGTGCTGGTTATGCATAAGGGAAGAGTGATTGTGACAAAGAGAAGGTCATTTGAACCCTATTATATCTGTGGAAAGTGCCTTAGAAATCATATCATGCAATTTCCTGAAGTATAAACTAACTTATACTTCATGTTTCACGTTATAACTCATCTTAAAACCAGAAAAGATTCTGCAGAAAATATAATGTGTCAGTCTGGATAGTCTTATTTGTTATAGGTCTCTGTATGAGAGGTTTGGAAAGAATTCTCATCTTAGGTTCTTTAGTTTACTGTTGAAAATTTAACCAATGTCTTCCTTCCTGGTTGTAGGCTCACTTAAATGGTTTTATTTAAAAGCTATGTGGTTTTACATTAACAATATGAACCAAACTTCTTTTTTTCCTACATACCCATCATAAAGTGAAATAAATGCATTGGCAAAAGCCAGAGAAATCTTGACAAAATTGAGTGGCTGTCATTTCCATGAATAGAAAAACAAAACACTGGCTGTTAGAAAATAGAGTTTTGAAAAATCTTTTTGTGAGTGATTCTGTTTTCTGTTGAATATATATTAGAAATATTAATCGGGAGCCTGCTGTGGCAAAGAAAGCTTTGAAACTGCTGCAGACTGTGTTCTACTGCTCAGAAGATAAGAAGAAAATGTCATTTTTTCATCTTTTAAGACAACCTTGTACTATTTCTTGATTATTTTTCTCGCTCCATCAGTGAAAGTCAAAGATTAACTCAAAAATATTTTGAAATATTATAGATTAAGATTGGAGAAAAAACTGCTATTAATTCTTTAAGAAATATATCATTTGAATATAAATTTTTAGGGGAATGAAAAATTAAAACCAGAGAGTGAATTACAGTACAATACTTTATTCTTGCTCAGAAAGGACAATAGGTTAAATGAATGGCTATATGCTTTAATTTTCAAAAACTGTATCCAGGAGGTCTGTATTATTTGTAAGAATTTAAAAACAATGATTAACTAAATTTGATGAAATGACTTCCTATTTGATTTGCTGCTTTGTATAGTGTTCAACTCAAAATTATGTGCTTAATGATTTATTTCCAACTACCTAAAACAGAAATGTTACAAAGGGGGACCAACTAAGAATTGATAACTGACGAGTAACTTATAAGTAGATATAACTCAAATAGATGCTATTTGAAAAGGCTCTCATGGGGAGCAAAGCTATAATTTGGACTACTTTGTAGTATTTTTCTTAATTGAAAAGGTATTCCCTAGTTAGTAGAATTATCACAGATATATATTATACAACAGCATCTGCATAGTTCTCATCTATTCCCCCCCTTTTTTTTGACTTATTGTGGCAAAGTTTTAGAAAGAAGATTTGAGAGTTGGTCAATGAAGTGGAAAAAATAAAACAATAAACACAGCTGAATAGAGGTCTTGCTTGATCCAAAGAAGAGGAAAGATTTCATACATGGAGTAAATGAGCTGGCAACTTAAATAATATCCTAGGAACTTTTAGCTGGAAGTCCCCAGACTGATTATCCAACAGCTGGAGACTTTAGCCTCTGAGTTAATTTTGATTTTGGTGGTCACGTTCAGCAATAGCCATAAATTAGAAGGGAAAGATACAATCACCTTATAGGATTTAGAGATCTTGTGTGTCTGTGTGTGTTTGATGTTAGTCCATAAAATTATTTACTTTGGTGGAATACACTATTTCTAAAGCTATTTATTTCTAATAGAAAACTTGAAATTTATGCATGATCATTTTTCCAAGCCTCAATTACCATGAAAAATAAAGGCTCAACTTATAATCACAGAGTTATTTTATACCAACCAGCTCCTTCCATGTAATTATTTTACCTGGATCCCTGTCTCTCCTCCCCATCTTTAGTGGCTGGCTACTGTTCTCCTATCAGGAGGGAAGCAACTAGAAGTCTTCTGTCATCCTGAACCCACATATTTCTGAACCCATTATTATGATGGTACCCAGCTTCCCCTTTCAACCCCCATCCTGACTCAGTTTTGCTTCTTGCTGACTCTCCTTCTAGCTTAGGCTTGTTAAAGACCTTCCCTCTGGTTTTATCTCTGACCTCACCACCTTTGCAGAAATGCTAAATTCCATCTAAGATTCCCAAGCTGTGCTTATCTCTTGGTTTTCCCTACTTCCCAAATCAAGTTTGTTTATAATAGTCTTACACACACCTGACCAAAAAGAAATATATACATTTTCAGAAAAACTCTGTGTCAAGTAGCTTGGATCTATGAGTCCTTCAATAAAGGGGCATTAACTAGAAAGAAGTTAAGCTTCTTTGGAAAATTGAATCACAATATCCCTAGGTAGGTAAGAACCGCCACTCAATCAATCCAATGCAGTCACAAATATATACTGTGTACACACTATGTGATATGCATTGTTCCTGATATTGTGTATATGGCTGTGAGTAAAGCAATCAAAATTTCTGCTGGCATGGAATCTCTCTTGTATTGGGTGGAGTATAGAGTCAGCAGTTTTCTGTGTCCTCACCTGGTAATGCTGCTTAGTAGACAAAGAGCCTTTCCCAATAGGGTGAGGCCAGAGAAGGCAGACTTCCCATCATCGAGGCTGTTATCATTAATTTTTTTAAGGTTGTTGTCCCTAGTGCTCACTAGCATGTCACCGCCAATCTGGCAACTCAAGAAACATTATTTTCACTCTTTTTGAAAATATTCTATCATAAAACCTTTCTGGATCTTGGTTACCCAAAGTTGTATTTTGTCAATAAAAGAAGTAACTCAAAAATGAAGTTGGAGAAGAGTCCTTCTAGTCCAGGTTTGGATTTTTTTGTTGTTAAAGTCTATCTTGATTTTTTGTAAGGAGAGTCATCCAGTAGTCAATAAAATTGGATTGACCCCAAAGCAGCATTGAACAGTTGTTTTGATGATTAAGAAGCATTCTTAAGGTGAAGTACCTGGAGGACGCATCTTAACAATGGCCCTGGTAAAGCACATGGCGCTGGTTAGTGGACAGTTCAACCATGAGAATGGCATAAAAACAACATATTAGGGTATCCCTAGAGAAAATCAAGAGTTCCTACATAAGCTCATTCAGTTTCATTTATAACCTCTGTGTGCCACTTTCTACAAACTTGTTTATTTTCTTGGCAAAAAAAAAAAAAAAGATGTTTATTTTTTCAAGCTCCCAAAGTCAGAAGGAGCTTGCCTAGACCTGCTGAATTGGTTCTGTTCATAAACTTCTGGTAAAAGTTCACTTTATTTTCTCTAGCCATGCTTCTCTTTTTCTGTTTGACTGGAAAGATTCTCTCTTATGTATGAAGAATTCATGTCCCCTATTGGAGCTCTAGCTGACTGCTGTGGCCTGCTCTGAAGCTGACCTCAGAGTTAGCAATGCATTCTGAGGTGAGTGAGTCACTTCTTCAGCAACAGTCATGCAGCTGTGAAACCTCTGTGGGGCTTCCCTGTCCATCTTTGCCAATTTGAAATACCAGATTCTGCGATGCTGACTTCAGTCTTCACACCCAATAAGGGGAGGCTGTACGCTTATAACTAGAAAGGGCTTCAGTGCATATTTATGCAAAGGGGTGGGAAGGTTCTAAAGGGACTCTTCCACATGCAAATCATCAAAGAAGTCTTGCCCTCTTTATCTTCTGCCCCTTCCTAGTCTTTTCTATCTTATTTCTCAGGAAATGGACAGAATAGAGCAAGTTTTACCTCTCCATCTGAAGACTCACTAACATTCTCTGGAGATCTAAGATATAAACCTGATACATTGATTTCCATCACCACAAGTCTCCTTCTTTAAAAAACGAAGGGACATATGGCAGTTCTATTTCCAGTTTTTTAAGAAATCTCCACACTGTTTTCCATAGTGGCTGTACTAGTTTGCATTCCCACCAACAGTGTAAGAGGGTTCCCTTTTCTCCACACCCTCTCCAGCATTTATTGCTTGTAGACTTTTGGATAGCAGCCATCCTGACTGGCGTGTAATGGTACCTCATTGTGGTTTTGATTTGCATTTCTCTGATAATGAGTGATGTTGAGCATCTTTTCATGTGTTTGTTAGCCATCTGTATGTCTTCTTTGGAGAAATGTCTGTTTAGTTCTTTGGCCCATTTTTTGATTGGGTCATTTATTTTTCTGGAATTGAGCTGCAGGAGTTGCTTGTATATTTTTGAGATTAATCCTTTGTCTGTTTCCTCATTTGCTATTATTTTCTCCCAATCTGAGGGCTGTCTTTTCACCTTACTTATAGTTTCCTTTGTTGTGCAAAAGCTTTTAATTTTCATTAGGTCCCATTTGTTTATTTTTGCTTTTATTTCCAATATTCTGGGAGGTGGGTCATAGAAGATCTTGCTGTGATTTATGTCGGAGAGTGTTTTGTCTATGTTCTCCTCTAGGAGTTTTATAGTTTCTGGTCTTACATTTAGATCTGACAAAACCCACTGGAAAAAATAAAATAAAATAAAGGGAAAAAAAAAAGAAAACACACCTTTAGGAATAAGATAAACCTCCATTAGTCAGAAAAAGTCCTGCCCTTAAGAATCATTGCCATAGATCCTAAGCTCCTTGAGAGTTGGTATTGTGTTATTCATTGTTGTATAATTGTGCCTGGCACTTACTTGATGCTTAATAAATATTTACCAATCTAATAGATAAATGGGAAACATTTGGTAAGTTGCAGTTTTGAATGAGTACATGCAAGATCTGAGCAAAAAGAATGTTGTTGGTTTGCCATTCACACCTAGTGGCTTGGTTTGAGATGTTGTCTACAGGACACTCTCTGCTGAAAAAAAAACTTTCTAGCAGAAGCCAGGCTGCTGTGACGCCTGAGATCATCCTTCTGAGTCTAGACATTTTATATGCCAAAGGAGAGTGCTTCCTTTGCATGTCTGAGCTATAAAGCTCACCATCCCGTCTCCAAACAGTTGTAAATGCTTTTAAGAGCATAGTATGCAATGGTCCCAAAGAGAGCCATGGGTAGTTTGTGTTCGCTTGGATACTGCAATACCAGTTTTCCAAGGCAAACAAGAGATTCACAAACTCTCTGTTCCTGAAAATGTTTCCATTTCTGCTTAAAAGAGATTAATTCATAAGAAATTAATCCAGACTAATTAGTCCAGACTAATTCATAAGAAATAATGAGAGATATGTGAATAATAGCTTGGAAATTAATGTGAGGGTTGCTTTCCAGTGCAGAGGTGTATGAGACAGTTTCCACTTTCGAGCAGCAGAGTGCCTTATGCTGAAATTCAGTTGCATATGGAAATATAGCTGTTCCAAAGCAATCTAATACTTCTCCCCAACTGACTTTTGAAGTGCCACAGACTTCTGTTATTTCTTTTTAAACTTCTGTTCAGTTTATAGCCAACTTATAGCTCTGTTCCTTGAAATGAATATGTTTGTGCTACTAGAAACCCACTAACTACAGAGACAACTGGGAAGGTACACGAATCCCAGTGGTGTTACAGCTCAATTGAAAGGGACCCTGGAAGTGGAGGTGTGAGGTGGGCTCCGGACGTGGTGACTATCACACTGGGAGCCACTACTTCCCTACAGCTTTCATATGGAGAACTGTAAAGCACTTTGAGTCTGGGTATCACTTATAAAATCAGGAACCATAGAGGCTATTTGAAAATCCGTGATCTCTTTTATTAATAGGTAAGTCAATAGATTGTTTAAAAGTTGGTCAATCCAAATTTTTATTTGGTGTGAAATTTTTCCTGATTTTTTTAAAATCACAGATAATAATGCATTTTGGTCAACTCTTAGCAAAAGCAGAAAATCATAGAATCACATTTTGCTTTCCTGTTCAGGATTTATTTCCCGACACATCTGTTTTTTGAGACCAAGTTTACCTGTCTTATACCCTGGGTTAAACTTCACCTGAAAGCAAATGTTTGATTCTCCTTTTCTTCATGTGATTTCTCAGCCACCCAGAAAAATGATGGTCATAGCAAAGAATAGAATTTTTGACTATTTGATTGCTTTAACTCTTATAAGTCAAATGTTCTTCGTGTATGCAGATTTCATTTACGTCCAGTGAGTCAGTACAATAGGTTTTCTTGCTTATATTTGGACAGAAACTAATTCTCAGGCCAATGTTTAGAAGTATGAGTACCACTAGAGACGACTGTAATTCTAATCTTTCACATATCATACAGGTAAATAATTATAGATTTGTTTTCTCTCTCATTATTTGTTCTTTCTCTGGTGGCTCGAATTGTAAAGAATCCTCCTACAGTGCAGGAGATCCTGGTTCAATCCCTGGGTCAGGAAGATCCCCTGGAGAAGAGAATGGCAACCCACTCCAGTATTCTTGCCTGGAGAATTCCATGGACAGTGGAGCCTGGTGGGCTGTAGTCCATGGGTTTGCAGAGTCAGACACAACTGAGCCACTTAACACAGTGAAAGTGACCATGCTGTGCTGTGTGCTTAATCGCTCAGTCATGTCCAACTCTCCGCAACCCCAGGGACTGTAGCCCGCCAGGCTCCTCTGTCCATGGGATTCTCCAGGCGAGAATACTGGAGTGGGTTGCCATGCCCTCCTCCAGGGGATCTTCCCAACCCAGGTCTCCTGCACTGTAGGAGGATTCTTTACCATCTGAGCCACCAGGGAAGGTACTAGCCTATGAGCTCTACATTAATTAATGCATTGAATCCTCACAACAATCTTTGAGGTAGGGATTCTAAATTTCCTGTTTTTACAAATAAAATAATTGAATCATTTAGAAATGATTTAAAAACATGAAATAATTTAAAAACATGCAAAGAATTATACACGAACAGTCATAGGTAGCATAATTCTAGATATATTCTTAACTGGACACTACAGAAGCTCCTGTAGATGCCGTATCCATTATCAGATATGTGATTTGCAAATATTGCCTCCTGGTCTATGTGTTTTCAGTCTCCTGTCAGAATCTTTCAAAGAGGAGCAGTTTTTAACTTTGAAGACGTACAGATTATTTTTTTCTCTTATGGATTTTGTTTTTAGCCTTATATCTAACAATTCTTTGACTAATCAAAGGTGAGAAACATCACAAATATTTTCTCCTTTTTTGTACTAGAAGTTGCATAGTTTTAGGTTTAAAAATAGGACTATGATCCATTTTGAGTTATTTTGATATATGATAAAAGGTATTTGTCAAGGTTTATTTTATGCAGTTTTTGTGTATGGATATTTAACTGTTTGAGCTTCATTTGTTGAAAAGACTGGTTCATTTTATATAGAATCACCTTAGTGTCTTGGTCAAAAATCATTTGTCCATGTATATATGAACACACATGTTTCTAGGCTCTGCTATGTTTCATTGATTATTTGGTCATCTAGATGCTGATGCCACATTGCCTTTTTCATTATAGTTTTATTATAAATCTTGAAATCGGGCAGTTTTAGTCTTCCAACTTTCTTCTTTTTCAAAGTTGGTTTGGTTATCCTAGATCCTTTGACTTTTCCATGTGAATTTCCATATAGCATTTCTGTATGAATTTTGGAATCAACTTATATATTTCTACAGAGATGCCTAATAAGATTGTATTGAACCTATAGATATTTGTGAATTGGCATTTTAACAATATTGGGTACTTTAACCTATGAATAAACTATTATTTGTTTAGGCCTTGTAAAATTTCTCTCAGCAGTGTTTTGTAGTTTTCAGTGTACAGGTCTCATGCATCTTTAGTAGAATTTATCTTTAAGTATTTAGTATTTTTGATGCTATTGTACCTAGTATTGGTTTTTAAGTTTAAATATCTTATCATTTATTACCAGTATATAGAAATATGATTTATTTTTATATTGATCTTGTGTCATTCAACCTTCCTAAATTCATGTTTTAGTTCTAATAGCTTTCTCATAGATCCTATTGCATTTTTTACAAAGAGATCATGTAATATACAAATAAATATGGAAAACTTGAAACCACCAAAAATAGAGTTGACCTACTTGACATTCATAGAAGGCTATACCCCAAAAGAGTAAACTGCATATTATTTTAGACAACATTTACCAAGAAAGACCTACTCTGCTGGGTAAGCCATAATATGTCTCAATAAATATAAAAGATCTGAGTCACACAAACTATGCTGTCTAACCACAATGGAATTAAATTAAAAGTCAATAACAGAAATATCTATATAGAATTTATATATATTTAAAACTCATTATTTCTTCCATTTTTTTTTTCTGCCTCTTTTTCTCTTGCCTCTCACTGGGGACTATAACTATATTATATTATGTTATTAAAAGTTGCCCTAAATTCACTGGCAATCTTTTCAGTTAACAAAAACATTTTTTAATCTGCTTTTCAGATTAGATAGTTTCCATTACTATGTCTTTGGATTTCTGATTTTTTTCTTCTGTAATGACTAATTGCTGTTAGTTCTCTCCAGAGTGTATTTTTTCTTATTCATTATGGAGTTCACCTGTCGAAATTTGGGACTTATGTCACTACTTAATGGTTTAAGCATCAACAATCAGCTATAATTACTCTTTTAATTTTTTTTTTAAATCTTGTAATTCTATCATCTATGTCAGTTCTAGGTTGGTTTTGATTATTTTTCACCCTCGTTATTGGTCATATTTTCTTTCTTCTTTCATTCCTGGTAATCTTTAATGTCATATTTTGCAAATTTTAACTTGTTGGGTGTTATATGCTTTCATATTTCTATAAACCTTGAACTTTGTTACTTGGAAAAATTTGATTTGGGGGAAGGTGAGTGTTGATCTTAAGAGGTGATAGGTTGAGTGAAGCAGTGTTGAGACTGGGGCTAATTATTCCTTGATACAAATGCAAGACTCTTCTGAATGCTCTTTGCCTTGTGGAGAAGCTTCTCTTCTCAGCCCTGTGGGAGCATGAAGTCCTGGTCCTTCTAATCCTTCTGGACATTTTTCTCTCCAGTCTTGGTACTTATCATTACTCTGCAGAATGCATGAGTGAGGGTTGCAGATCTCTAGGCCTCTCTACTCAACTGTCTCCTCTCTGTCGCTCTGTGACTCTGGCCTCTCTGTCTCCCTGGGTTCTATGCTGTATTTCTTCAACATAAGGGCTCTCAGGCTCTGCCTGTATTTGCATACAGCCTGGAATATACTGAGTTGGGCTCATCATGCTTGTTCCTTATCTCTTAGGAATCACTGACCTGTGCTACCTAGCATCCAATATCTTGAAAATCATTTTTTCAAGTATTTTTATCTTGCTTTTCTGGATGTTTCAGGGAGGACAGTAAATCCAGAAGTAGAAGTAAATTAATTTGATTTTAAGAACCAAGAAGAGTGAGCATTTCTTATCTATATACATTCCCTGCTATCATAGCTACTGTGTAAAGCAAAGATCTCTTTTCAATTTAATTTCCTTGAGACTACAATCTTTTATCTACTTTTATCCCTCCAAATGTGTTGGTTCCTTGATTTCTTCTTTAAAATCTGTAACGTTCATTATCCCTTGAAGGAACTAGAAGGACAACTGTTGCTTGCCTATTAGTAGTTGAATCAATGTCTTTCAAATTTGCTCAGATAGCTAAATAACCACTTTAGCTTCTTATGGGATATAATCAAATACTAATACATTTCATTTCATTTTATACATGAGAGAATTTTTTTTTACTTTCAAAAAACGCAATCATATGAACATAAGTGTCCACATCTCAAGTATTAATAAAAATACTAATTTAGTCATTCATGTATTCATTCAGCATGTGCCCATTGATCAGCTACGTGATACATGTTTGGTGCTAGATATAAATTTTCATTATTGTTCATAACTGTATTTAGGTCAATCAGAGACTGTACAAAGATTTTATGATTTATTTTATACTAGAGTTGTCTTTATGAAACACTCAATGGTACCTTCAGATATATAGGCAATCTAACCTGAATCCTACTCTCAGATGATTACAGTGGTGAAACTTCAGGGACCTACAAAAGGGACTCTGAAATAATAAGACTGAAGTTCAATATTTTTAAGAATGTTATGTGGACAAACAGATATAAATTAAAAAAAGAGATATTGGTCATATTTTTAGCTGCTTGATATTTTGTGATATAATATTTAGTGCTTTTGCATTATATCAACCATCATGGAAATTCAGGAAACTTTTCCAAAATTTATCTAAAAGATGATTATCACTTCAGTCCCTTTCTTTAGTTCAACTCCCCCCCTGCCATAGCTGGAAACAGAAATTGATATAATCTTTTAGAGGGCAGTTTGGCAATCTGTATCCAAAGTCTAAACAGCTCATATCTTTTGATAAGAACTGCTGGGATATTACCCAAAGGAATTGTCAATGGATGTATAAAGTTGATCTATAAGAATATTCAACACAGTGCTTCTTAAAAAGGTGAAAAATTCAAAAAACCCACAAATGTTGTTTAAAAATATAGTGATATAATAATGTAAGGAAATATTATACAGTTACTTTAAAAGGTAAATCTCAAGGTACAGAAAGATTATCATGTTAACTGGAGTAAAAAACTTCAGCTTCCTGGATTGTATGTGTTATATGACCTTTTTATGCATGTGTGTATGTGTGTTTGTAAGTGTTTGCCTGTGAAGAAACACACATCAGTTCAGTTCAGTTCAGTCACTCAGTCGTGTCCGACTCTTTGTGACCCCATGAATTGCAGCACGCTAGGTCTCCCTGTCCATCACCAACTCCCGGAGTTTACTTAAACTCATGTCCATCGAGTCGGTGATGCCATCCAGCCATCTCATCCTCTGTCATTTCCTTCTCCTCCTGTCCCCAATCCCTCCCAGCATCAGGGTCTTATCCAATCAATCAACTCTTCACATGAGGTGGCCAAAGTATTGGAGTTTCAGCTTCAGCATCAGTCCTTCCAATGAACACCCAGGATTGATCTGCTTTAGGATGGACTGGTTGGATCTCCTTGCAGTCCAAGGGACTCTCAAGAGTCTTCTCCAACACCACAGTTCAAAAGCATCAATTTTTCGGCACTCAGCTTTCTTCACAGTCCAACTCTCACATTCATACATGACCACTGGAAAAACCATAGCCTTGACTAGATGGACCTTTGTGGACCAACAAACTGGTTCCAAATAGGAAAAGGATCATGTCAAGGTTGTATATTGTCACCCTGCTTATTTAACTTATATACAGAGTACAAGTACATCATGAGAAATACTGGGCTGGATTAAGCTCGAGCTGGAATCAATATTGCTGGGAGAAATATCAATAACCTCAGATATGCAGATGACACCACTCTTATGGCAGAAAGTGAAGAGGAACTAAAAAGCCTCTTGAAAGTGAAAGAGGAAAGTGAAAAAGTTGGCTACACACATAAAAACCAAAAGGACACATGCCAAATACTAACTTTTTTTTCTATCTAGAGTAGGGCTATTAGGATTTTCTGAAGTTACTTTCTCCTTGTCTGTACTATGATGCTCTTATAGTGTGTAAGAAAAATATGGTCTTTTCTACCAAAGAAGATGTAAGAAATAAAGAAGTGATTCATATTCATTTTTTAAAAATAGTTAAATAGGAGGGTAAGATTCCTAAGATGATGGCTTGTTGTCAGTCCTTTGTTCTCTTCCCTTCCTGGTTCCTCTTCCTGCTAAGAACAATTTGGTTGGCTTTGCGAGTTTTATCCTGGACATGCGCAAAGAACTAAAGAGGTGGGGAAAATAGTTAATATAAATCATCCACTCAGGAGTTTGCACGTATTGCTCATAGCCCTCATCGATCAATAAAAACTTAGGCGACATTCGGGGAAGATTGTGACTTTGTAGTCCTCAGCTTATGAGGAACCCGGCATGGGTCGGGGGAACCTGCATCTTAGGGATAAAAACCTAGCAGCCTTCCCACTCCGTGTGCTTGCTTGTCTGTAGGGCACCCTTCTGCAGAAGTGAAGACTTCCTTACCGAGCTCTTTTCGAATGTCTCATTCCTGTGATACCCTTTGAGAGCATTTCCAACATAGTGTTAGGCTCCTCCACGTTGAAAGGTTGTCCTGAAACATGCTCATGGTTTCATGGTTAGAAAGCTTTTTCCTGTATTAAAATCTTCCTCTAAATAACTTCTAGCCCAGGCGTGTTCTGTTCTTTCGTACTTCAACTTTTTTCTCTTCAGATATTTGAAAAGTTGTTTATTTCCATCTCTTTCAACCATTCTTCATGTGATAGGGTTTCCAACCTATTAACGTGGTCCCTCTCTTCTGTGAGGGGGCTGGGGTTCAGTTTGCCCATAGCTCTTAAAACGCGGCTCCCAGAAATAAACACTGCAGCCAGATGTGATCTGCCGACCTGTAATTGCAGATTACCTAAGTTTTTCCAACAGCCCAGTCAGACTCCTGGTTTCTATTGAAATGTTCTCCAGCCAAATCTCCCTCATGTGACACTTATACAATGGCTTTATTGTAACGTGGATGCAAGGATTTGCATTTGCATCTTTGAAGTTTCACCAACTCTATCTTCAGAACAGTTGTTAGTGAGCCCTAGTTTATAAGCACTTTCATAGACATTATTTCATTTAGTCCTCTCAATGTGTTGATTTTGGCCCATTAACTGCAGCTTGGTCTGTAAGATCATTCCCATTTGCCAGTCTTTCCTGCATTCACCATCAACATTTGTGTTTTCAAGGTCAATGAAGAACTGAATGAAGGTGGAGTAAATTTCCCCCTGAAGCATTAGAAAGCAAGCTTGTATGTAGAGTAATGCGCCAGGCAAGGCAGGATGCACGATGCTGGGGACACAATTGCTGCATGCACCGAAATCCCTGAGATGAGGCAACACAGAACAGGAGCCAGTGAGGGGTGTTTCCAGGGCACCCTTGATAGAATATATGTCAATAGGAAGATATTTTCTCCAAAATGTTCACAAGATGTTCTTTTCCCTGTGTACATGCAATGGCAGTTGAATGCAGGAATAGGACTTTCCCGAGAGGTTTGTAAAATCATGGATCAGATACAATACATGGCATTTTACTGGATTTGTTTACTTCTTACTCCTTTTTACTATTATTTTAAAGTTCTGCCCTCATATCTTGATTCTGTGTTTCATCATAGAAATATGGAAACTGTGTGCTTCAGGTATTACCTTCCAACCGTGGTCTGTCTGGTCTGCGTGACTCGTGTGATAGTCACTGTCAGCAGCATTGCTCATTCGATTGCGGTCGGCTCCACCTCATTCCATTGCCTCTGTTCCCTATATAAGGAGAGCACTCTGTCTTCTTTGTTTCCCTGCCATATTTTCACTGTCTTGCATCATAAGTGAAATGTAGGTTTGTTCCCCCCCACAAATAGTCTTATTGCCCAAATATAGAATATAGATATAGATCTGTTATTTTATTAAAATGAGCTGCCAAGTTGCTGTATTTTGAACAGAATATTCTCATGCTGACAGTCCTAATAGCTAGAAAAAAATTATTAAATCAAGTAAGTTGCAAGATATCTGATGTACGTCTATGTGTAGAGCTGTGCAAACTAATGTCGTATAGGAGCAAATGTGTAGCTAGATTCCAAAAATTTTTCATAAATCTGTTTTAGAATTTGATCTATAGATGTGTAAAATCAAGTGTATCTCATATTCTTATGGAAATCATTTGAGAGTCCCTGTCAGTCAGTTCAGTTCAGTTGCTCAGTCATGTCCAACTCTTTGCAACCCCATGGACTGCAGCATGCCAGGCTTCCCTGTCCATCACCAACTCCTGGAGTTTACTCAAACTCATGTCCATCAAGTCAGTGATGCCATCCAACCATCTCATCTTCTGTCATCCCCTTCTTCTCCCACCTTCAATCTATCCCAGCATCAGGGTCTTTTCTAGTGAGTCAGTTCTTCACATCAGGTAGCCAAAGTGCTGTAGTTTCAGCTTCAGCATCAGTCCTTCCAATGAATAGTCAGGACTTATTTCCTTTAGGATAGACTGGTTGGATCTTCTTGCAGTCCAAGGGACTCTCGAGTCTTCTCCATTATCAGAGAAATACAAATCAAAACCACAATGAGGTACCATCTCACGCTGATCAGAATGGCTGTTATCAAAAAGTCTACAAACAATAAATGCTGGAGAGGGTGTGGAGAAAAGGAAACCCTCTTACAGTGTTGAGAATGCAAACTAGTACAGCCATTATGGAGAACACTGTGGAGATTCCTTAAAAAAACTGGAAATAGAACTGCCATATGACCCAACAATCCCACTGCTGGGTAAACATACCATGGAAACTGGAATTGAAAGAGACACATGTACCCCAATATTCATTGCAGCACTGTTTACAATAGCTAGGACATGGAAGCAACCTAGATGTCCATTGGCAGACGAACAGATAAGAAAGCTGTGGCACATATACACAATGGAATATTACTCAGCCATTAAAAAGAATGCATTTGAATCAGTTCTAATGAGATGGATGAAACTGGAGCCTATTATACACAGTGAAATAAGCAGAAAGAAAAACACCAATACAGTATATTAATACATATATATGGAATTTAGAAAGATGGTAACGATGACCCTATATGCGAGACAGCAAGAGACACAGATATAAAGAACAGACTTTTGGACTCTGTGGGAGAAGGCAAGGGTGGGATGATTTGAGAGAATAGCATTGAAACATGTATATTACATATGTGAAATAGATCGCCAGCCCAGGTTTGATGCATGAGACAGGGTGCTCAGGGCTGGTGCACTGGGATGACCCTGAGGGATGGGATGGGGAGGGAGGTGGGAGGGGGGTTCAGGATGGGAAACACATGTGCACCCATGGCTGATTCGTGTCAATGTATGGCAAAAGTCACTACAATATTGTAAAGTAATTAGCCTCTAATTAAAATTAATTAATTAATTTAAAATTTAAAAGAAAAAGAAGAGTCTTCTCCAACACCACATTTCAAAAGCATCAATTCTTCAGTGCTCAGCTTTCTTTATAGTCTAACTCTCATATCCATACATGACTACTGGAAAAAACATAGCTTTGGCTAGTTGGAACTTTGAGAGCCCCTTTAGCTCCTTATAATTTAAATGAGATTCTATATTGAGGAAGGCAGTCTCATAGGTAGCTGTGTGCATGTGTCTGACAGTGTATATCTCTGAGGGGGTTATGTGTCTGTGTGTGTATCTGTGTACATAGAGAGGACAGAAGATGAGAAAAACTATACTTCTGTCAGATCTCCCCTTCCACTTGCTTATTAGTTCAACATTGATAAAGGTAAACACAGACAAAAAGAACATGAAGAACTTATTGTTACTGGCAACAAAATGCCTGGAAAAAGATGAGGGCATAGATACAAAAACTCTTTCTTACCAACTGCTCATCCCCACAGTTGCCAGTTGGATATGACTGCTAGTAGTTTCAGCAAATGTCATGAGTATGTAACAAAGTATAGTTTTTAGAAGTTGAAAACCAGTTGCTAGTGAGTCTGCTGAAATGGTTCATTTTACAGTTCTTTCCACTCTCAGGAACTGACGCAGACATTTAGCCCAACACTGCACATTCGCCTGATTCATCAACAGCATTCCTTTTCGCATGGGTAGGTCCCTGCTTTGTATGCCAGACAGTAGGCATACTTTACCTTATGTATACCATATAACTACTCTTCACAGTAGATAGTTTTACCTCCACCTGGTAGACATAGAAAGGGAAAGTCAGACAGTTAAGCGATTAGCTGTTGGCCACTGAACTCAGAAGTGGTAGAACCGTGACTCTGATTCTCTTTCACTGCCTAGCCCACACTTTTAAGTTCCAGTAGTACTTCCCTTCTCTTTCCTTTCAATTTTGTTTACCCTGTGACTCATAAACTTGATGATCTCATCTATATGCTGCTTCCATATAGCTACTTTAAAACAATATAGCATTTATTAGTCAATATTTCCAGTAAAATGAAAGAATTAGAAGCAATTAGAAAAATTAATAAAATGAAAGAACTAGGAGCAAAGCATGTGTTCCAGCCTTGCTTCCCCTGAACCCAGAGAACTAGTGAGTTCTGCTTCTATTTCAGAAGAAGTACTGATAACCACTTAGCTTTCTTGTCACCTGTGCATATCTCTTCAAGAGAGCAAATCCGTGCCTGTATCAAATTTATTAGTCCTGTGTCAGAGACAACACTTCTGCTTGGTGCTTCAGACATGGGTTCCTTCAGATACTGTAAACAGATACTATACCCATGCTTATACATCACCAGAAAGTTAGCATTAAGAGAACCACAAGGCCCTCCCTAATGCCCAGTGTAAGGAGAACTGAGAAATGATGCTTCTATCTGGGTAGCTTAGACTTTTATTTAGGCTTCTGTAACAATCTGAAGAAGATCTTGCTTCATTCATAGCTGAATGGTACTGTTCATGGATGGGAATGCTTGCTGCATTTGACTTTAATCCAAAGCCATTGTATGGTGATGATGATAAAGCATTGGACAGGATTAGTATCCTGGACATCACTGGGTTACTATGCTTTAGTAAATGAGTATTAGTTGGGTTGTGTGTTGCTGTTTTTCTTCATCCAGGCAAGAGTTGAATACCATCTTCAACTCTATATCTATTTGCAGCTTTTTATATTATCTAAGAGAGCATACATTACCTGGGAAAGTGTGTTTATAACTTGATCTCATCTTAAAACTCTTCAGGACTATCCTTCATCCTTGAGATTAGTCATATCTTTTAAAATTCTCCAATCCAATAACTTCTTATTTTTATTCAAAAACAGAAATGAGCAGAACAGTATTTGAAATGAAATATCTTTCCTTAGAAGGTCTTATTAAGTAGTATTGCCTGCTTGTCTACTAAAGGTTTTATCTTCTTTGAGGCTCTAATTCAGCAAAGTATAATATTTGTACCTTGATTTACTCATTCTTTCAACAAATATTTATTGGGTCAGGCTCTCTGGTGGGGGGATGGTGCTTATGCCAATTCCCAATAACCCTCTAAGAGCAGCTATAACCATCTCAGTCTTCACCCAGTGGCTTTCTAGATGAAAGTCAGATTTTAGAACAGATATCATTGAAAATTTATTTTTTCCCCTGTAGTTGATATAACTTGGATAATTTTACCTCATCTGATTTAATAAAAACTTTAAATACCTTTACAGTTAAAATACCATATTTATATATAAAGAGAAAACAGGGTTAGAGTAACTTATTTTGTTTATCTGAAAACAATTTGTACTCCTGCAATTTATTGAAAAAACCTATAGGTTAATGAGCTAGATCAATTGTAACAAAGTATGCATGACATTATGGACAAAGCAGTGGAATGTGTTTGAAAACATGGATATTATTTAAAGACTCATTTAGCAAAAGCAAATTCTAGAGTGTTTCTTAAGTGATGCCTTTGAAAGAAACCCTGACTCATCACTAAAATATAACTTGTAGAGAGATAAAATGATTGGGCTAATTGCATTGTAAGGGTAGATCCATGTGAAATTGACTTATTTATTGCAAGATAACAGAACATAGCTATACAGGTCTGTGCCTATGACTTTTGGATAAGAGTGATAAGAGCAGTAGGAGCATCTTTTGTTCTACTGAGGGAACTCTGGGTGGACTCTTGGATGGTTCCTGGATGGGGCCTAGTCATCAGAAAGACCAAGCTATAATTAGAAGCTTAGAATTTTCAGTCATTTCCTCTACCTTCACCCCCTTTTCTAGAGAGGGGGAAGGACTGAACATGGAGTTAATAACTGATCATGCCTGCCTGAGGAAGCCTCCATAAAATCCTCAAAGTATGGGTTCAAGAGCTTTCAGGTTGGTGAACATTGCTGATTTAGAGGGTGATACACCCCAACTCCACAGGAACAGAAGCTCCTGCACGCAGGACAGGCTTCACCTTACTTATTTATTCATCTTGCTCTTCATCTGGATCCTTTAAAATATCCTTTAATAAGCTGGTAAAGTGTTTCCTTGAGTTTGTGAGCTGCTTGAGCAAATTAAGCAAGCTTGAGGAGCAACATGGGAACCTCTGATTGGCAACCAAATCAGACAGAAGTTGTCATTAGCTGAGGGACCTACTGCTTGTGATTAGCATGTGAAGTTGGAGGGGGGCAGTCTCCTGGGCCTGAGCACTTAACCTGTGGGATCTGATGTGCTCTAATAGTATCAGAGTTGATTTACTCTATAGGATACCCAACTGGGGTCACAGAATTGCTTGGTGGTGTGGGGAAAAAACCATATATCAGGTGTCAGAAGTGTTGTGAGTATAGTAGTAGTGAAAGAGTAAAAAACACAGAAGGAAACCTAGAGGTTCTTCAACTCATGCATTAAATTACTGAGTGTGCAATAGCATGTTGTCATAAATAACATGATTTCAGCAAGCATCTATTAAATATCTGGAGCATATTAAAGAATCAGACTACATTAGGAATATAGTCTACTTGAGTTCTTTAAGGGAAAAATCATTTACATCTTCTGTTTACAAGTTCAACTTCTAGCATTGATTTAGTCAAACTGTATAGATTCTTAGAAGACACTATTTTAGTTAAATTCAGTTCTATGGCACCTAGAAAGCAATGGAAGATGGATATCTAATGAACATAAGAAGAAATGGAAGCAAACCTAAAATCTAAACTAGTAGAATCTTCCCTGATAGCTCAGCTGGTAAAGAATCCGCCTGCAGTGCAGGAGATTCCGGTTTGATTCCTGGGTTGGGAAGATCCCCTGGAGGAGTCATGGCAACCCACTCTAGTATTCTCTTCTGGAGAATCCCCATTGACAGAGGAGCCTGGTGGGCTACAGTCCATGGGGTCACAAAGAGTCAGATATGACTGAGCAGCTAAGCAGCAGCAGCAAACATTTCTTAACTAAATTTTTGGCCATATTTTTCCTATAAATGCTCAAAATAGAGTCAACTTTTGACATTGAAACACAGGCCAAGCATGGTCTTTTGGGAACAAAATCTGGATCTATCTAAGAAACAAATTTCACAGTGTATATACATATTGAATCATTATATTGTACTCTTAAAATTAATATAATGATGTATGTCAGTTTTACCTCAGTTTAAAAAAAAAAAGAGACTCAGAGGAAAATGGATTAGGTATTTTATGCATTTAATAAACATATATTCTTTGTCCTGACCAAGGAATTGTCTTTCTGATATTCTTTTCGGGATAAAAGCAGCAAAAGAGTAGGGATGATAGCAACTAGTTACTGATTCAGAAATCTCTTAATGAACACTGATTTCCTAGCAGATCTCTATTAGACTTTGTGAATATAAAGAATCTGTTCTGCCCTCAAGTCATTTGCTCTGTAAAATAGTTCATCCATTTATTTCTCCATTCATAGGACAGGTCTTCGTTAAGCGCTTACCTACTCAGTGTAATGTACTATGCTCAAAGCCAAGCATGTATATATACTGAGTTGGTAAGTGTAGTTATGAAGTTATGTCAGATATTAAAAGTATGCTGCTCCAAGCCAAAGATTATCTATGGCTACCAGAAGGAAGATGCAAAATGAAGGATCTTGCTTTAGAGGTTCTACAGAAAGTATAGCTCTGCCAACACCTTGACTTCATACTTCCAACCTCCAGAATTGTGAAATAATAAATTTCTCTTGTTTTAAGCCACCTAGTTTATAGGTCTTTGTTACAGCAGCCCTAGGAAATGAATACAACCAGTAACAATAAAGGCCCTGTGGCAATGAAAACTCTTTCCAAATCAAAGGATCAGAAGACATCCATAATTGTTAGATTCTACTATGTAGAAGAAGTAGAATTGCTGAGTAAATCAGGTCAACTAATTTGAATTTCAGATAAATAAATACTTTGTGTGTGTGTGTCCCATATTACATCTAAATATCTGCTAAAAACTGTTTATATGAAATTCAAATTTAACTGGTCAGCCTGTTATTTTATTTGCTAAAGTTTGCAATCCTATGGAGAGGGCACATGATGGAAGGTAAGGGGAGGCTATTTCACTCCAGAATGAAGTAGATTTAGTTTGTGGAAAATGAAGAAATGGTGACAGCAGGTACAGGCAACCCTGCAGCTATTTGGCTCTGGAAGGTCTAGGAGAGATGCTGAGGAACTGGGGTTGGAATAGAGGAATGAAGGGTCAAGCAAGGATCAGCAATTTTGTTTTGAAATGTAAGAGATTTATGTATGTTTAGAACTGTCTTAGTCCATTCCATGCTCATGACCTGAGCATCTCCCAAAGGCCCCACCTCCTAAAACCATCATTCTGAGATTAGGATTTTGACATATGAATTTTGCAGGGGACACATTCAGACCATAGCAAGAGCCAAATGACGGACTCCTATTGAGAGTTTGATTATACAAGGGGGAAAAAAAGAAGACAAATATTTATAGCTCACAAGAAGATTAAAAAAATGATGGTATCTAAAGAGATTAACCTTAGATAGAAGAAGAGGCGCATCCTCCACTGTAATGAGATAAGAGGGAAATAAGGGTTTGGTGTGCTGTTTTGTGTATTTATTATTAAATAAATTGTTGGTGTGTGGGAATTCTCATCTGGTGGTCTCTATCTTCTCATTAGACTAAGAGGCAAGTTCATAGACTAAATACCAGAAGGAACAAGTCTATTTCAGAGATTTGAAGGAAGAAGAGACAGTTTAATTTGTCACTGCAGGTTGGATTGAACAATTGAGGAAGATGTCAGGCAGCATTAGTGGCCCATCTGAGTTTTAATTTCAACAGTTTCACAGTCAGTGCTATTTTTGCTCAGTGGAAAATTTTACATGGGGAGCATGGAGGAGGAGGAAGTAATTAACTGGAGTTGAAGGGAAGAGAACCCAGAGAGGTACATAAAAGGAGGAAGTAACTGTGCTGATCTGACCTTGAGGAGTGAGTAGGATCTTCCTGGTATGTAGAAGGTAGGGGGGGAATATCTTGCTTAGTGTTCAGGGAAATGGAGGCAGGAAGGGAAAAGGCCTATTATTTAGTACTCATTTTGGCTATAGAAAGCTTACTTTCTTGCTTTGAGGGAGAAGAAAAGAGATAGTATCTATTCCAGAAACTCATGGGAGGGGAAAAAAAATCACTGAAACTTGAGATAGTTGAAGAGGCTTCTGAGTAGAGGCTGGACCTCAAAGGAAGAAGGACTTGAGTGGAGGGTGGAAGAAAGGGTGGTTTAGGAAAAGACAAGATACCTGTAAAACCTGGTTTTGGCTTCCAGACTTTTTTTAGATGTCTTTTTTTTTTTTTTTTTAATGTTATCTTCCTGCTCATGTAAGTATTTGAAATTGCTAATCTTATCACAGAGGCTGCCATATTTATGTTTCAGCCTTATAATTTGCCAGGGACTTTCTTACTCTTGTATAGAGAAGACTCTCAGATATTCTACTCATCTAGAAAATATGTATGGAATGTAAAAATGAGTAAGTAAGTGTTGTAAGCCTTCAATATCAGAGGTGGTACAGGTGCTGTGTGTTCACTGCCAAGAGGGATGGCTAATCATGGCCACACAGGAGAGTTTGGAAGCAGAAGTGAGCACATAATTCTCTTCCTTGTCCTGAACACTCTTCCAGCCACTGTCACTCTGCAGGGGAAAGTGGGGGAGCAAGCAGTGCACTTACCCTCCTCCCTGCAGGATCCTGCCTATTCCAGGGCTGGAGGCATAAATAATGACACAGGAGAGGGTTGGAGTCACCTGTGATCTCAACTGCAGCAGACAAATCTATCTCTGGTGTTTCATTGTTATTTCCAGGATTTCATTAACACAAATTTACAATTTTATGAATTCTACAACACAACTCCTATGTGCACACCTTACCTGTGTGTGATGGGTGAGATACTCTCATCCAGGATCATTCACTGAGTAATATTTAATGGTTCCCCAGAATGTAGGAAATACTACTTGTGTTTTTTTGTTTTGTCACTGGTTTGTAGTCTCATAAGGATAATCAGTATCATTCCAGTCTCTCAGTCATGTCAGACTCCTTGCGACCCGATGGACTACAGCATGCCAGGCTTCCCTATCCATCACCAACTCCCAGAGCTTGCTCAAACTCATGTCCATCAGACCATCTCATCCTCTGTCATCCCCTTTTCCTCTTGCCTTCAATCTTTCCCTGCACCAGGGTCTTTTCCAGTGAGTCAGTTCTTCATATCAGGTGACCAAAGTATTAGAGTTTCAGCTTCAGCATCAGTCCTTCCAATGAATATTCAAGACTGATTTTCTTTAGGATAGACTGGTTGGATCTCCTTGCAATCCAAGGGACTCTCAAGAGTCTCCTCCAACACCACAGTTCAAAAGCATCAATTCTCCTGCATTCAGCTATCTTTATAGTCCAACTTTCACATCCATACATGACTACTGGAAAAACCATAGCTTTGACTAGATGGAACTTTTTTGGCTAAGTAATTTCTCTGCTTTTAAATATGCTGTCTAGGTTGTTCATAGCTTTTCTTCCAAGGAGCAAGTGTCTTTTAATTTCATGGCTGCAGTTACCATCTGCAGTGATTTTGGAGCCCAAGAAAATAGTCTGTCACTGTTTCCATTGTTTCTCCATCTATTTGACATGAAGGGATGGGACTGGACACCATGATCTTCATCTTCTGAATGTTGAGTTTTAAGTCAACTTTTTCACTGTCTTCTTTTACTTTCATCAAGAGGCTCTTTAGTTCTTCGCTTTCTGCCATAAGGGTGGTGCCATCTGCATATCTGAGATTATTTATATTTCTCGCAGAAATCTTGATTCCAGCTTGTGCTTCATAAAGCCCAGCATTTCACATGATGTACTCTGCATATAAGTTAAATAAGCAGGGTGACAGTATACAGCTTTGATGTACTCCTTCCCCAATTTGGAGCCAGTCTGTTGTTCCATGTCCAGTTCTAACTCTTTCTTCTTGACCTGCATACAGATTTCTCAAGAGGCATGCCAGGTTGTCTGGTATTCCCATCTCTTGAAGAATTTTCCACATTCTATTGTGATCCACACAGTCCAAAGCTTTTGCATAATACATGCTGAACCTTTAAATGTTCTTTTGGATAATATTCAATTAGTAATTTAGAAGACTATCTTTTAGTCCAAGATTATGTTCTTCCTATTTTTTTATGTTGTTTAAATGTCTTTGTTATATATAATGATGGTTTTTAGATCATGGTAGGTTTTTGATATTTCTTATTTTTAATGTTTTCTTATTTTTAATGTTCATTCTCGCCAGAAATTATCTTAATGTTATTGAATTTCAAAACTTCAAAAGCCTAGGAAACTCTAGTTGTGACTGCATTAGTTAGAGTGGACCAAAGTCATAGGGTCTTCCAGACTGTCTTCAGCACACAGCCTAGTGACAGTGGGTGTGTGGGCACCCTGCACCTGGCTTTGGCTTAACTTTTCTCTGCTTGTGATTTGGATGCAAGACCATTCAGATTAATAAAATCTGGTCAAAGGCAAATCCATTGCCGGCATGAATCATAAGTCCCTCCCTGGGATAGGGTTGAGTTTCAGATGTAAAGCCAAAGCATGCATTCACCTCCTCCAGTGGGGAAAAAAAGCAAGAACAACCTCCCACGACCACTCGGCATCAGAAGCTTTGCCAGCCACACTGCATCTTACTTTTCCTTCCTCAGGAAATCAGTGGTAAGATTTTTATCAGAGTAACTCATTCCTACATCACATGAGCAAAGACACTAAGTGGGCTTCTCTTGATTGAGATCATAGGAGTCCTGGGCGCTGACTCACTGGGGCTCCTCTGTAAGATCTGAGGTAGAAATCTGGTTTTCCTTCATTGTTGGCCACGTGGTCTTTAACGCAGAGGGGGAAATAAATCAGTCTCTACTTGCATTAGGAGACAAAGCCACATTGTCAGGATACAGATACCAAAAGCATCGCAGAACAGCTTTGCTGAAATTGATGGATAATACAAAATCTTTATTATAACCATGATTGAAGGAATTTGATTCTCATCACTGTAGAATTGCTCTTGTATCATTCTAACTCAGTAGCTAGATTCTAACATAGGGTGAGTGAGGATGGGACGGGGCTTTCACTGTTGATTGGTGAGGTGAACTAGTGTATAAACATGGGCCACCCCTTGGTTACATGGACTGTCATCTCTACATGGCTTGTAGTGGTCTTGTTTTCATCCTTCTTCAATATCTTTTCACCATAGCTTTAACAACTGTCATATCAACACAATAACATACCACCTTTAGAAACATTACTGCAAGATATGCTGAGAAAGAGCTTTGTCACTCTTCTGGAATGGTCCCTTGTCTTCCTACTTTTCTTTCAAATATCTGGTTTTATAACAAATGTAAATGGATTTTGGTTTAATCTATAACTTAAAAAACTTCTTTTCTGAAGAAATAGGAGTCATCCCTTTCTTGCATCAGGATTTTCTTTGACCTGACAATGTCTATAGGATGATAAACACATTTACAATTAGTCATCATCAATGAATTAATTAGTGATTATTTATAATAATTATTAGCATATATTTGGTATTTACTACGGATTAAGCTTTATGCAAAGCCTGTCCTCATACATGCTATCAGTTGGCATATGAATCACATACCTAAAATTTGAAGTAACATGAAATGCAGTATGGCCTAAGTAAGTGTTACAGACAATATGGTGTAGGAAGTATGGAGTTGGACACACAGGATGTGAACTTTGATTCACTCACTTGTTTTGCTTGGCAAGTTTAATCTCTCCTAGCTTTGGTTTTTTTTTTTTTTTAAATGTAAGTAAAGGAAAGTATGACCTATATCAGAGGGTGGCAGTGAAAGTCTAAGAGCATTTATGGAGATCTTACCAATTGTAAGGCTCAAAAGCCTGGGATCTCTACATACCATTACAAGTGAGACCAGGAAAATGGTATGGAAGTGTTCACTAAGCAGAAAGGATAAAGAAACAGAGAAGTTGTGAAAAGCCAGCTTTTGGGTGAAGAATGATACTTCTATGAGAGTAGAAGAGAAGGAAAGACAGACTGATTAGAGTATATATTGGGTCAGGACTGGGGTAGGGGGCAGAATTGATTGTTCGTTGAGGGCTTAATATGAGTCAGGCACTGTGCCAAGTACTTTGTGCATATTTAATCTTCACTGCAAGGCAACAATATGGGAAATAAGACCTCCATTTTTTCAGGTGAGAAGTTAAATCTGAGGAGCTTCAAATATGTTTCTTACGGAAAAAAAAAAATGATGACATAGGAGGTAAAAGGTGGTTCCTGAGTTGGAATTCATTCTCTTTGGTTCCTGAGGCAGGGCAGTGCTATGGCCCTTAACTTGCACTGTGGAGCCCCACTTTTGTAGCACTGATATACCATGATCAACAGATACTATTATATTAATATACCCCACTAATGCAGTTCATTATAATTGTAGTCCTAAGAGGAGGTGCTGGGCTATTGGGTGGGGTGGTGTAGGGGTGTAGTTTAAGGGCAGAACTGAGCTTGTCCTGAAGGTATTCCAACTGAATACTCTTCCAGCCATTGTCACTCTGCAGGGGAAGGCAGGAGAGCAAGAAGCCCACCGACCCTCCTTCTTGCAGGGCCCTGCCTCTTCCAGGGCTGGGGGCTCGCCCATTCTTGCTCCACAGCTCTGTGGAGTCTACAGACAAAACTGCGGGAGAGAGTGAGTTTCTCTGACTTTTGCTCATGCCTTCACTTGTCTAGATCCTGTAACAAAAAATGGAAACAAATCAGATCTGACAAGAAAGGTTAAGGTATTTAATGGAAGAAAGAAGCAAATATTTATCTCACACTGTGCACTATGTGAAATTCACACATGACATATGTGGTCTCACTGAATCCTCACAGTGAGCTTGGGAGGTGCAAATTATCATTGTATGATATCAAACAGCTTTCTGCAGGTCATACAGAAACCAATTTCAGAACTGGGACTTAGGATGATTTAAGAGCAAAGATTGAATTGGCACAGAAATATGAGGATTTAAATAAAATTGTGTATTGCTGATAAACTATAAACATGTAGATAAATTGCAATAAATTGTATTCCTCATTTTCTATCCAAGAATTGATGCTGTTTATTTCTTTTTGTGGTGTGCCTACAGTAGAAAAAAATAATCACAAAGGGTTTTTTCAAATAAATGTTCATCTCTTCATCTCAAAAAGCAAAATTTCTGGTGTAGCCAGGTGATGTTTTACATATTGAGTTTCACTTCTTTTAGCAGTGTAAATAGTATCTGTTGATCAATGGCAAACTATACTTATGAATGAGCCAAGTCCTATAAAGGCTCCAAATCTTTGGAAAAGAAGAGATAGAAATCATTGTGTCTTCTAAGAAAACTTGGAATAAATCTACTGACTTAATGATTATCCAGATCTTATGTGTGTCATTAGTTTCTTAATAAAGCTATTTAAAATATATATATTATATATATATGTATGTGTGTGTGTGTGTGTGTGTGTGTGTGTGTGTGTGTGAGTGTGGGTGTATCAACACTACTAACATATTGTGATGTTGCTCATAATTTACTTTGAAATACTTCATCATTAACATTGTGATATAATGGTTCGTTTCAATCTGTTCCTTGGGATGATTAGTGGCCCTTGCTGGAAGTGCATATTTCATGGTATATTAGTTTCCTAAAACTGTTGCAACAAATTACCACACACAGGCTTAAAACAATAGAATATTATTCTCTCACAGTCCTGGGAGCTAGAAGACCAAAACTGAGGTGTCAGTAAGGCTGATTCCTTCTGGAGGCTCCAAGAGAATTTCCTCCATTCTTCCCTCCTGGCTTCTACTGGTTGCCCATAGTTCTTGGCATTCTTTGATTGGCATGGGTTAATTGATGCATTGAGTCTCCGCCTCAGTCTTCACAAAGTGTTCTTCCCTCTGTATGTGGTTGTGTTCACATCTCCCTTGTGTCCACATCTCTTGTTCTAAGGATACCAGTCCTTTTAAGTAGGCTCTAATCCAATATGATCCTGTCTTAAATTGATTACATCTACAAAGATCCTATTACCAAATAAAGTGACATTCACAAATTCTAGTGGTCAGGTCGTGTATTTTGAGGGGACACTCTTCAATCCAGTACATGATTTATTAGTTAGCATGTAAATAGAAGATCCTGCCCTACTCTTAGCTATTGTAAGAAATTCTGCTGCCCAATGAATGCAAAAGTTTGTAAAGTGGCATAACAAATATTAGAAATAGGTGTTCATTTATGAAATTAGTGGTGTTTGGATATATAGACCAGCTAGAAATGTGAAAGTAGCAATTCTCATTCTTGCATGGATGATGCATAAAAATACAGAAAACCATGTGATCTGTTCCCTTCAGCATGGGATCCAAGGCTTATCTCTGACAGTCTCCAGTTAGTTTGCTGATTTGGAGTGCTTATTTCCCTGGACTTAGCTAGATCCTGCTTCTCAAATACTGTTGCATTGACTTGGGGAAACTTCATACAGCATATAGCCCAAGTACCTACAAGTTTAGAAAGCTGTAACTATATAATGCTTATTGTACTGGATGTATGATACAGTTTGTGACAGCTTAATGATAAATGTATGGAAGCTTGTATAGCAGCTTGAGACTTGCTGTCATACATGGTAGCAGGGTTGAAGGAAGGAGACCAAGAACACCCACATACCTTTTACTATAGGACATACCTACTAAAAAGAACCAGAACCTAATAATTGTGAACAGCAAAATTGGCTTAGGTTAATTCACAGCTCATATCCACCAACATTTTTCCATAATTTCACATCTTTTGTTCTCTTTTGGACTGCCATTCTTATCATCTTTTAAATTTGTTTTATTAAACTATGTTGATTTATAATACTAGTTTCAAGTGGACCTTTAATCATTATTAAATAATGTAGCCCAGCATTTAGATAATTATGCAAAGGTTAAAAGCTTTCTATCATTGAAGATTTTCAATAAGAAAATAGGTTGGGTAAAACTTGAACTCTTCACCTGGGACTTTCCCAGTCCCATGGCATGCCCAACGGTAGCCAATTGGCTCCTGTGTCTCTGGCTGACTCAGTGTCTCTGGAATTCCCTCCTTCATACATTCCACGGGAGCCTCTGTTTGGTGGCATTTAGGACATGGTGCCAGGCATCTGTTGTTTTGGTTTGGGCTTAATCTGAACCTTTGTTGTGTGACTGGGTTTTGTATTTCTGAGGGGATTTTTTAGAATCATAAGTTACCAGCTTTGCTAAGCAGTATTCATGGTTGTTTGGGAGGGAGGGAGAGTTTAATTTATTCTTATTATTGAAAATATAATTTTAAAAAACCTTCAAAAGTGCACATCATCTGGATTTTCAGAAGTAATTCTTTTGGAAAAAAAAGAGATCTACTATATGGTCTTCGTGTGCTAGTTTTCCTTCATTCATTTCAACAAAAAAGCAAACATAACAAGCAAAGTAGTGGGCCCTTGTAATTTCTCCTTGGTTGATGTCCAGATCATTGACCCCCATTGATGTGTGCTTCAGTGAAGAAGTTGCAGGCAGGGGTCATGAAATAGATGAGGCAACTGAGCGGACTCTGGAAGCAAACAACTTGCCCATGTGGATCTGCTGTTCTCTTTCTGCTCTAATCTCTTTGTCCTCATTCATCCTAAAGAAAGTATGCTGGGGGAGAGAACTACAGGGATGGAAAACTCCTAAGAGAACCCAGTACTAAATACAAAACCAAAATGTGAAATCGGTTCTTAAAAGTGATGGTTGCTGGTTTGCGCTGTGTTAAGTTCTGCGTACATCTGTGAATATGCGATTGTGTGTCAGGCTCCCCAAGAGTAAATATGCCCAGACTCAGGGATTACGTCACCTGATTAGTACCACTGATAAACCAATTAACACCATATTTGTGGAGAATAAGGAATGGGGACAGGAAAATGTGGACCCAAGTCACAGTAGTGATAGTGAAGGGTGTTTTAAGGGTTGATGCTGTCAGGTTAATTTACCACTCATTTTTAGATAGCTGATCTTATTTTAAGAGAGTTTTTCAAGTTGAACATACTTCTCATATTTCACAGGCCACACCTTTGGTACAGGTACCTGATTTCTTATTTAGATCAGCTTCTTTCTCTTTCCCTCCCATAAATAGTGCCAAGAAGACTAATCATTAACCGTTGAAAACTTGACTCCTGGGTGATAGTTCATTCCTTCCCTTATAAAATCTAAGGTCATAGCTGCATTCTTTCCTTTCTTTCTTTCAGAAGATTTTGTTGGTGAGTCAGTACATGAACCTGATGGCTCATTTGCTTAGTCACTTAGTAAACATTGAAGGAGAACCTATAGGGCAATAAAAATGAACATAAATAAATACGTGAGGAAAAGAAAAATGCACAGGGATGAAGAGAGCTGCCACTGATGTTTATTGACTCCCTTTTGTAGCCCAGCTCTCATTAAAAAAAAAATACTTATGATTAAAAATGTATATAACAGTTAAATAATTCTTCAAGGCTTATAATGCAAAACACCAGCCCCTGTCTCACCCTGCCTATCTCAAGCCTCATCTCCTGCAGGAAAACACTTTTAATCCTGTAATCTTCTGGTATTTGCCTCCACAGTTTTACATAATATGCTACACTGCTCTTTATTTGTCAGTTTTAGATATTGCCTGTGAACTTTCTGCAGCGAAAGGTAGTGGTCAAATATCTCATCTCACCCTAATACACACTTCTACCTTCTGTTTTTTTTTTTTTTTTTTGCCTTCTGTTTTTATAATATAAATTATAATTTTCTGTCAGATAACTATTCAGCCTATACATTGCTAGGTTTACATAAACAATATTCACATTAAGCCAGGTAGACACCTTGGGTATGTGGGGAACAGAATGTATCCAGGGTTTCACTGCTCCTTACAAAGACTTTCCATTAGTGTTCTTCCCCCCCCCCCCCCCCCCCAACACTCACTTCCAAGTTTCCTCCTGCTTCCAAGCCTGAGCCTTCTGAGATCCTGAAAGGCAAACAGACTTTCTTCCTGACTTTATCTGGTGAAGAGCTTCCATGCTTGTTGGTCTGGCTAATCAGTTACCACAAATCAGTCCATTGCTTTCTATACATCTGTTCTTTTTTTTGTTTGTTTTCCTCTCTCTTATCTCTTTTCCTTGCTTTCTTTGCCCTTATCAATTTAAGAAGCTTTTATTTACTGAAATGTTAATGTATTTCTGGAATAAAGCATGTATGTTTCAATCTGCCATGTTTAACTCAAGTTTCAAGTATTCTTTTAAAAGCCTACCTAATAGTTCTCCATGGGATTATCAACACCATTTTATAGATGAATAAAACAAAGATGGGAGAAGTTAAATAATTTGCCCAAAGTTGTACAAATAATGAATGGTGATTCTACTTACTAATAAAAATCTTATTCTTTTCTTTCTAGCACCCTGCCTTTTACTGTGAGACACAGTTCCTGTTTTAAGGATTTTACAGTTTTGCAGAGAGATAAGAGAAGTGCACAGTCTTCAGAACACAATACATTAAATGTCAAGAACAAGAAAAATGAACTGCTGTGCAATGGAAATTCAGAGGTGAGAGAATTGTTTTCCTACCCATTTCTTTGTGTCCGAAATCCCATTTGAAATTGAGTATGTATTTTGTAGTACTATGCAGTCATTTTTTTGTACAGAAATCTTAATTTGATGGGGTTTAACCTCTATTCTTTGGTCATTTGGGATTGCATAGAGTCTGGAACGAAGGACACAGTTAATTTGTATCTTCACATAATAACTATTCTTAAAAAAAAAACAACCCTTGAACTATATAAAGTTTTTATGTCTCTCATGAACAGTCCAGAGGTAGTAGGGCTGTCTAGAGGAGGCAGGTTTATTAGGCAGGGTTACCCCAGGTTTCTTTTCTCCTGTACCTCATCATTTTTGGGTTTCTGGATAAAAGCTCTTCTTAAGATGATATTTTAGGGAAAAAAGACAGATTTTTGGCTCACTAAATATCTATGAGTGTACTTGATATTAAAGGCATTTGAAAGAGAATTTTTGCACCTATTTATTTTTGCCACTTTATTTTCTTGGGCTCCAAAATCACTGTGGATGGTGACTGCAGCCCTGGAATTAAAAGATGCTTGCTCCTTGGACGAAAAGCTATGACCAACCTAGACAGCATATTAAAAGGCAGAGACATCACTTTATTGACAAAGGCCTATATAGTAAAAGTTACGGTTTTTCCAGTGGTCATGTACAGATATGAGTTGGGCCATAAAGACTGAGCGCCGAAGAATTGATGCTTTTGAACTGTGGGGATGGAGAAGATTCTTGAGAGTTCCTTGGACTGCAAGGAGATCAAATCAGTCCTTCCTAAAGGAAATCAGTCCTGAATATGCATTGGAAGAACTGATGCTGAAGCTCCAATACTTTGGCCACCTGCTGCAAAGAACCAACTCATTGGAAAAGCCCCTGATGCTGGGAAAGATTGAAGGCAGGAGGAGAAGGTGATGGCAGAGGATGAGATGGTTGGATGGCATCATTGACTCAATGGACATGAGTCTGAGCAAACTATGGGAGATACTGAAGGCCTGGGAGGCCTGGCATGCTGCAGCCCACGGGCTCGCAAGAAGTTGGACATGACTGAGTGACTGAGCAACAAATTTTTGCCATGAATGGTGTGTGATCATTTTTTAAAAAGATTTTCTTAGTTTTATTGTTTGAGTTTTATGGAGTTAGGTTTTATGTCCATAATCCATTATTAACAATTTTTTTATTGTGATAAAATAGATATAACACAATCTCTCACTTTGTTAAATTTGAAATGTGTGTTTATATTATATAATATATGGGGAGCCTGAAATTTATACATTTATCTACATCTGTCCAGAACTGATTGATTTTTTTGCCAGTTAAAGCTATTATCATTTTATGCTACTTGTATTCTGTGACTGAAAGTAGTCTCTGCAGAGCATTCCAGTTTCTAAAGCCAGTTGGACCATGTTCTCTTCAAGGCGCTGCTTGAGCTGCTTTTTGACATTGGGAAATTTCACTGACCTGCATTTTCTCTGTCTTACATTTCTCATGTGTAAAATGGGGCTAATGACTGAATCTAGCTCATAATATTGTTGTAAGGATTGTTTGAGTTACCGTATGCAACAAATGTGATGCACTTATTTAAGTGTCTGGACCATGGAAGAGACTTCATGGCATCAACCATTTTCCTTCTAGCAACCTTGTGAGGAAGCAGTCTCTGAAAGCCTCCTATCCTTCAAGGAGGGTTTTGTTTGCTATAGTGGAGGCTCCTTCAATAACATCTTTTATTATTTTATTTTTCAACTATTTGTTGAGGATCTAATATATGCCAGACATACTGCTTAGTTCTCCAGTTATCAGTTCAGTTCAGTTCAGTCACTCAGTCGTGTCCAGCTCTTTGTGACCCCATGGACTGCAGCACGCCAGGCTTCCCTGTCCATCACCAACTCCCAGAGCTTGCTCAAACTCAGGTCCATCAAGTTGGTGATGCCATCCAACCATCTCATCCTCTGTCATCCCCTTCTCCGCCTGCCTTCAATCTTTCCCAGCATCAGGGTCTTTTCTAAGCAGTCAGTTCTTCACATCAGGTGGCCAAAGTATTGGAGTTTCAGATTCAACATCAGTCCTTCCAATGAATATTCAGGACTGATTTCCTTTAGGACTCACTGGTTGGATCTCATTGCTATTCAAGGGACTCTCAGGAGTCTCCTCCAACACCATAGTTCAAGAGTATCAGTTCTTCAGTGCTCAGCTTTCTTTATGATCCAACTCTCACATCCATACATGACTACTGGAAAAACCATAGCTTTGACTAGATGGAACTTTGTTGGCAATTTCATGTCTGCTTTTTAATATGCTGTCTAGGTTGGTCATAGCTTTTCTTCCAAGGGGCAAACATCTTTTAATTTCATGGCTGCAGTCACCATCTGCAGTGATTTTGGAGCCCAAGAAAATAATATCTGTCACTGTTTCCATTTTTTCCCCATCTATTTGCCATGAAGTGATGGGACCAGATGCCATGCACTTAGATTTTTGAATTTTGAGTTTTAAGCCAACTTTTTCACTCTCCTCTTTCACTTTCATCAAGAGACTCTTTAGTTCCTCTTCTCTTTCGGCCATAAGGGTGGTATCATCTGTATATCTGAGGTTATTGATATTTCTCCCAGCAATCTTGATTCCAGATTGTGCTTCATCCAGTCTGGCATTTCTCATGTTGTCCTCTGCATATAAGTTAAATAAGCAGGGTGACAGTATACAGCCTTGATGTACTCCTTTCCCAATTTGAAATGTTCAAACTTCTGCTCAGGATATAATGGTGACCAAAATCAGACATGTCCCTGCCTTCATGGAATCCTCAGCATAGTGGTAGATATGGAGACAAATCAATCAATTATACAAATAAGTATAAGATTACAACTTGATAAGTCCTAGGAAAGACACGCTACATGGCCCCTTATTACATTAGAATATGTAGAGTTTAATTCTTGAGAGAGCAAAATTGTGTCTTTCTTTTTAAATTTATTGAAGTATAGTTGCTTTAGAATATTGTGCTAATTTCCGCTGTTCAGCAAAGTGATTCAGCTATACATGCATACGTTCTTTTCCATTATGGTTTATCACAGGATATTGAATATAGTTTCCCGTGCTGTACAGTAGGACCCTGCCGTTCACTCATTCTCTACATAATAGTTTACATCTGCTAATCTCAGTCTCCTACCTCATCCCTCCCCTTGGCAACCACAAATCTGTTCTCTATTTCTGTGAGTCTGTGTGTATTTCTTGAATAATCCAAGAAGAACTCTGATGCCAAAGAAGGGAGGGGCTGTTCTGTGCAGAAACTGAGAACATCCTGAGAAACTAATTAAAACCTTCCTTTTTGATTACACCCTGGAGGATGGGAATCGCTTCCTCTCTCGCCTTTCCTTGACACAACTTGCTCCGGAGGAATGCAAAGGATGGGTGGGATCTTCCCCAGCTTGAGAGTGAAAGGAAGCCACATACCACAGAGATGACGGCAGTGTAAGAAGCGCTGCAGCTGCGGGTTCCCGCTCCACCCTGTGGGACAACCGCTTCGCAATATTTCAAAGGCAAAGGCAACTTACAGGAAAGAAGAAAAAAAAATGCATTTAACAACTTCCTTGTCTGGAGGTCTGGATAGGAGTGGAGCACGTTTTAAAGCTGCATTTATGGCAGAAATATACACAGCATTACAGACATCTGTGCCTGGGCTTCCCAGAGCCCAAGTGTGCATTTACACATGAAGCACACTCAGTTTTTTCAGGGCATTTGGCAAGAAACGTGATTATTGAAGCCAATTGAATATAAAAGTGGTTCATTTCATGTGTATTCCTAATGCCAGTTTCACCAGAAAGCAATAGCTGGGAATTACATTTAGAATTCCCTCCACCACTCTTTATTAGCAATGCTTGAAAGGATGGTGTCCTGATGTACTTAATTGTTAATCCCAGAAAACCACATTCTCTTTTAGTATGTTGCAACACACAAGAGAAAATTAAGTTTAAATATGAGCAAGGACAGGGTGTCATATACCAATGCTGAGATGCAAAATCTAAATATTTCACTCCCATTTAATCATATGTGTATGTGTATCTCTACTATCTAACTGCATCTTGTTCACTTTCTCTTCCTCCAAGCTGTTACATTTCATGTGATTGGTGGATGGCTCTGCATTCAGCATGTAAAACAATTAAGTGAATATTCCCTGAGCATCCACTCTGGCTTAGACAGGAATGTCTTTAAACTCATGAAGATCATAGTCTAGAAGCAGAGACAGATATGAAACACATAGTTAAAAGTATGGTGAGTGTCAGGAAGACAGATACACAGAATCCTCTACATTCATATAACAATAGTAATACCAATAACAACTAAGATCAAATCAGTGCTTACTACGTACCCAGGCTCTGTTGTAAGTGTCGTTTAGTCACTAAGTCATGTCTGACTCTGCAACCCCATGGATTGCAGTACACAAGTTCCTCTGTATTCCAATGTCTCAGAGCTTGCTCAGACTTGTTTCCATTGAGTCAGTGATGCCATCCAACCATCTCATCCTCTGTTTCCCCATTCTCCTCTTGCCTTCAATCTTTCCCAGCATCAGGGTCTTTTCCAGGGAGTTGGCTCTTTGCATCAAGTGTCCAAAGTATTGGAACTTTAACCTCAGTATTAGTCCTTCCAGTGAATATTCAGGGTTGATTTCTTTTAGGATTAACTGGTTTGATCTCCTTGCTGTTCAAGGGACTCTAAAGAGTCTCTCCAGCACTACAATTTGAAAGCAGTATATGCTTACAATTAACTTTAATCCATACATCCCACCTTTATCATCACTATTTCCATTACATAAATGAGAAAATTAGGCCCAAGAGGGATTAATTACTTATGTACTTTTCCAAGGTGGCCCAAAAAGAAAGGGGTGGATTGAGATTTGAACCCGTTTGACTCCTGTCACAACAAACTGTGGAAAATTCTTAAAGAGATGGGAATACCAAACCACCTGGCCTGCCTCTTGAGAAATCTGTATGCAGGTTAGGAAGCAACAGTTAGAACTGGACATGGAACAACAGACTGGTTTCAAATAGGGAAAGGAGTACATGAAGGCTGTATATTGTCACCCTGCTTATTTAACTTATATGCAGAGTACAAGTACATCATGCGAAATGCCGGGCTGGATGAAGCACAAGCTGGAATCAAGATTGCCAGGAGAAATATCAATAACCTACCTCAGATAAGCAGATGACACCATCCTTGTGTCAGAAAGCAAAGAACTAAAGAGCCTCTTGATGAAAGTGAAAGAAGAGAGTGAAAAAGTTGGCTTAAAGCTCAACATTCAGCAAACTAAGATCATGGCATCTGGTCCCATCATTTTATGGCAAATAGATGGGGAAACAGTGATAGACTTTATTTTGGGGGGCTCCAAAATCACTGCAGATAGTGACTGTGGCCATGAAATTAAAAGATGCTAACTCCTTGGAAGAAAAGCTATGAACAACCTAGACAGCATATTAAAAAGCAGAGGCATTACTTTGCCAACAAAGGTCCATCTAGTCAAAGCTATGGTTTTTCCAGTAATCATGAATGGATGTGAGAGTTGGACTATAAAGAAAACAGAACACTGAAGAATTGATGCTTTTGAACTGTGGTGTTGGAGAAGACTCTTGAGAGTCCCTTGGACTGCAAGAAGATCCAACCAGTCCATCCTAAAGGAAATCAGTCCTGAATATTCGTTGGAAGGACTGATGTTAAAGCTGAAACTCCAATACTTTGGCCACCTGATATGAAGGACTGACTCATTCGAAAAGACCCTGATGCTAGAAAGATTGAAGGCTGGAGGAAAAGGGGATGACACAGGATGAGATGGTTGGATGCCATCACCGACTCAATGGACATGAGTTCGAGCAAGTTCTGGGAGTTGGTGATGGACAGGCAGGCCTGGCGTGCTGCAATCCATGGGGTCACAAAGAGTTGGACACTACTGAACAACTGAACTTGAACTTGACTCCTGGGCTCTATACCCAAGTACACTTTCCCAAGGAAGAGAATTTGCCCTAATCTTTCTTGAGGCAATATACTGAAGTTTGGAAAGATCTTAATGATTTTGTTGTTGTTTGTTTATTTGAGTGCTCCTTTAATGTAATAGATGAGGGCTAATATTTTTCTCTTTAAGAGTTAAGATATATTGAAAATAAAATGCTCTTAGATGTAATACAGTAGAATCTTTGAGGGGGAATATTAAGAAAAAAATAGTGAAATTTAGATAAACTGTGGCATTTAGTAGTGGTGGTATACCAATGTCAGTTTCAATGTTCATGACAAATGTGCCATAATTTAATGAGTGACAGTAGGGAAAAATGGGTGAAGGCTATATGGGGACACTATGCTATCTTTGCAACTTCTCTCTAAATCTGAAGTTAGAGAGTTCTGAAACTATTCTGAAGTTAGAAGTTCACTTAGTCAAAAAATAAAATATCCATCAGTCTAACCAACCCTCACCGAGCCTTTATTAGCTGCACACTGACCAGCTCTCTGGGAGAGAGGTGGCTCCTCTCTGGCATCCTCTGTCTGCTGCGTAGGCAGGGCAACATCTTCAATATTGCACGGGGCAGCTGTGCCCACTTGTCTCCAGGCTGCTTTCTGGCCAGGACAGGCATGCCCTTCATTCAAGCTATGCCATCCTCTGTGGCCAGGGTATCCACGTGTTCACCACCATCTCCTTCCCACTTTCCTTTGTGGCCATTGGTGTCTTATATTCCTTACCCTCATTCCATCAGACAACATGGTATCTTAACTTTGTTCTGGTCCATCTTCATGGAGCAGGTTCTAAATCAAGTATTGATGTCTGGGGCATGCTGTTTGTCAGGGCTCATATTCCCATTGGTGGACGCTGGCAGGCTGAAGCCCGGGGGACCAGACAGTGGATGACTCCTAGGGAAGGTGAGTCTCTGAGGAGGCTTGTCCACTCCACTCATGCAGTAGCTGTTGTTTTATCATAGTCACCTGGAGTTTGAAAACTCTCGATCTCTGCCATACTGCAGATAGCTTCCTGTGGCAGAGGGTATGGCCAGCTAGCTGAGGAATCAATACAGGAAGCTTCGGTTCAGGAACCTAGGAAAGAGTGAGAACAATTTTGAGTTAGGTGATATGGGTTATCTTTGTAAAGTCTCATTGATTCTGTCACTTAAATATTTCTCAAATATATCTCCTCCTGTATCAATCAGAATGCATTCAAAAGAAGAAATACCTCTCCAGATAGTTTAAAAGGGGTTTTTATATAGAAAGTTAATGATATAGCTAGTGGAACTGTTGAGAAGCCAAACAGGAGACAAAGCAGCAACTCAGATGTTGGCCACGGCAGGAAGCTACAACCAGCCCTGGACTGGAGGGACAAAAGGAGGAAGTGGGGTTCCCAGAGCCTGGGGCGGGATCCTTGGGCAGAAGCCAGATTTGGGGCCTGCTCACGTGCCAAGCAAGAGATGCAGCAGCTGCTGGAATTGTCACCTGAGATCCAGAGAGGGTGGATGAAATATACTGAATTTTTCTTTCCTCCTGCTTCCTGATCTCCTGCCAGTAACTATCAGTGGCCCAAGCTAATTAGAAATCAGCTGACAGGGAAGTATGGTAAGCATAGCCAAGAGAGGTCAGCTTCCTTCCTCAAAGCACAGAGACTCTGCCCCTGCCTAGGGGGTTAAAGCCTCCACCATCTGTTAGATGGGACTTCCCGGGTGGTGCTAGTGGTAAAGAACCCACTTGCCAATGAAAGAGATGAAAGAGATGCGGGTTCGAACCCCGGGTTGAAAAGATCCCCTGGAGAAGGGCATGGCAACCCACTCCAGTATTCTTGCCTGGAGAATCCCATGGAGAGATGGGCCTGGCTGGTTACAGTCCATAATGTTGCAGAGTCTGATTAACTGAAGTGACTTAGCATATCCGAATAATGTTGCTAAAATACAAAGATATACATTAAGCACCTATTTAAACTCTTATCTGACTCCCTGCTAACTGCAGGCTCAGCCCAAGCTTGTTAGCAGGGTGGACAGGGCCCACTCCTGCCTGCCTCTCTAGCCTCATCTTCTACAACTCCCTGCAGGCACAGCGTCGGTGCCCTGAAGACGACAGGGCTCGCCAAGTGGTGTCAGCTACTTAAGCGCTTGCTTTCTGGACCTCAGAGGAGGCTCCCTGGCCCGAGTATCCAGATTGTCATGGAGGGAACCGCAGTCTGAGACGGCACTCTCAAGTGGCTTCTGGGGCCACCATGAGGGCGCCTAGAGAATGAGAGGACCTGCAGTGAGTGCATGTGAGAGCACATAACCCTCTGTAGAGGCTCCTGGAAAGCGGATGAGAGGAGAAATGGAAGAGCCTTGATGGGATATTGGGGCCTGAGTCAGTAGATCTGAGTGCTTATCAGTGAAATCCACCAGACTGGTTAAGTCTGAGGAAACCGAGATTATGTGTGAATGAAAATGGAGGTCAGTGTCTAAATATGTTGCTTAGCCTATTGTTACTAAAATTATGCCATCAATCAAAAGATCTCTGGCAGAATGAATAAATATGAGGACTCACTTCTGATAGGCCCTAGATACTATTTACCTGTCATGAGGCCTTAATTAAAATGAAGAAAGAAATTAACATACTTGGGCCTCCTAGGGAGCAATCAAGTTTTAGAAGATATGGTGAGGAAAATTAAAAAGTAGAAAGCATGAGGTTGATGTATCTGACAAGGTTTCAATGAAGTTTCATATGGTCTAGACTTTTAAAAGTATCTTGTCACACCATACATATATATATCAATCTTTGTGTTCCCTGATAGTCTTACTGTAATGTGAACCTCCCTTACGGTGAAGTTAAAAGTAACATTACTCTTCAGCATCAAAGGAAAGCAAACATTTATTTAGCTAACATAATGTGCCAAGCATTGAGCTGGACAGATTACATAATGCATTTCATTTTGCTATGGTAATTTTTCTGTGACAGATGACTTAGAGAGATTAAATGACTTGTCCAAGGCTGCATAGCAAGTGGAGGCATTGGTATTTAAACCTAGGTCTCCTTTTACAACCCCAAATTTTTTGTCTCTTAGTAAGCAACCCTCATGATGGAGTACAAGTAAAAATGACTTAGTAATGAATTCAGTTTTCTCACCAAGAACATGAAAATAACATTTGGGTATATTTCCAAACAAGATTACCCTAAAATGCTATATAGGCAGATTTCTGAAAAATATGGAATTCATCTTGAAGGTTTATTTTTCTATTGAACATGAAGATTTTTGCATCTCTCAAAATCTAGGCATTATTGTGGCATCCTTGATCTGTCCAGCCTTTGAACTAAAATGTTTGCTATCTTCTCATGTGGTGCTAGTGGTAAAGAATCCACCTCCAATGCAGGAGATACATCAATCCCTAGGTTGAGAAGATCCCTTGGAGAAGGAAATGACAACCCAGTCCAGTATTCTTGCATGGAAAATTCCATGGACAGAGGAGTCTGGTGGGCTACAGTCCATGGGGCCACAAAGAGTTGGACACGACTGAGCACGCATACATATATTTATTATCTTATCATTTTGAGTTTTCAATATGAAACATTGGTTAATATCATTGTTGCATGTTGGGAATGCAACATCCTTGGAAGGCGGATTCTGAGATGGAGGCAGGTGTTTAGGAGCATTTGTTAAGTAGTGCTCTTAGGAATGAGCCCCTTGGAAGAGAGAGAAGGAAGCAGAACTCACCACAACATTTACCACAATGACAAATGCAATTCTTGATAAACTGGCATGTATACAATAAATGTATATATGTGCTGATATGCAATATGTGGTGAAATATCTAAATACGTGCAATAGAGGAATAAATGTTTGCTTTGTATAATTGTAAAATATACATTTATTGTATAGACAAATGGTAAAGGCAATAACTACCTGGATCGGGATGAAGGCTGAACATCAAAGAATTGTAAATTGGACCATATAAGGGCCTACAGATTGAAAGCGCAGTTTCTGTTCAAGAGGGAGCAGAAACTCAAGACTTCTTGAGGCTCTCACACTTCTTACCACCATGGCATTTATTGCTGTGGCAGTAATAAGAATGTGATAGTGTCCTGTGTATACAGAATGGTGCTAGGCTTATTGACTTGGTTTTTGCATGGTTGCTGACTCTAAGGACTAATACATAATGAGTGGAAACAGAAAAAAAAATATAAAATCAACATGTGGTAAACACTAAAAAAAAGAAAAAAGAAGAAAAGAACATTCATTCCTCAGAAACTGTACTGGCCCTATCTCTACTTACTTAATCAACTTCTTCCTGTTTCAAGCATTCCCATCATCTGATAGTTATATTCCAGAAGTCTAAGAAGGCAGATATCTAACCATAGACAGTGAATGTGGAGAATCCCCAGACATCCAAGGAGAGAGGAAGCAGAGGCCAACATAGCCATCCCTTTTAGGTTTGGTGCTTGGATGCTCACAAGACTCTGCCAGGCTGCCTCTGCCTTCCAGCCATCGCTGCCTCTGACTCAGCAGGCTCAATCCAGACAACTCAGGATTTTCATGGCTCCTGGAAGCACAGGCCCTACCTAATAGCTGGTGCCCAAAGGGTACATGTAACGTGTTCACAGTGATTGAAAGGACAAGTGCCTTCAATTTGTTCAGGTGGAGCTGCAGTATATAGAATGCATACCTAGCATGAGCTGAGCTGTGCTTTGAGTTAAGAAATACAGCTGCCTGAGGCACTCTAGAAGATGTTGGCCCTCCTAAAATGGCAGACTCCCTCATTGTTGACATTTTTCTACTTTTAGTCCTTCCCTGTCCTTTTTGTTCTTTTTCAAAAAATATTTTGTCTATCCATGCATTCATTCATTTGCTCATTCGTTTATAGTTCAGTCACTGTTTTGTTTCATGGTCACCTAGTCCAGGTATTTGCTCTAAGGCTGAAGTACAGAATTAGTATTGTGTACAGCGACTATTGTTTGAAAATTTAGAGTTGGATATTTAGAGTGAAAGAATTCCAGTTAGTTTGATTATCATTGTGATGAAATAGCAGGCGGTCTTTCTCATGTTTATTTTCTTCTTAATTTTCTCGAAATAATGTCACATAATTCAGAAGCCTTACTCTTTGTTGCTTCTTCTTGTCCTCTGTAAAGCCATCACACAGGAAGCTGCCCCACTTAATTTTCTCTGGACAACAGAGGATAAGATGGTAGGATGGCATCACCGACTCAATGGACATGGGTTTGGGGGGACGCCAGGAGTTGGTGATGGACAGGGAGGCCTGGCGTGCTGCGGTTCATGGGGTCGCAAAGAGTCGGACACGACTGAGTGACTGAACTGAACTGAACTGATACATTTTAGCTTTTGTTAAACCTCATATCATCTTGTTCTAATTCCTTTACATAGTATTGTGGTTTTATCACACTTTTATTGTTTATATCATTGCTATATACCAGAAGCAAACTTTATCTGGACCCCTAATATTTCACCAGGGCATTTGGTTTTCTAGCAGCTTACTTATGAGTGTCAGTAGATTAGATTCCCTCTCTGGTTTGTTTTGTGGCTATGGGCAAGTCAAACTCCCTGAACCTTAACTTCTCCATTTGCAAAATGGGATAATAATACTTACCTCCCACACATGCTGGGTGTTGTGAGAATTAAAAAGATAATGTTTGCAAAGTGTTTTGTAAAAACATGGAGCCTTTCATCTAAGGAAGGAGCTCAGATGTTATTAATTTTGTTGTTACTGTTAGTCAAGTTCCCACATGGCTTTATGTTGATTGTGTTTTTAATTGCAGTAGAGGTGAATCACAGAGATGAGAGATGGGGAAGACGTAGCAGGTCATCTAGTTCAAACGTATTAGAGAATTCTTCCCCTGCAACACTCTCTTGGTACTTTAGTTTCCTATTTTTAAGTCCCAAAGCACCAAACATTACATGGTCCATTTCTTCCTACTTGACAGCACAACTCTTCTAAAGAACAGTTTCAATGGCAACTTTTGACCTAAGTATTTTCTTAATGACCCAATTGGAACAACTTTTTGAGTCTCTTCCAGGAGAATATTTTTGCTTGGTATAAGGGTTATAGTTATTTTTAGCACCCTTTACTACTTTCCTGGGGAAATGGAGTTACAATCCATTAGCTTCCTTCTGATGATATTCTGTACAATGTTCACCCCAAATGTTCAATTTAGGAATTTCCTAACCATTGGTCCAGAGAACAAACCACACCAAATCTTATTCAGAGATATCACATTTCAAAAGCAATTAACTTGCTTTAAATTCAATCTCAGAAGACCAAAAGAATGTGCTAACTTCAACCTTGTGACCTGCAAGTATTTTGCTTTTGGTAGATGTATAAGCTATCATTGAGGATAAGTTCAAAATCTGATAGTCTGTAAATATTCGTTGAATGAATAAATGGACCATTCATATTTACATGTATGTATAATTCACTAATACTTGATTCAGTAGGATAATAATAGTCCTTTTAATGTTTTTAGATTTATATATATTGACACATTATAAATATATGTTAATGTATTATATGTTATATGTGTATATTATATATTTATATATACATTGTGTGCATATATGTTTATTTGAAATTTATATATATATATAATATATATATACTTGGAAGTATTACTACTTACAACATAAACATAACTGGTATCCTGACAAAGAGATGGTCTAGAATGATATACAGACTTTCAAAAGATGTAAAGCATTTACTATTTAGGAGCTAAAATATTAATACATTGGTAAGCCAAACATATTTCTCTTGTAATGCCGATTGCTTCAGCCAGTGAGAATTGGTTTTGAAGATATAATGATTCTGTTTTCCCCTTGGCTATTGGTTTTCTACCCTTTTGCTATAGAATAAGGTCTAAGATGAAATCAATACCCCAAGTAATCCTTTTCTTTTCTTCTACTTATGATAGTTTAATTAATTACTCTCCTTTAAATTGATCCATTAATTAAAACTAAGCTCTCATGTGATAATGATTATTGTTTTCAGTGCAGTTGTGGTTTCCAATCTGAATCGGGCTTTAGGTTTAAGTGGAAGGATTTTTCTTGTTATTATTGTTGTTGCCGTTTAGTTTCTAAGTTGTGTCTGACTCTTTTGCAATTTGTGAAATGTAGCCTGTTGGGCTCCTCTGTCCATGAGATTTTCAAGGAAAGAATACTGGAATGAATTGACATTTCCTCCTCCCAGGGATCTTCCTAACCCAGGGATCCAATCTGCATCTCCTGCGTTGGCAGGCAGATTCCTTACCACTGAGCCACCGGCGAGGCCCTTCAGTTCAGTTCAGTTCAGTCACTCAGTCATGTCTGATTCTTTGCAACCCCATGGACTGCAGCATACCAGGCTTCCCTGTCCATCTTGTTGTTAATTGCTGGTGAAACCTCAATCCAAAGACTTGAGCAATAATTCAGCTTTCTTGGTGAAGAATAGAAGGATATGACTGAAGAGAGAATGCCATTCTATTTTCAAGGAGTCAAAAAACTGAAATGCATCTTTGAAAAATCTATGAAATGAACGAGTCACTCTCATGAGATATTTTGGATAGTTTGGAAAACTAAAAAGTATCATTAAAAAAAAAACTGCTTAAGTTATTATCTGCAGTAATTGGATCAGAAAGCTTGTGACATTTGACAGATTTTTATGTGGCATATTTCCAGACAGTGAATTCGTTGGTGGTCAACTGTTGGGATGCTTTGCTCTTTAATCCCTTTGCCTTCAACACGGTAGTAGCTGAGGAGTGAGATGGGACATGGTAATTAGCTTGCTGAGTCAGTGGGATGGAGTTCTGAAATACTGAATAATTATTTCTTTGATGTGTGGTGTGGTTAACATGCTTAAGATTCTTAACTCAGGGCCAGCTGGATGCCAGAACTGGGAAGAGGAAGTGAAATCACTTTTATATACCGTGCAAAACGTTAAATAGCAAATCTCAGAGTTCAGACTTTGTCATTCTTTGTCTTCAGCTTTTTGTTTCTTAAACTTTATAACAATCAGTTTAAGCACTTAATTGGTAAACTCCTGGCCCAGGAATAGCAAACAAAATATCATTATAAGCCTGTGAAACACCTTGCTTCCTATAATCCTTGTTCCAGATAACAGTGGAACAAAAATCTGGACAAAAATAGAAAGGCACAGTGACGCTACTGTTTTGGAAAGAAAACGTATCTTTTTTAGTGGCCTTGAACCTGTAACACTAACGTATCATTAATGGGTTTAGTTTAGTGGACACCAAATACTCTCTGACGTGTCTCAGCATGCTTTCATTTCCGTGAGAAAGATTCCTTTTAGGTCAAGCCCAGCGGTTGACTAAGGAGAATGTAGAACCTGGAATTGAAAGTCATTAATTTTGTCCCTCTCTATAATCGCCAATTTATTACCATGAACTTGGTGCAATGGAAAATTATTACTTCTTTCTAGATCTCAGCAACTTTAAATGGGAAGAATTTTGTTTGAGTCTTTGAGGTTCAAACACTGCATCTCTTCCCTGTCCTTAGCTGCCTTCTTCTGGGTCAGTTACCTCTGATGCCCAGGAAAAGAGCAATGAGATGGGATTTGGAGAAATTATGAGAGCCCCTGTTTTCTGAGCCTTTGCAATTGTGGCAGCAAGATTGATAAGAGGAAGTATGAATTGCAGCAAGACTTAGTGGGAAAGAAAGAATTCATATCACCAGGTGAAAACTATGGAACAATTAAATGATGACGTCTTGCAGGAAATGTCACCATCACATGTTTTTTTTGCCTTTCATATCATTGGCTATGAGTCAAATTCAAGTTGAGGCATATTTTTTTCCATCTCTACATCTTCACACTATAAATTTTGATTTTCATAAAAATAACCATTCTTTTTCCCATCAAAAGCTGAAAAATATTTCTTTGTCCCTCACTAGGACTTAGCATTGTTTGTAGTGGGTGGGGGCAACTGACTTGTATGAAGTCAGGTTTCCATATTATATCCTCTTTGGGGTAAACTCAGCCCGTGGGTAGATGAACAGCAGCCCTTATTGCTGGGCAGAGCTCATTCTCCTGACTTGACTAATATTTACCTAAGCTTCTCTCTGCCTCTTCCTCCTCTCTGAGATTTGTTTTTCTTGTTTTCCCAACCTGGATGCTTTCACCTACAGCTCAGGTTCCTCAGAACTGCCCTTGGCTCACCTTGTGCAGTTTTTTCCACGATTATTATATTTCTCAACTTGAGTGCTTCCCTTTGTTCTATAGCATGACATTCAAACTACCTTCCTGCTCTCTGCCAGCATACCCCTTGATACTGGTGTGCCCACCTACACAGGTATGCAGCAAGCTGCTCTAGCTAATCTCTTGGCTTTTGATATTTCCCTAACATGTGTAGGTCAGCCTTATTTGATTTATTGCCAATATATAAACTCCCTCATGATTTCACCTTTCCATTTGCTTTTATGGATGTGAACGTCCTTCCAGAAAAACTGACTTTTATTCCAGTAGAGAAACAATATCTGAAGACTTTTTAAAAAGACCTTAGAACATCTCATAAACATTAGCATTGTGATTTTTTATATTATCTCTACTGAAAGTAGGAGAAAAATAAGCATTCAGTTTTGAGATGGAAAATTAAAGGCCAATTGCCAACATCAAGTAATTATGTAGAAATCCTGAGAGCTGGCTTAAGTCTTTATCAAAAACAAGGGGGAATATGCCCTCCGATTCTGCACTCTTCTATGTTTTGGAAGAACCATTCCTATAGCACAATCCCATCATTTGGATTTATTTCAACAGTACATAAGCAATACTTAATATATGCAAGGCACTCTAATGAAGCCTCAGATAGAGTATACACGGTCCTTGTCCTTGAGGAAGTGGGTTGAGAGCCATGAACAGGAATTCTATAGTCAATGCTGTGATGAAAGAATAAGAATCCTGAGTCACAGACACACACAAGGTTTAATCAGGTTGGGATGATGAGGAGCACGTTATGGAGGAGGCAGCACTGGACGGAATCCTACTCAGAGGAGATACAGAGCAATATAATCACTGCCTGCAGAGAAAGAAACTCTCGGAGCCATATTCTCTCAGTCCTTCACCCACCATTTCAGTGTTCCTTTTCAGTACAAATATAGCTTTCAAAGATCCCATCCACAAGTCAGGGATATGCGTTTTCTAGGATCACCTAAGTGTGGATGTGTGTATATGTTAGCTGCTTAGTTTTGTCTGACTCTTTGCAACCCCATGGACTGTAGCCCACAGGATCCTCTGTCCTTAGAATTCTCCCGGCAAGAATATGGGAGTGGGTTGCCATTCCTTTCTCCAGGGGATCTTCCTGACCCAGGGATCGAACCTGAGTCTCTTGCATTGCAGGCAGATTCTTTACCATCTCAGCCATGAAGTATTGAGTATGGATAGCTTTGTGCATTTATAATAGAAAGTAAACATGATTTCAGGCCTCAAGGAAATGAGTTTACAGATGATAATAGCAAAATGATAGAAATTCTGGTATCCTGGAAAAAAATGAAAATCAGAGAATTTGGGAAAACATTATCTGGGTTTTGAAGTTGTGTCTGCTTCACTGAGAAGAATATTGTGAAAATTCCTCAGGATGCTTGTTTCCCAATCTTGTGATTAGCCTCCTGAGATAGTCACGAGGGCTGATGTCCTCTAAATCAGTATTTGAGAAACATTTCAGGAAGACCACCTTGAGGTGATAATTGCCTTTCTCAGGAGACAGTCACATGTGCTAGATCCTCTGGGAGGAAATGAGTGAATTGCCCATTGTACATTAAATCTCAGACAAGAAATTTTAAAGGTGAACTTCCAAAGCATTAAGGCTCAGAGTAATCACCGGAGTTGGCTAGCTAGCCTTGGGAGGACCGCCCTTCCTAGAATCAGCAAACTCTTCCCCTGTAGAAAATTACATAAACATTTGAAGGTTTCCGTCTGTCCTCAGAATTCTACTTGTCTGCCAAGATTACAGTCATTTGAGCTGGAAAGTTGGCGAGTTACAATCTCTATTAAGGCACTGATGGCTACACTCATTCCTGTGCTTCCTTGTTCATGATCCTGTGAATCTCTGGGGTCTTTGGGGTCAAGTGCTGCCTCTGAGAGCTGTCAGCATAGAGGAAAGGACATGCCTATGTCTTTTCTATCTAAATGGCAGGGCTTGCTCTGGAGTTGACCCAGGGTAGTCTCCATGGGTCTCTTTTCCATCTCAAGTAAAAGCCTTATACAAAGTGTTGGTGAGCAGAAATCCAGAAACCATTATCAGGCATCTTTCTTCATGACAACCAATCATCTGCACAGGGTTGGTCACGTGGCCAATTCTTTCCCATTACCCACGTACTATTTCCCATCCCTTATTTCTTGACAGTACTTCTAGTGGAGAGGAAGATAAAGCTGCCCAAGCTTCCATTAAAAAGCTGCTCTTGGCTCCTTAACACCCTACTGCCATATTGCTTTCAGAAATAAAAAGTGTTTGCTTTCTCCAATAGGCAAATGACTCAGAATTTTTTATTTCTCTCTACAGTCATTCTCATCTGTTGCAGATTAGGGTACACTGAGAAACTCTAAGATGGAGTTTAGAGTATGGAGTGTTTATTATGGAGCATCCCGGGAACCAAGATTCCAGGAAGGCTGGGAAGGGGAATAGGATTGGGAAGAAGAAGATATTGAGATGAGACACAGACACAAAAATAGCCTTGATCAACTCCATGGGGATCTATGCCCTTCAGATTTGTCTTCAATTAGACTGAGATTGCCAGGCTTTTGTATTCCAGTGTCAGTCAGTCATCACATGTGGGCAACCTAGAATGGGAATAACCTTGAATGAGAGCTCTCTTTGCAGCTAAGGAAAGGCTGAAGGGGTTGGTTGAAAGCTGATGACTGTCTGCTGGCAGCATTCCTAATAGCTGGGACAAGAATCTCTTATTGAAGGAGGATGTGTATGGATCTGGGTGGTGCCTACTCTTTGCTCCATTCAGATTACTTCTCAATCTACACTTAAGGAGTAGCTCTTTAGGATTCTTCTAAACCCAGGGTAAACTAAATTCAGGAAGTTAGTAGGCCAAACTACAGCCCAATGCTTGGTCTCAGGGCCACAACTTATACTCATTGCCTCCCTCCTCCACTATTGATTCTAGATTTTTCCTCTCTCTCATCTTCCATCTTTGTCTGTCTCATGTGCTTACCTGATGGCATAACCGATATCCTCAACCCTGAGTATTCTGTCTCAGTCTCCATGCCCTTCTCAAACCGGGATTGCTGTGCTTGTCCATTTGTCATTATAATTGGGAAGAAAGGACCAAGAGATGCCCAAATAGATCACCTAGGTGCCAGATTTATTCCTTTATGCCCCATTGTGAAATGGCAGCCCTGCTACCTGATGACTGGCCAGTTGCCCTGCCAAAACATTGACTCCTCCTCTTGCCAACTGGTTCCTTGCCACCAGAAGCCTGAATTCCCAGGCTGTGGTCATAGCTCACAATACAAAGGGATTGTTATGGTATCCATTAGTAAAAAAAAAAAAAAAAGTTCTCTTTTTAAGAATCAGGCTCTATAGGCCCACAGAACGCAGAGCTGCAGAGAAAGGATGAACACAGTATTCAAACACGTCACTGGGAAAGAAGAGAGGTTGAACTACTCCCCACCCCCCCCTTTTCCTCTGTTCTTATAACCATGTATTTTTCTTTTGGGATTGTAGTACCATATGAAGGCCTTTGATTCAGAGTGTATGCTAGTCTTATAGGATGACACTCCATCCTGGTAAATCATTGAGCTGAAACTTCAGCTGTGCCTTCAGAGAGATATTCCAGTGCTCTATCAGGCTACTAGCTTCTATGTAGTGAGATGTATGATATGCCCAGAGGATACTGTGATTATCGATCAACTTTCACATCTGTTTTCTCTGTTATGGGTTTCTCTGATGCAATGATATATGAAATCCCATACCAGTGGACCAGACTCCATAAACCCTTGGATAGTCATATTGGCTAAACCCCTGCCAGCAAGAAAGGCAAACAAGTAACACGTTGGTTTTCTCAAGGAATGATGCAACAACAGGGAGTCAATATTGGTCTCTGTTTCTGGAAGGTTGGATATTCAGTAGCACCAATAGCTAAATTAGCCTTGGTAACAGGAAATCCATGCTCTTGGGCATGGGTATAGCCTTCATTTTAACCACATCAGCTTACTCTGTGTATACACCCATTTTTTTAGCTTTGGGATTGACAATGATAAAGGCTGGCTGATGTCAACAGGCTGAGTCATTTTTGCTACATAGTTCTTTAGTATTTTCTCTGTGTTGGATGCTATTGGTAGGTGTGTTTGAATGATAAAAGATTTTTATAATTTATGCACACTCTCATATTCATTCACATACTTCTACCCTAGATTTCCTTGTCTCTGATCTTCATCTGTTTTCTTTTCCAAACCTTAATAGCCAAGCCAATGGCTACTGCCCTTGAGTTCATATATGCAGTCCAACCTTGGGTCACTTCTCTCACTACACAAAGTATATGGCCAGGTACAAACAGTTGAGTCTGCACTGTTCCTTGGAGTCCTGTATACTGAGAAAGTATCCTCTCTTTCCCTCATCAGGCTTGTTATGTCCCTTTATTGGTTATGGTGCAACTTAACCAAAATGGCCTCTTGATGGTAAAAACCATGGGAAAATACCTGATCCTGGGAAAGATGAAGGGCAGGAGAAGAAGGGGTGACAGAGGATGAGACGCTTGGATGGCATCACCAACTCAATGGGTACAAGTCTGAGCAAACTTCAGGACATAGTGAAGGACAGGGAAGCCTGTCATGCTACAGTCCATGGGGTTGCAAAGGATCGGATAAGGCGTAGTGACCAAATAGCAATCTTTTAAAGATGATATGTTATAGCTATAGAGTGGAATGTTCTGTTCAGTTCAGTTGCTCAGTCGTGTCCGACTCTTTGTGACCCCATGAACTGCAGTACGCCAGGCCTCCCTGTCCATCACCAACTCCTGGAGTTCACCCAAGCCCATGTCCATTGTGTCGGTGATGCCATCCAACCATCTCATCCTCTGTCGTCCCCTTCTCCTCCTGCCTTCAATCTTTCCCAGCATCAGGGTCTTTTCCAATGAGTCAGCTCTCCACATCAGGTGGCCAAAGTATTGAAGTTTCAGCTTCAACATCAGTCCTTCCAATGAACACCCAGGACTGATCTCTTTTAGGATGGACTGGTTGGATCTCCTTGCAGTCCAAGGGACTCTCAAGTGTCTTCTCCAACACCACAGTTCAAAAGCATCAGTTCTTTGGCACTCAGCTTTCTTTATAGTCCAACTCTCACATCCATACATGACCACTGGAAAAACCATAGCCTTGACTAGATGGACCTTTGTTGGCAAAGTAATGTCTCTGCTTTTTAGTATGCTGTCTAGGTTGGTCATGATTTTCCTTCCAAGGAGTAAGTGTTTTTTAATTTCATGGCTACAGTCACCATCTGCAGTGGTTTTGGAACCCAGAAAAATAAAGTCTGCCACTGTTTCCACTGTTTCCCCATCTATCTGCCATGAATTGATGGGACTGGATGCCATGATCTTAGTTTTCTGAATGTTAGGCTTTAAGCCAACCTTTTCACTCTCCTTTTTCACTTTTATCAAAAGGCTCTTTAGTTCTTCTTCACTTTCTGTCATAAGGGTGGTGGCATCTGCATATCTGAGGTTACTGATATTCCTCCCAGCAATCCTGATTCCAGCTTGTGCTTCCTCCAGCCCAGTGTTTCTCATGATGTACTCTGCATATAAATTAAATAAGCAGAGTGACAATATACAGCCTTGACATACTCCTTTTCCTATTTGGAACCAGTCTGTTGTTCCATGTCCAATTCTAACTGTTGCTTCCTGACCTGTATATAGATGGTCAACACCGAAATCAGATTGATTATATCCTTTGCAGACAAAGATGGAGAAGTCTATAGAGTCAGCAAAAACAAGCCTGGGAGTGGACTGTGGCTCAGATCATGAACTCTTTAGTGCCAAATTCAGACTTAAACTGAAGAAAGTGGGAAAACCAATAGACCATTCAGGTATGACCTAAATCAAATCCCTTGTGACTATACAGTGGAAGTGAGAAATAGATTTAAGGGACTAGATCTGGTAGACAGAGTAATGAACTATGGATGGAGGTTCCTGACATTGTACAGGAGACAGGGAGCAAGACCATCCCCATGGAAAAGAAATGCAAAAAAGCAAAACGGCTGTCTGTGGAGGCCTTACAAATAGCTGAGAAAGGAAGAGAAGCGAAAAGCAAAGGAGAAAAGGAAACTCTGCATTCACCTATTTGAATGCAGAGTTCCAAAGAATATCAAGGAGAGATAAGAAAGCCTTCTGCAGTGATCAATGCAAAGAAATAGAGGAAAACAATAGAATGGGAAAGACTAGAGATCTTCTAGAAAATTAGAGATACCAAGGGAACATTTCATGCAAATATAGGCTCAATAAAGGACAGAAATGGTATGGACCTAATAGAAGCAGAAGATTTTAAGAAGAGGTGGCAAGAATACACAGAAGAACTGTAGAAAAAAGATCTTCATGACCCAAATAATCATGAAGTTGTGATCACTCCCACTCACCTAGAGCCAGACATCCTGGAATGTGAAGTCAGGTGGGCCTTAGGAAGCATCACTATGAACAAAGCTAGTGGAGGCTATGGAATTCTGGTTGAGCTATTTCAAATTCTAAAAGATGATGCTGTGAAAGTGCTGCACTCAACATGTCAGCAAATTTGGAAAACTCAGCAGTGGTCACAGAACTGGAAAAGGTCAGTTTTCATTCCAATCCCAAAGAAAGGTAATGCCAAAGAGTGCTCAAACTACCACACAATTGCACTGATCTTACACGCTAGTAAAGTAATGCTCAAAATTCTCCAAGCCAGGCTTCAGCAACACATGAACTGTGAACTTCCAAATGTTCATGCTGGCTTTAGAAAAGGTAGAGGAACCAGAGATCAAATTGCCAGCATCTGCTGGATCATCGAAAAAGCAAGAGGGTTCCAGAAAAACATCTATTTCTGCTTTATTGACTATGCCAAAGCCCTGGACTGTGTGGATCACAATAAACTGTGGAAAATTCTGAAAGAGATGTGAATACCAGACCACCTCTTGAGAGTGGAATGTTAGTCACAAAAAATAATGAAGCTATGCTATTTATTATGACATGAATAGACCTAGAGATTATTATGTTTCATGAAATAAGTCAGAGAAAGATAAATAAAAAATGTATACAATTTTTTGTATGTGGAACCTAACAATAATATGAATGAATATATATAGCAAAACAGAAACAGACTCACAGACATAGAAAACAAATCAGTGGTTATCAGTGGGGAGAGGGAAAGGAAGAGGGGGAAGTTAAAAGTGGGATTGATAGATACAAACTACTATGTATAAAGTTGATAGGTATCAGGGATATATTATACATCACAGAGAATTATAGCCATTATCTTTTAACAGCTTATCATGGAGTAGAATATGAAAATGCTGAATCATTCTTCTGTGCAGCTGAAAATAATGTGATACTGTAAATCAAATATGTGTGTGCACGCATGCTCAGTTGTGTCCGACTCTTTGTGACCCATGGACTATCAACCCACCCGGCTCCTCTGTCATGGAATTTTTTCAGCCTAGAATACTAGAGTGTGTTGCCATTTCCTCCTCCAGGGGATCTTCCTGACCCAGGGATCGAACCCATGTTTCTTGTGTCTCCTGCCTTGCAGGGGGATTATTTACCACTAGTGCCATCTGGGAAATCTGCAAATAAAAAATACTTCATTCAAAAAACAAATAAAAGTGGTAATTAAAAAAAAAATCTTAGCTATCAGTCCAGTGGCTATCATGTGAGGTAGGAGTGTGTCCTGAGGGAGTATATGCATTGTTTTGCAGAGAGAAGGCCTGTGCATTTCCTCTTGCAAGAGGAGAGGGATGCGAGTTTTGATGATAGGTGGGCAACAGGCACTTCTGCTGCCCTATAGTGTTTGGGGGAATCTAAGGATTTTGGATTTTTGTGGGCCTCCACTTATATACTTAATCAGTGTGCCAGGGTCCTATTTTTCTTAGCGAGGGCCCTAATCTTAACATAGAAGATCTGCCTTGATTAGGAGTTTAGTCTTGATTCAGAGTTTGGCTCCTTTGATGATTATATTCTAGTCCTGGTCCTTTGATTTCTATGCCTTCCTGCAGCAGAGAAAGAGATCCTTTTTATATGCTACCAAGAAAGCTTTCTACTTTCACAATTGCTTTTTTCTTTCATTTATTTTTATTAGTTAGAAGCTAATTACTTTTCAATATTGTAGTGGGTTTTGTCATACATTGACATGAATTAGCCATGGAGTTACATGTATTCCAACTGGGAAGACACAATTGCTTTTTATCACCTGTTAATTTCTAACAACTTTTATTATCTTTCTTCCAGACAAGGAGTTTAGAAAGTAACAGTCAATTCCATTGTTTTTATAATTTCTGTTACCTCTTTTGGTCAAATGCAACATATAGTACTGGCTAGTACATCTCCTGCACTTTTATACCATCTCAGTTCACCAGTGATAATGTGAATACTTGGTCCTTCACCTAGCACCAGGGCTGTCTGTTCTCCTCCTGCCATCAGGGAGGAAGTTCTCATAGGCAGCTAAATTTCCAGCACCAGAACCACATCTTCCGTCTTACATCTTTGGAGCACTCCTGGTACCAACTGTCACAGGGTGAGGTTTCCCAGCAAGCAGACCCTGAGCTGGAGATTAGAACTTGCTTTATTTATTAAAGAGAGTTCATGGACTCCTATAGAAGGGAGGGGAATGAAGTAGGATTGGGCAAAAGGAAAAGTTGAGCTGAAATGCAAACATAACTACAACCTCAGTCAGCATCATAAGGATCCTTGGAGCTAAAATGGTCATTCATAGGTATCTTGAGTTGGGCCATAATGGTCAGGACTTTGTTTTCTTGAAATGATCCAGTATTGGATGTGGCTGTGCATGGAGAAGGGCATGACCGTGGATGAGAGGGCTCAGCAGCTGAGACAGGCTTGAAGAAGCTCACAGTTAAAAGCTGACTGCTGACAACATTCCAAACAGCAGGAAGAATTGAGTCTTCCAGTGAAGAAGGATATGGATATGAGAGCTAATCTTTGGGGGAAGTAGCAATTTTAGGAGCAATGGCAGTCACTTGCAGAAAGATTGTGTCATCCACCTATACCACTCTCTGCCTTTGTGTTAAGGCAAATCAGAACATGTTCTTCAAGCATTGTTTCCCCAGGGGAGCCTTTGCTGACCCAATTCCCTCTTTCATCACCCCTAATCCTGTCTCCTTGCTTAACTCACTCCCTGGCTCCAGTGAGTCCCTATGACACTTTAAATATGACTTTGTGTAGCTATCTTAGTCCATTCTGGCTGATATAATATCAATACCATAGACTGTGACTTATAAATAACAGAAATATATTCCTCACAGTCCAAATTGAGGTGCCAGCTGATGTGATGTCTGGTGAGAGCCCTCTTGCTGTCGATAGTTGGTTATCTTCTTGCTGTATTTTCACATGACTGAGGAAGAAAGGGAGCCCTCTGGTTCTTTTTTATAAGGACACTAATCCCATTCTTGAAAGTTCCACCTTTACAAGCTAGTTCTCTCCCAAAGGTCCCACCTCCAAATACCATGACACTGGAAATTATGTTTCAGCATGTGAATTTTTTTGGGGGGAGGGCAGTACAAACATTCAGTCCGTGACTTTAACACTTATCACACTGAGATATAATTTTGTAGTTACTTGTTGTATTTATACTTTCTTGAGGGTTGTAACTTTCATTTATTTGTTCTTAAGGACCAGAATCAGTATTGTACCTTTCATATGTCATGACTATTAAATGAACGATGTGTCAAAAATGCACAAATCCATCAGACCATCATTCATGTCATACTAGAAGGCCATAGATATAACATTAAGAGATCCAATTTGAGTCCCTATTCAGTCATAAATAGATCATATATAAGTCAATCTGTCTTCCTATGTCTGAGTTTCACCTCCCCTAAACTGTAAGGAAGTGTCCTCCGTACTTAATGTCATTATTATTAAGATAAAAGAAGGTTCAGTTCAGCTCAGTTACTCACTCATGTCTGACTCTTTGTGACCCCATGGACTGCAGCACTACCGGCTTCCCTGTCCAACTTCACCAATTCTTGGAGCCTACTCAAAGTCATGTCCACTGCTTCGGTGATGTCATCCAACCATCTCATCCTCTGTCGTCCCCTTCTCCTCCCACCTTTAATCTTTCCCAGCATCAGGGTACTTTCCAACAAGTCAGTTCTTCCCATCAGGTGGCCAAAATATTGCAGTTTCAGCTTCAGCATCAGTCGTTACAATGAATATTCAGGACTGATCTCCTTTAAGATGGACTGGCTGGATTTCCTTGCAGTCCGGGGGACTCTCAAGAGTCTTCTCCAACACCACAGTTCAAAAGCATCCACTTCTTGGTGCTCAGTTTTCTTTATAGTCCAACTCTCACATCCATACATGACTACTGGAAAAATCATAGCTTTGACTAGACAGACCTTTGTTGGCAAAGTATTGTCTCTGCTTTTTAATATGCTGTATATGTTGGTCATAGCTTTTCTTCCAAGGAGCAAGCGTCTTTTAATTTCCTGGCTGCAGTCACCATCTGCAGTGATTTTGGAGCCCCCCAAAATAAAGTCTGTCACTGTTTCCATTGTTTCCTCATCTATTTGCCATGAAGTGATGGGACCAGATGCCATGATCTTAGTTTGCTGAATGTTGAGCTTTAAGCCAACTTTTTCACTCTCTTCTTTCACTTTCAACATGAGGCTCTTTAGCTCTTCTTGGCTTTCTGCCATAAGGGTGGTGCCATCTGCATATCTGAGGTTACTGATATTTCTCCCAGCAAACTTGATTCCAACTGGTGCTTCATCCAGCCTGGCATTTCACATGATATACTCTGCATATAAGTTAAATAAACATGGTGACAATATACAGCCTTGACGTACTACTTTCTCCATTTGGAACCAGCCTGCTTTTCCATGTACAATTCTAACTGTTGCTTCTTGGCCTGCATACAGATTTCTCAGGAGGCAGGCCAGGTGGTCTGGCATTCTCATCTCTTTAAGAATTTTCCACAGTCTGTTGTGATTCAGACAGTCAAAGGCTTCAGCGTAGTCAATAAAGCAAAAGTAGATGTTTTTCTGGAACTCTCTTGCTTTTTTGATGATTCAGCAGATGTTGGCAATTTGATCTCTTGTTCCTCAGCCTTTTCTAACTCCAACTTGAACATCTGGAAGTTCACGGTTCACATACTGTTGAAGCCTGGCTTGGACAATTTTGAGCATTGCTTTGCTAGCGTGTGAGATGAGTGCAATTGTGTGGTGGTTTGAGCGTTCTTTGGCATTGCCTTTCTTTGGGATTGGAATGAAACTGACCTTTTCCAGTCCTGCGGCCACTGCTGAGTTTTCCAGATTTGTTGGCATATTGAGTGCAGCACTTTCACAGCATCATCTTTTAGGATTTGTAATAGCTCAACTGGAATTCCATCACCTCCACTAGTTTTTTCATAGTGGTGCTTCCTAAGGCCCACTTGACTTCACATTCCAGGATGTGTGACTCTGGGTGAGTGATCACATCATTGTGGTTATCTGGTCATGAAGATCTTTTTTGCATAGCTTTTCTGTGTATTCTTGCCACCTCTTCTGAATATCTTCTGCTTCTGTTAGGTCCATACCATTTCTGTCCTTTATTGTGCTCATGTTTGCATGAAATGTTTCTTTGGTATCTCTAATTTTCTTGAAGAGACCTCTAGTCTTTTCCATTCTACTTTTCCCCTCTATTTCTTTGCATTGATCACTGAGGAAGGCTTTCTTATCTCTTCTTTCTATTCTTTGGAACTCTGCATTCAAATGGGTATATCTTTCCTTTTCCCCTTTGCCTTTACCTTCTCTTCTTTTCTCAGCTATTTGCCTTGTCAGACAACCATTTTGCCTTTTTGCCTTTCTTTTTCTTGGGGATGGTCTTGATCCCTGTCTCCTGTACAATATCATGAACCTCTGTCCATAGTTCTTCAGGCACTCTGTCTATCAGATCTAATCCCATGAATCTACTTGTCACTTCCTTTGTATAATCATAAGGGATTTGATTTAGGTTATACCTCAATAGTCTAGTGGCTTTCCCTACTTTCTTCAATTTAAGTCTGAATTTGGCAATATGGAGTTTGTGATCTGAGCCACAGTCAGCTCCCAGACTTGTTTTTGCTGACTGTATAGAGCTTCTCCATCTTTGGCTGCAAAGAATATAATCAATCTGATTTCAGTATTGACCATGTGGTGATGTCCATGTGTAGAGTCTTCTCTTGTGTTGTTGGAAGTGGGTGTTTGCTATGATCAGTGTGTTCTCTTGGCAACACTGTGTTAGCCTTTGACCTGTTTAGTTTTGTACTCCAAGGCCAAATTTACCTGTTACTCCAGGTAGCTCTTGACTTCCCACTTTTGCATTCCAGCGCCTTATAATGAAGAGGGCAACTTTTTTAGGTGTTAGTTCTAGAAGGTCTTGTAGGTCTTCATAGAACCATTCAATGCCAGCTTCTTCAGCATTTCTGGTAAGGTATGTGAAAGAATTTGGGTAAGAAAAGGGGTACAAATGCCAGGAATTATTACTATTTATTTCTCTGTCACTCTGTGTTCACTTCTGTTCTTGCTGCCTATAAATGTTTTGTTTGCTCTTGCAGCTCTGTGGTTAATCACAGACACAGGTTCTTCACCATTGTTATGGTGTACTCTTCGGTTAAGTACAACTGATCCATACAAGTATTTGGAAACTGGTGAACAAATGAACCACTGAAGATGATCACATCGAAAAGCACACTATGGGATCATCAAAATCTATACACAGAGACTAACAGATGATATAGATATGGTCTCTGAAGACATGGTTCCTAGTCTGCTAGAGGGAGACCAAGATGTAGCAATTCAGGAAAAATGGCATAAGTATTTTATGGATATAAGTTTGAGATGGGATACAGTTCAGGCAGAAAGGAAGGAGTGCAGGTGATTGGATGGTGGTCAGAAGAGGCTTCATTAAAAGATGAGGCTTGCACAACCAGTAATAGAGGTACAGATCTGATTCAGGAAGAAAAGAAATTGAAGGGCATCCAGGATGAACAGAGGCACTGAAGAGTGAGAAAACTGGAGGACTCTAAACTATATGAGCAGAACACAGGTTAGAGGGGGCCGTGAAAAAGAAGGCAGCCCCATGAGGCTCCCAACATGTTGTCATGAAGACATCATTGAACATGCTCTGTATGGGATCTTCTGAAAAACCTTCCCAGATCCTTCAAGAAGAATTTTTGCTTTTGTTGCATGGGTCTCAGATACAGCTTGATGGGGGCACCATCTCCTTTGTTGTTGTTGTTGTTGTTTGTTTTTATATCTGTCCTTCAGCTGAGGCCTTGGGCTTTTCAGGGCTAAGGATTTTCTCTGTCCCCAGGACTCATGATGGTAACAGGCACAGAATAAATATATACTGAGAGATGAATGAAAAGATGTAATATCTTTGCTTACTTAGTTTAAGTAAGTCAAAATCACCAGGAATTAAAGAGAAGAAAGCTTTATAACTTAAAGAGGTAAGTATAGAGTTAAAAATTACCAGAAGTAGAATGTGAGCACTTGAATTCAAGTTCTCAAAGTGAGGCACTGGTTTTGTGATTTGGACCCCTGGAGAACCTTGCTAAGTTTCAGGGGATCAATCACACTTAGCACTCAACATCACTGAAAGAATGAA